>NW_012146523.1:4951391-4983791 GCF_000956105.1 Propithecus coquereli
AGTGACCTGATATAGAAAATGCTATATGGCAGTTTCCTATCATTTTGAACACTATTTTTTTATGCTATGAGCTAAGAGTTCTTTATCACCATCTTTGAGATGTGTGCAACAGAATTGCTTTGTGGTGAAATATCATTTTGTAGTGGTTGAGCACACAAACTCTGGAGCTAGATTGCCTGTGTATAAATTCCAGTTCTGTCTTACTAGCTATGTGAACTTGGGCAAGTTCTAAACTCCATGCCTCAGCTTCCTCATCTATAAAATGAGGATAATAGTACCTACTTTATAAGCTGTTAGAAAGGTAAATAAGTTATATGTGAAGTGCTTAGGATAGTGCCTGGCAGTACTATGTAGACATTGGATAAATTAGTAAGTTAAAAATGTAATAATAGGATTTTAATATAATAACATCCTATAGAAATAAAATATGTGCTCAGTCAACTCCTCCCTATAGTGAATGGAATTCCTATTTCATTTTCTTGGACTACAGAGACCAAATGATAATCGCCTGTGATCCTCATTCATTGTTAAGAAAGTTGAGTCTCAGGTTAAGTGACTTGCCGGAGGTCACCCACCAGGAGAACTGGGACTCAAGCCCAGATCTTATGATTACAAACTCCAGGTTTTTATGTTATATGTCAACCTGCTTGAAATTTACATTGGGCCACCTGTTTCTAATCTTTATAAACATACCAAAATAATAAGCTATCATCTATAAACTAGAAAACCACAAAGTCCTTCTTATTGCACTCCTATTGTTAATTCAGCCGACTTGATTAATTAACTTAACCTTTAACCAGGGTTTTTCAAAGTTGGACAAAGCTGTTAAGGGCCTTTTCTTTGTGCTTTAGCTTGTTGATTTTTTGCAGTGGACATAGGGGCTCTTCATGCTGTCATTAAAACCTAGGAATTATTTCATTCCCTTGTAACATTAGCAGTAACTGGTTATTATTAATACAAATAATATCCTGATGCCAGGATTTGTTTTGTCTTAAGGTTTTTTGTTTGTTTGTTTGTTTTGCTCTACTGTTGGTTCCCAAACTTGCTGGTCATCACCTTCTGCTGTAAAGCTCCTTAAAAGTACCTATTCCCAAACCTGTTTGCTCAGTGAATCTCAAGAACCACTTCATAGCAGATTATTTCCCCACAAATAACCTATTTTCTCTATGTTACTAGAATTAGCTGAAGGAAATATTTATATGAATGTATATTATGTTTACTGTGTTTACTTTGTAGAATGTATGAATGTGTTCATGAGTTGATGATACTAAAGAGGCCAGGGAAATTTGGGGCAAAATTGTAACATTACATTCCCTTGTCCTTTTAAATATGTTTCTCCCTTTGGCGGTGCTTGATTTTCTCCCTGCTATCCTACTGGAACCTCCTCACTTTCTCTCTCTTTTCAAAGTCTGATTTCAGGTTCATCATGTTAAATGACTGACATATTGGTGGTATAAAAATTGTTTTCTAAAGGATGTCACCCCAGATAATGGATCAACCTAAAATGTCTGGAGCTCCTTTTTAAAAAAATTTCGTATATAGCAGTTGTCTCTTCCGCCTTGATAGGAAAAGAGCTTAAATATTCAAAATACTTAGTAAATACATGTTAAAGTCTAGGTTAATAACAAAGCTTATCTAGTACCCTGTGATTTTTCAGATTTATCCATTGGGGCCATTTTATTTTAAACTGCTTGGTTTCCTACCCCCTATCTCCACCCACAATGTTGCAGAGGGTACCCAGTAAGGAGTTTGGTCTCCCATTTTGGTACTTTCTAGTATTTCAAGCCAAGTAATGGAATTAAACTGTAAAGATTTGACTTTCAAATTTCCTTCTTTCTTTGTTCTGCCCAATTTTTCCTTTAGTGCTCATTGCATTCTTGACATTCTCTCTCAATCTGATGTAAAGAATCACACTAAACAGTGCTAGATCTTTTTTTTTTTTTTTTTTTTTGGTCAGCTTTATTGATTCACACTTTCCAGTGGCATGGAATGGGGGACATAAGCTGTTTTGATCTTAAAATCCTGCTAAGTTAGATAAGTAAAGTTACTATTTATGTCTATAGGAAACTGAGAACAAAAGCAACAAGTTATTAAGCTTTTAAAAGCAATATTTGCTTCAAGTATTCATTAATTTGAACAAGCTGTCTAGATAATCCAGAGTTGATTATACAAAGATTATATGAACCTATGTTAAACATGACAGGTGAGAGGGAAGGTAGATATTCTAGGAAGCCAAGGAGACTGAAGCTATAGCTCTATAGTCTTTGTTGCACATGGGTGTGATGTGGCTATCTTCCAGTTTGCATCAAAGAAACAGGAATGTTTTTACTGTCTGGATTACCGGTTGGTATTGCAGAAATAGAATTTAAGGAAGACAAGATATCATGGTGATTAACTTTTTATTGAACTGCTTTAAGTGAAAATGCTCTGCCCAACAGAGAAAAAGAGCGATAGCTTTGGCACAATAATAAATAGAATGATGCATCAGTGCGATACATGGTTAGAGTCAGTGAGCTATGTTCCATCTTTGAATATATAAATAGCATCAATTAACTTAAATCTCCAGGCAGAGTACTTTATAATAGGTGGGAGTGTTCATCCTCAAACATTTAGCAGAGATGCATTCCAAAGGACAAACATTTTGTTTTTCTTTAGATTATGAAATCTATGACTTATATCCTCATATTTCTAAAGGCATATTATGTAAGACATAATTTAAGTAATGGTCAATATTTGAAGTCTTTTCAATGAATTTATGAAGCCTATTAAAGCAATTTCTAAGTACATGTGATTTATATTTTCTAGATTTTTAATGTATGTTAAACATGTCTAAAAGATAAATTTTCTAAATCGTAAGTACTTGTATTTGCAGTTACCTTTAATATTGATTAATCAAAATTTGAATTGATATTTTTTAGATTGTAGATGTTGTCATTGTGCCTAAAGGATTGTAGTTAGGTTCTACCATCCCCTAAATAGATCATATTAAGAAGTATTTGATTAAGTTACTTTAGTTTTAAAATTAGGTACTATTTTTTATATAACATTAGTACTTGAAATTAGACACATTTTTTTCAAGAAAAAATGCTACTAATATTATAGGATATATCAGTGATACATGAAGTACTTTACATATCTAAATTTTATACAAAAAAATGAAGTTCTATGTTATCTTAGAAGTAATATCACTATAATATCAGATGGTCTTTGGGTTTATAAATTTTTCTTTTATCTTTGTAGGGGGTAATCACATAATTCAAGATTAAAATGAAGCAGCCTTTCATTTTCATCTCCAGTTTCCTAAAGGGGTTTTACTCATGCCACCTTGCACAAAATATATCTTTTTATAGTACTCAATAAATAGTTACTGAGCTCCTATTATTTGAGACTCTTATAGACTAAGAAGTGAACAAAACAGATAAAATTCAATGGCCTCAAATTAGTGACTTAAATTAGTGGAATAAGACATGTAGTAAACAGATCAATAAGAAAAAGATACAGCATGTTAATTATTTCTGAGTACTATGCAGAAAAATTAGGAGAGAGCAATAGGCAGATAGGGGACACAAGGGGTGGAAGGAAAGACTACCACTTCCCTATCTATTCAAATATTGAAAGCCCCACAGCTATGACATTCTTCCTATAGATAAACAAACACCAGTGGTTGGTTGATAATAATTCTTGTTTTGATTGTATTTATCCCTCTCTTTTATTCCATAAAGTATCAGGTCCCTTATATTCCCATGTCTCAGGGGAGTTTTCTGTTATGGGAATCAAAAGCAGGGCTGGCCTCTTTTCCTGACCTGAATTCCTTGAGGGTGGGCAGGGTGGATTGGAAACAGAGAGTCCAGTGGCACTGAGAGGGAGAGGCAAGTACAGCAAGGCAGAGAAGATATTCTCTCAGACTTGGACAAGGACAAAAGACAAAAATCTGTCAGTGCCCTAGGCAAGTGGCAGTATCTCAGAGAAGAATAGCACTGGGGGCACACAGGAAGGTTGAACCCATGCCATCAAGGCTCCCAGCCTCTGAAAAGATTCTTTTGTCCAGGTGTGGCAAAGCAGCTCTTGGGTTGCCTGACTTCAAGGAACCTGAACAAAGATATTCATGTAACCATGATGGGCTGAAGAGTAGCGATCTGCCCTCACTTTTCAGGCAGCACTTTTCAGGGACAATGCCTTTTCTAATTTATGTGATCCAAAGGAAAGTAAAGAGTGGCTCCAAAATTATTGAAATCAAATTTCTTCTTGTTTTGGTTGGATGAAGGCTGTTATATTCAATTTGATTTAGCAAAATTAAGGTAATGTGACATTGCTTACACATTTAAGTTTGAGGAGTGAGATTTATCTTGCTACAACCCCAGGTTATTATATCTTGATTAATTCTTATGTGGAGAAAAAGTCTTAATATATAAAGGAAAAGAAGACATGAATTTATGCCAGATTGCAGATTTCTCTCCACTGGCCTTACTGGAAAGACAATCCCATATGTATTCTTTTCCTTGAATGTGCCACTCCATATTAGTATGCAGTGATAGCACAGACCTTTTCAGTGAGTCTCAAGTTACTGAGAAGGGATTCAACTACCTTCTCAAACTCTGGGAATTGGAAAAATAATATTAAGGCCTTGGTTGGCCAATAAAACCTGATTGAAACAAAATCACATAGGACAGTGGTTTACAAACTTCTCAATTTTGCACACAGCTAGGAATTTTCTCAGACATAGGGTATTATCTTTCCCTGTCTGGCCATCTGTTTAGTCTCAAACCTCATCCTTGCTTCAAACATTTTCATGCTTATTCACCTATCAAGAATCATCTTATTTATACTCATAAGTTTACACAAATTTTTAAATCTAAATGTCTTCCTTCTTTTTCTATGATGATTACTTCTTTTTCCCTCTACCCAAAATTTAATAAAAATGATTGAGAAAACTCAAGTTTCCAAAGTAATATAGACATAATAAAGGATATAATATCCTTTCTTGGGATTGCAGGATTTACTGGAATTTGACGATCATGGTGCCCACCCCTTCCTATAGGATCATTTGAAATCACTGATCTTAATCCTTGACTTTATAAGCTTTTATCTCCTTGGAAGTTACTAAAGAGCTGCCTTGAAAATTTCCTTTTTAAGCATATTTTAAAACTTGTCTGTGTTTTGTTTTGGGGTGGGAGATAAACTAACTTGAAAGTCTAAAATTATTAGAAGTACCCTGATTTTGGTGAAAGACATGCATCTTAAGGCCTTCAAGCTGAAGACAAAAACAATTATTTTCGCATTGCAAATTGAGATACAAAGGTATGTACGCAGGACTTAAAAAGGAAGGTGCCAAAACTGGCTTGGCACCCCTTAGCCTAATTTACATAAGAATATAAAAGGTTTGATGTTGAGCATACAGATATTTCTTCAGACAAAATGTTGGTGTGCTGTGGTATTTTCCCTATACCTCCTCATTCCCCATCTTTGGAAAAGATGTCCGTTGGAAGTGGTCATTTTCCATTACCTCATGTGTAGTACAAGGGTTTTTTTTTTTTTTTTTGGAACGCTTGATGCATGTACCCTGGAGCTTGAGCAACACAGCATACTGCTGTCTATCTTCCCCTTGGGAAATCTACAGGGTGACACTTTCTGGTTATCACAGCTGAAGCGAGATGGCGGCACTGGGAATGGCCAGGCCAGCATTACCATAGTGCGGGGGAACAATGATACAGACAATATGAGAAAAGAGTCAGAGGTCATTTTAAAAGGGTCTCCACAAAAAAGGCCTCCCTGCCCCCATGCAACCTAAGCAGGAAGATGTGGAAAAATGGTAATAGGATATGGGTTGAAAGCAACTAGCTTACAGAAAGACATTGCGCCTGCTAAGGAAGTTGCAATCAGATGTTCCTAGTTGGGAGACAGGACTCACTAAAAAACCCACAAAGCACCCGACGATAAAGCATATTTCAAGCCCTGAAAGCACCAACCGCAGACTGACATGATAGCAGATAAATAAACACATTTTCTACAATTTCTTTTCTGTTCCCCATATCTAACCCTTTGAACCCTAGAGAACCCAGAAGATGGGGAGAGAGAAGGAGAAGCATGAGGAAGATGAGAACCACCAACCTGAAATGTGCTCCTAGCTTGCGAAACATGAGTTTTAACTTGAAATGAAGTTTGGAATTTTGTCTTTAACGTGGTGGCAGACATTTTAGTTTTTGAATTTTAGAGGACTAAAATAATTGGAGGATATTTTATTATTTGAGTTTTACTAGAAAAGTCACAGAAACAGTGGTGGGTTTTAGCCAAGGGTTCAGAAACATCTAGATTCCAGTTGAGTTTGAATGACAGTTACCTTCTGCTTAAGCTTGAGTCCTATTTTGAATAGTATTTGGCTTTGAACAATTCTTTGTTAAATCTGAACTTAATTATCTATTTGCTAGCTAGAAAGAAAAACATAAACGTTTTCATGTTTTCAAAAGACAAATTTTTTTTAAAGGTAATTTTTACCCTTAGTTTGGGCTTATTTATGAAACAACATTGTTTCCTTTGTTAACTTGTTCTAAAATGTAAACTTTCAAGTTGAACATTCATCTCATTAAATACTATAGTATTTTTAAATTGAACTTAATCACAGATGTTATTACTGTAATTCATTCAAGCATGATGTTCATTAATCCTTCACAAACTTTATCCTAGTAATTAGTATATGGAATGAATTTATTGTGTTTAGTGAGATACTGAGTCTTTGCCTCTTTCCTGTCAACTCACAAGCCTTTCCTTGGAAGATTCCAATTGAAAGCTAAGAGAATGAAGCCAAGTTTATGAAGATGATTACAAACATACTTTTTTTGGTAGCTTCTGCAAAATAATTCAATTAAATAAATGTGAATCATTTAATATGTCTTGAAAAGTACATGAACTCATTTGACTATTTTATTTTAATTAGAGGAGAAGTTGGTTGTTCAGGTAGGAAATTTTGATTTTTAAAACATGGAGAATTGCATATTCTTTAATATTGTCCTGGTCTAATTGACTAATATAATTAGCCAAAGTAAGAAGCAAAAGTGCACATACAAGAAAGGATGAAGCAAAATTATATTATTAGTACATGATTGTATACCTGGAAAATCCCTAGAACTCAAATGGAAAAACCACTAAAAACAAAACTATTCTAAACCATAGAAAAACCATTAAAAACAATGAGAAAATTCAGTTATGTGTCAGGTTATAAAATTACTATACAGAATTAAGCAGTTTGAAAATATGAAGGGATTAAAATTCTCATTTATAATAGCAACAAAGCTATAATACACTGGTATAAGCCTAAGAAGCAATTGCAAGATCTGTATGAATAAAACTTTAAAATGCTACTAAGAAACAGAAAATATAACCTGAGTAAATGGAAAGATATAATCCTCTTTTTGGCTTGGAAGATTTAATATGGAAGATGTCAGTTCTCCCTAAATTAATTTTAATACAAGCTCAATTTTAAAAAAACAGGACTTTTAATTAAACAAACTAATTCTAAAATTTGTAAGATTTAACGAGAGAGAGAAGCCTATAAAATATAAAAGATATAATAAAGCTTCAATAGTTAAAGCAGTATGGTACTAATAATGATTTGACAGATTAATAGAGACCACAACTAAATTCAAAAGTACTTGAACATGTAGTTAATGGTTAAAGGTTGTATTGTTTAATAAATGATATGGGTACAAATAGTTAGGTACTTAGGGAAAATAATAAAGTTGGAGCTGTACCTCATACTTGCATTCAAACTAGTTCTAGATAGATGAAAGATTTACATAAATAAGGAAAATACAAATGTACTGAAAGATAAATTATAAACAGGAAGATATTTCTGACACATATAGCAAAGGGCTATTTTCTTTAATATATGAAAATCTTTTACAGATTAATATGAACTCAGGACTTGAACAATCATTCCATATAAAAGAAAATATAAATGGCTTTTAAAAATATGAAAAATTACTTATAACTGCTCAATTTAAGAAATAAAAAGGATAATAAGAAGGAAATACCATTCTTAAAAAGTTTGACAAAGATCTAAAAGTTTGAAACAGAAGTGTTCTGCAGGGTGTAGGGAAATATATTGTTTGTGGCATTGTAAACTGTGACCTCCTCGTTTAAGAGTGATTTTATAATAGCTTCCAAAATTTAAAATGTACATACGTTAAACCTGGTAATTCAATGCCTAGAAATTTATCTTTCAGTAAACTCTCACACGGGCAAAATGACATATGGACAAATTTTTTTTATTGCAGCATTGTTTCAAATAGCATAATATGAGAAATAAGCTAAATGTCCATCACCAGAGCATTTGTGAAATAAATGATGGTACATGTATACCACTTATAACATACATACATCTATTTCCTCATTCCTTTGGTTATCTGATCCAATTTCTTGACTTAAATTTAAATGTCATGTGCTTGTGTGTGTGTATGTGTGTGTGTGTGTGTAATTCCTAAATTTTATCTGCATTCAAGTTTTCTCTCCTAAATTTCCTTATCCAACTGCTACTCGACATCTCCACTTGAATGTCTTAATTGTCTTCCTCTTGGATGTTGATATATTTCATATTCAACATGTCTGACCTCTTGATCTTCCTCCAAATCTCACTTTCTTGACAACCTGCCCCATGTTAGTAGACAGCAAATTCCATCCTTCCCCCTACTCAGTTTCAAAGTCCTAGAGTCATCCTCTCTTTCTCTCACAACTAATTTTCAGTTAGTCAGGAAATTTTTTTGCTCTACTCTCAAATTAGGTCCAGAATCCTAATACTTTTTTCCCACAGTAGCTCTACTACCACTATCATTTGTTACACAGATTATTGCAATAGCAATAGTCGACGACTTAAATAGTCGTCCTGCTTCTACAATTGCCTCTGTATGGCCTATCCTAATCAAAGCAACCACAATGATTGTTTTAAACATTAAATCAAATCAAACGTTATTCTTTTGCTGAGAACTCTGCAATGGCTCCCTTTTCACTCACAGTAACAGCCAAAGACCCTACAATGGCTTGCAAGGACCTCCGTAATGATCTGGCCCTTGTTAATTTTCTGAAATCATTTCCGATTTCTCTCTTTCTTCATCATTCAGACACAGCTACCCTGTATTCTTTGATGCTTCTTTAATATACCTGTATTCTCCTACATTAGAGGATTTTTCTCTGCTTGGAGTGCTCTTTACTTGAATGTTTATATCACTAACTCCCTGACCCCCTTCAGGGAGGTCGTTGCTCAAATGTTACCTTTTCAGTGATTGTTACCCAAACCACACTACCGACCACCCCTCAGCACTTGTGATCACCCTTACTTTGCCTTACCTTTTATTTATTACATAGTACTTATCACTTCTTATAATATATTATAGCCTTAACTTATTTGTTATGCTTATTGTAAATTGTCTGTTCTCACAGGCTAAAATGTAAGCTTTGTCTGTTTTTAACAATGATGGATCCTGAGGATATGTGGAATTAATAAATTAAGTAATATGCAAGAAATTTTAAAGCTCAAGTATATGTAACTATTCATAGCATTATATAAATGTACATAAATATTTATATAAATTATATAAATGCTTATAAATGCATACAATATCTCTGGAAGGCTATAAAAGAAACTGGTAATAATGGTTGCCTTTGGGAGAAACAGCACCTGGAAGAGAAGGAAGGTACATTCTATACTGTTGGAATTTGCACCTATCACTTCTTCAATTTACAAAAAAGAAACTAGTTTAAAAATACAATAAACAGTTGAGCCTAATTTCTGGAATGCAAAATTCTTTATAAAACAGAGCCTTAGCTTTTTGAGTTTGTTAGAAGATGTTAATTTGTATTGCCACTAGGTGGCACATACCTACTGATAAGTTTTTAAAGATTCCCAGACACAAGTTTTAACCAAAGCTTTTCAGTTCCCCTAACTCGCCAAAGTTTATTTTAGCTGTATCACACAGGTTTTTCTCAAGAAATTTCTTAACTATTTTCTTAAACTATTCCTATAGGGGCTAGTATAGTAACCGTTTAGTACTGTATAACCTTTTAAGTGATTTTTCACTATAATTTCTCAATGTCATAATATTCGAATTGCAGAAATGTCTTACATCTGCAAAGGCTAGCTTAGATTTCTAAAATAAGTTAAGATTTCCAATGTTTATTGAATTGTATTTGCCTATCTTTTTATCTTTTCTTCCTTTGAAATAACTTAATGAATTAAATTTATAGATTTTGTGTACAAAAGTAGATTTTTGTTTGATTATGTTGTTTCACTGCTTTTATGACAAATTAATCAGTGCCCAGTACCAAATGTAATTTAACAACTACTTTGCTTATATAATTTACAATGATATGTTAGGATACTGTGGAAGATACAAAAATGAGACATTATTTATTGCCTCTGTCTTTGGATTTTATCAGTGGTGGCAGTCATGAACACAAATAACTATAATACAAGCTAGAATGTAGTAAATTATTAAATGAAATTATTAAGTGTAGTAAGAGCATATAGTTGCTATTAATATGGGGTTTTCAAGAATATTGTGGCATTTGCAAAGAGGCTTAAATATATAATTTCATTCTTGGAATTAATTGAATATTGGTCTTATATAGATTTACATTTCTGTGTAAAGGGTGAATTATCTTATACATCTGAGATAAAGATATGATCTTATTATAAAGGTGGAAGATATACATTAATAGAATAATTGCCCGTATTCTTTTTGCTGGTAAAGTTGCTGGTAAAAGAAAATGATGGCATGGGTTGTATAAATTTGAACACTTAAAAGCATTATAAAAATCTTTTTTGTCAAGTTTTAAAATAACATTGGAAAAATTATTGGACTAGATAATTTTTATAGCCATTTTTGAACTAGAAATTCTTTGACTCTGTTTTTCTTTACAGACTATATTTTTTGAAAACTAAGCGTTTAGAAAATGTGCTGTATCGAAGTAGAATAACTTATTGAGTTCTTACTATGTCAGAAACTATCATCTATTATTTTGTTTAATACTCGTGAAAACTTATGATGTATGTACTGTTATTATTCACATTTTTCAGATAAAGACACTGGGCACAAAAAGTTTAAGACACTTGTATGAATATGTTAATATCTGCCATCACACCAAAATTAGATGAGGATGGAATTAATTTCCTTACAACAAAAAACTTGCTTTTGAATTTCTACCACTTTAATATTATTACTGTCACTAAAAAGGAATCAACATTATACTCATAAAATGTATTAATATTGACTACTTTTTACATTGAGAACCTTAACTTTTTGTAACTTTCTAAGTGTAAGATGAATCATGTTATCATTATTATCTTAGTGAACCAAGCATCTAACGCTTTTGGCTATTAACTTGTAAAATTCCAACAATTTTGCTAAATTCTAAAATAATAATAAAAATAATTATCAGATACCAAAGTCTAAGAAATATATTTGACAATGCTCCAAATTAGATTAAGTTCCAGCTCAATAGTTAAGTCAAATGGATTTTAAAACAATATTATCTATTCAAAAATGAATCTTATTCTTTTTCTGTATTTACATAGGCAGCAAAATGTAAGAATAAAAAGAAGTGGTATAAAAGTGCATTACAAGAAGCATACCTACTCTATGGATGTTCTCATGAACAAAGACTAGAAATGTGCTGCCTATCAAAACAGGGTATGTATGTTTTTTATTCTTTATCACTCCAAAATAAGGATTTATTCAGATGCATGTTCTTATATTTGCACTGTAAAAATCTGTCTTTTTCTCTTCATAGGGAAATAGTATATCTTTGTCCATCAGAAAATAGTTTTTGTATGAATTAGTAGCATGTATTTTGTCCTCTGAAACTATTTTCAATAACTCGACATATGATCTATTTTAATGCAGGGATTATTTTTAGCGCTTCTGTTATCTTCTTTACTCTTAGACTATCTACGTAGGTGCTCTTGTGTATTTCAAAAGAATATATTTCAAAACCAGAAACCACAGTTTTAAAATATATTCCTGGCATAAAGATTTCACTTGGATATGCTATACTATTATGGAACACAATATTTTATATGTAAATAAATTCAAAGCACAAATAAAAGTTAAGCTTCAACCTTTATTTAGATGAAAAAATATGGTAATATTTCAGGTCATTTTCAAAGAAAGTTCTCTTGAATCATAAATATTATGGTTTATCTATAGCTTTTAAAATAAGTTCATCTGAAAGATTATGGTAGGTATGACACATTTTTTAAAAACAATATGATTGTCACATAAAAATGATAATTTTCAATTAACTTAAATATATTTAAAAATTTTTCTGCTTAGTGATCATCATAATTTTTTTATCTTATAAGACCCCTTCTCTTTTTATTACCTTAAGTTTTAAAAGAGATTATGAGAGGATCTGGCTTTTGGTGCTGACTGAATTTTAAAGTAACAATAATTTTTTATTCTCCTTTGAAAAAGTTTAATATATATTTTTAAAAACATTTCACTTCAGAAAAAATTTAGATTTTTAACCCAGCCACCTAAGTTTAGGATTTAAAGCAAATAAGTAGATTTGAAAAGAGTAGGAAAAGTATGACAAGTACACTACTCTGGTTTATTCTGAGACCTGGAGAAGAGACATTTATTACCACAAATGTGATTTTATTCCTCATGCTGAAAATATAATGTCTCTGTTTATTAGCAATAAAGGTTGAACTCACTCTCTTGTCACAAATACAATTTTATGCCTTGCACAGACTATAGATTTCTCTTCTTTAACCACAATAAACTTTGAAACATTTAATTTTTTAAACATTAATACTTTTAAATAATATGGTTATTTACTTTTTAAAGTTTGCTCTCTCAGTACATTATGAAACTGTATCTTTGCCATTGTTGTGTGTGCCAGGCCATTTGTATCTGAGTCCTTTGGCATTCTTGCCTGTCCAGAGACTCTGGGAAAGGGATTATTTCTGATTGGTTTTGCAGCAATAATTCATTGTCTTGCTGAAAGTCTGATGATTTTTACATGTGGGATTTTATGTAAGTTAGCCTCATTCTCAAGAGCTATATGCCTGAAGACTTTCATGTTGTCTCTGAAGTAGCCAAAATGGAGAGGCATGAACAGACTTCCAGAAGTTCAATCTTCGCCATAACAGGTTCATTATTCACTATTCACTGTCTCCAAAATAGTCAATTTAATCCTTGTGTCTGCTTAGCATCTACTGTGGATTCCAGAAAAGTATTCAGCTTTTTACTGTATTAAAAAGTGGTTTTTACATATAATTAGCCATTGTTCAAATATTTCACCACAGGTGAATAGCTTAGCAGCAACCCATTTATTTCAACCCAGCAACTTTGGGGATTTCATCACCTAACAATTTCTTCTTCCAATCCAGGAAAAATTACTGTTAATATTTAGCCTATAGTATTCCTACCATTGCAGAAATTGGCACACTTAAATGTTTGATGAAACTCTTTCACTGTTGAAATATGCAAGGTCATTACATAATATGTAAATATAGACCCAGTCAAATGCTAACAAAATCCTGTCCTCATGATTTAGTTGCCCTGTTTTTGTTGTATTAACTATTACTCCAACTAAGTAATTCTTCTGCTGGACCTAGAAAGTTTTTCATTTTATAAAGAAACATTCGTTATAATTTTATTTTTAAAAACAAATAGGGTGTTATCCATATAATTGCTTTATAATTCAGCTTTAAGATTTTGTATTATTGGTAAGATTAATATTTTCTTACATACTCTACATTTTAGAGTGAATGTTCCCATCTCTTTAATTATTTTTCCCAGAATTATTTATATTTTTTAAAAAATCGACTTTAGTTTTTAGAGCAGTTTTAGGTTCAAGGAAAATTGAGTGGGAAGTACAGAGATTTCCCATATATCTCCTTCCCCACCCACAAACACTACCTTCCCCACTATCAACATCCCACACCACATGGTCCATTTGTTACGATCGATGAACTTATTGAGACATGGTTATCACCCAAAGTCCATAGTTTAGATTAAAGTTCACTCTTGGTGTTGTGCATGCTTTGGGTTTGGACAAATGTGTAATGACATATATTCACCATTGTAGTATAACAAAATATTTTTCCTAAAAATATTCTCTATTTCACCTATTCATCCATCTCCCCAACCAACCCTTGGCAAGCACTGATTCTTTTAGTCTCCATAGTTTTTCTTTTCCAGAATGTCATATAGTTGTAATCATCTAGTATGTAGTCTTTTTATTATTTTTTTTTATTTCAGAGTATTACTGGGGTACAAACGTTTAGGTTACATATATTGCCTTTGCACCGCCTGAGTCAGAGCTACAAGCGTGCCCATCCCCCAGACAGTGCATATCACAACCATTAGGTGTGAATGTACCCAGTCCCCTCCTCCCTTCCCAACCTGCCTAACACCCAAGGAATGTTACTTCCACATGTGAACATAAGTGTTGATCAATTAGTACCAATTTGATGGTGAGTACATGTGATGTTTTTTTTTCCATTCTTGTGATACTTCACTTTGAAGAATGGGCTCCAGCTACATCCAGAATAATACCAGAGGTGTTAGTTCATCATTGTCTCTTGTAGGGGAGTAGTATTACCACATTTTATTAATCCACTTATTTATTGATGGGCACTTAGGTTGTTTCCACATCTTTGCAGTTGTGAATTTTGCTGCTATAAACATTTGAGTACAGATGTCTTTATTATACAATGTATTTTTTTCCTTTGGATAAATGCCCAGTAGTGGGATTGCTGGATCAAATGGTAGTTCTACTTTTAGTTCTTTGAGGTATCTCCATATTACTTTCCATAGAGGTTGTACTAGTTTGCAGTCCCACCAGCATTGTATGAGTGTTTCTGTCTCTCTGCATCCATGCCAATATTTCTTGTTTGGAGACTTTTTTATAAAAGCCATTCTCACTGGAGTTAACTGATATCTCATTGTGGTTTTGATTTGCATTTCCCTGATTATTAGCAGTGTTAAGAATTTTTTCATATGTTTGTTGGCCATTTGTCTGTCTTCTTTTGAACAGTTTTTGTTCGTGTCGTTTGCCCATTTTGTAATGGGGTTGTTTGATTTTTTTCTTGGTGATTCTCCAGAGTTCTATATAGATTCTAGTTATCACTCATTTATCAGATGTGCAGCATGCAAATATTTTCTCCCATTCTATAGGTTGTCTGTTTGTTCTTGTGATAGTTTCCTTGGCTGTGCAGAAGCTCTTTAATTTGATATCAGGTTCCATTTATTTATTTTTATTATTGCTGTGATTGCCTTTGGGGTCTTCTTCATAAATTCTTTGCCTAGGCCAATGTCTTTGAGAGTTTTTCCAAAGTTTTCTTCTAGAATTCTTATAGCTTCATGCGTTAGGTTTAAGTTTGTTATCCACTGTGAGTTGATTTTTATGAGAGGTGAGAGGTGTGGTTCCTGTTTCCATCTTTTATATGTGGCTATCCAATTTTCCAAGCACCATTTATTTAATAAGGATTCTTTTCCCCAATGTATGTTCTATGAGGATGGTTTTATATCTGACTTCTCAGTTCTGTTCCATTGTTCCATGTCTCTGTTCTTGTGCCAGTACCATGCTGTTTTAGTTACTGTAGCCTTGTAATATAACTTGAATTCTGGTAAATTGATGCCTCTCAATTTGTTCTCTTTGCTTAAGATTGCTTTTGCTATATGGGGTCTTCTCTGGTTCGATACGAAGCATAGAATTTTTTTTCTAGATCTGTGAAAAATTATTTTGGTATTTTAATAGGGATTACATTGAATCTGTAGGTCACTTTGGGTAGTACAGACATTTTAAGTGTTGATTCAGGTGGTTCATGATCATGGTATGGTTTTCCACCTGTTTATATCCTCCTCTATTTCCTTCCTCAGTGTTTCATAGTTCTCCCTATAGAGATCTTTCACCTTGTTTGTTATGTATATTCCTAGGTATTATGTTTCAGTGGGTTTTGGGTAGCAAGTTCTCTAAATGTCTGTCAGGCCCATTTTTTCTAGAGTTCTGTTTACATCCATTGTTTCTTTGTTTCTTTTCTGTGTGGAAGATCTGTCCTGTTCTGTCAGTTGGGTTTTGAAGTCCCCAGCTATTACAGTGCTATGTCTGTTGTGCTGTGTCTGTTGTGTCTATTGTGCTGATCAGTTTGTAATGTAGTTCTGCATTACTTCCTGCAGGGCAGGTCTTGTTTTCACAAATTTCCTCAATGTTTGCTTGTCTGAGAAAGACTTTATTTCTCCCTCACATATGACACTTAATTTTGAAGGATACAAATTCTAGGCTGGGCATTATTCTGTTTGAGAAGACGGAGAATGGGGCCTCAGGCCCTTCTAGCTTGTAAGTTCTCAAGTGAGAAGTCTGCAGTTAGTCTTTTGGGTTTTCCTTTTTAAGTTACCTGGTGCTTTTGCCTTATAGCTTGTAGGAGAGCCTCTTTCATGTTTATTATGGCCAGTCTGATGACTATGTGTCATGCTGTTCTCCTCTTTGTAATGAATTTCCCAGGAGTCCTTTGAGCTTCTTGTACTTAGATATCTAGATTTCTAGCAAGGCCAGGGAAATTTTCCTCCATTATTCTCTCAAATAAATTATCTAACCTTTGTGTATTTTCTTCTTCACCCTCAGGGATGACTATGATTCTTATGTTGGGCCTCTTAACATAATCCCACGTTTCTTGTAGGCTTTGCTCTTTTCTCTTACTTCTCTGCTTTATCTCTGCAACTGACTTGTTGAATTGAAACGTGTTGTCTTCAAGGTCTGAGATTCTTTCTTCTGCTTGATCTAACCTATTCTTAAGGCTTTCCACTGTGTTTTATAATTCCTTGAATGAATTTTTTATTTCTGGAAGTTCTCTGTTTGATTTTTCTTTATTTTTTTTTCTTTTATTTCAGCATATTATGGGGGTACAGATGTTTAGGTTACGTGTGTTGCCCTTGGTTCCCCCCACCAAGTCCGTGTTTCAAATATGTCCATCCTTCGGGTAGTGCGCATTGCACTCCTTGTGTATACAAATACCCGTCCCTTCCTCCCTCCTCCCCCCTCATCCAATAGATGTTATTCTGATATGTGCATTTATGTGTTGATTAGTTAATACCAATTTGATGGTGAGTACAAATGGATCCCGTTCTTCTGCTCTTGTGGTGCCCCACTTTGGATAATGGGCTTAAGTTTAATCCAGGAAAGTGTAAGAGGTGCTAGATCACTGTCATTTCTTATGATTGAGTAATATTCCATTGTAAACATATACCAAATTTTGATAATCCACTCATGGATTGACGGGCACTTGGGTTGTTTCCACATTCTTGCAATAGTGAATTGTGCTGCCATAAACATTCGGGTGCAGATGTCCTTACCGTAGAATGTTTTGTGCTCTTTTGGGTAGATGCCTAATAGTGCTATTGCTGGATCGAATGGTATTTCTATTTTTAGCTCTCTGAGGTATCTCCAAATTCTTTAATATTTCAATTTCTGTAGTGAATTTTTCATTCATTTCCTGCATTCTTTTTTTGGTTTCTTTGTGTTGGGTTTCCATTTTATCTTGCATTTCAATGAATTTCCTTACAATCCATGTTCGAAATTCTTCATCTGTCATTTCAATGTTCTGATTTTGGTTGGTATCCATTGCTAGAGAGCTGGTGTTCCCTTTTGGGGGTGTCCTTCCTCTTTGGTTCTTCATACTTCCAGAGTTCTTTCACTGATTCCTTCTCATCTGGAGTAGCTGTTGCTTCTTACCTTTGGATTTTCTTTTATTTAGATAATGACTCTCCCAGTTTAATCTCTGAGCCAGTAGATGGTGCTTGTGGGTGAAAATCAACCACACCCTGTATGATGAGTCAGTAAATACAGTTAAAGGGCATGCAAATTGACCTCTGTGTCAGTAGGTGGCACTTGCCAGAAGGAACAAACTACAATGTTGTTTTCTTGTCCTGTGACCAACTCTAGTTCCTCAGAAGAAGCTCTAATACCCCAGATGGTGGGTCGGGCCCTGGAACTTCCAGGTGTGTCTTTATTTTCTACCTCAGCAGGGACAGGTGGGGGAGTGAGGCTGGGTGTGGCTAGGTTTGGTGGGCCTTCCCTCAAGCTCCACAATTGCTTTTAGCAGGGATCAAAGGTCTGTTCCCCACTGCTGGGAAAAGCTGCCAGGGAGGAGCTGAAGTGGCCCACCCAACCAAAAAGTCTATGTGTGGAGAGGGGGATGTCTGAGACCCATAATCAGGCAGTCTGGGGGCAGGCATGCTCCTTTCCACCCTCCCCTATTCCATGGTTTTTCCCAGAACTCTGCTGGCAGGCAGGACCTCAAGCCAGCTGAGCTCCCCATGACCATGATGTGGGCTGGGATGTTCCCTTCCAGCCTAAGCTGGGAGCATGGCCCTCCCATGGGAGTAGGGCTGCCCTGCAAGCATGCCACACCTAGGACCCACTCTGCATTCCACCCCTGATCTGCCCCCACAGGCACCCATACCTCAGGAGACTAATTCACAGATAACCCCTCTGTGCCCCCGGGCAATGCAATTGAGACCTGGGTATATGGAATCTGGCTTGTAGGCCCATCCCCTGGGCTCCAAAGATCAATCACTGACCATGCCTGGGAGTAGGATACTGGTCCCAAGTCTCTCTCATGGGGTGCCCAGACTGATTCAATATCCTTCCACCTTGGAGTGTGTCCCACTCTGCTGGAGTTACTGGGCAAGCAGCACCAGGGAAGGCAAGCAGGCAGGGAGCTCACAGTCCAAGCACCCCTCAGTCTGCTGCAAGACTCCAAAAGCAAAGATCTTCACCCCATTCCCTGTGGAAGCCTCTGTGTGGTGGCTCAATTGTCTCTCTTGGTAGCCAGCCACAGGTGGGGGAGGCGATGGGGCAAAATAGAGTCTAGGTGGAGGTAAGTCCACCCTGTGGTTGCCTCCAACCCTCTCTCTGAGAGGCAGTCCACCCAGTATGATGAGACTCTGTACTCATGCAGATCACCTGAGACCCAGTGGATCCCTGTGGCTCCTGCAGTCTGGGCCAGAGTTGGGAAATATCTGTGTGGGGATGAGCAAGACAGAACATGAGGGGTTGAGGCCCCCTGGGAAGGGCAAAGGTGCCTGGTGGGCAGAGAATTAATATGGCACCTGCCATCCAGCTCAGGTCTGTGGAGTGAGAGGTGCCCTGGACAGGGTGTGAGCCTGGTGTGCTGTTCTCAAGAAGCTCTCTGCTCACTGGCAGCAGCAGTCTCTGGACTTGCTTTGGCCAAAGGTCTCTCCAGCAGCTCAGGAGCCCACCAACAGTCCGACATGTGAGGGAGGGGGATGTTCGCCAATCCACCTACTCTTCTCACTGGTCTCCGAGCCTCTCTGGGCTTAATCCCTGCCAATGTATTTCTCCTTCCAGTTCTGCTCTGCAGCCTCTTCCCATGACGTCTCCTGTAGGTTCAGGAACATTTCCTTCAGACTCTCATCTGATCTATGTTTGTCTGTTTCTTTTTTCTCTTTCATCTAAAATTTCTCCTTCTTACAGAGACATCTGGCTGGTGATGTCTTTGATTCACCACCTTGTCCCTCATGTAGTCTTTTTATATTGGCTTCTTTCTCTTAGTAATTTGCATTTAAGTTTCCTCCATGTCTTTGCATGGCTTAATAGCTCTTTTCTTTTTAGTGTTGAATGATATTCCATTGTCTGTATGCGCCACGGTTCATTTATCATTCACCTATATCTTGGTCGCTTTCAAGGTTTAGCAATTAAGAATAAAGCGTCTATAAACATTTGTGCACAGGTTTTTGTGTGGATATAAGTTTTCAATTTCTTTTGGTAGATACCAAGGGGCACAATTGTTGATCATATGTGAGAGTGTGTTTAGTTTTGTAAGAAACTGCCGACTGTCTTCAAAAGGGGCTGTACCCTTTTGCATTCCCATCAGCAATGAATGAGAGTTCTTTTTGCTCCACATCCTCACCAGCAATTGGTGTTATCAGTGGTTTGGGTTTTGGCCATTCTAATAGGTGTGCAGAGGTATCTCACTGGTGTTTTAATTTGCATCCCCCCAATGATATATGATGTTGACCATCCTTTCATGTACTTATTTGCCATCTGTATATCTTCTTTGGGGTAGGTGTCTGTTCAGATATTTTGCCCCCATTTTTGGTAGGACTTATTCTTATTGTACAGTTTTAAAAGTTCTTTGTATATTTTGATATCACTCTTTTATCAGATATGTCTTTTGCAAATATTTTCTCCCAGTCTTGTCTTTTCATTTTCTTGACAGAATCTTTTGCAGAACAGACATTTCTAATTTTAATGAAGTTCAGCTTATCAATTATTTCTTTCTTGGACCATGCCTTTGATGTCATATCTAAAATGTCATTGCCATGCCAAGGTCATCTAGATTTTCTCTATGTTGTCTTATAGGAGTTTTATAGGTTTGCATTTTACATTTAGTCCCATGATCCACTTTGAGTTAATTTTTGTGAAGGGCTTAGGTCTATGTCTAGATTCATTTTTGTGTGTGTGGATGTCTAGTTGTTCCAGCACCATTTGTTGAAAAGACTGTCTTTGCTCCGTTGTATTGCCTTTGCTCCTTTGACAAAGATCAGTTGCCTATATTTATGTTGGTCTATCTCTGGGCTCTCTATTCTGTTCTACTGATTTATTTGACTGTTCTTTTGCCAGTATCACACTCTCTTTTTTTTCCTTTTTCCAAATGTCAACTTTCTACTTCTACACACTATCTTGATACTAAGCTTTATAGTAAGTCTTGAAGTTGGGTAGTTTTAGTTCTCAAACTTTGTTCTTCTTCTTTAATATTGGGTTGGCTATTCTGGGTCTTTTGTCTCTATATATAAACTTTACATTCAGTTTGTCAATATCCATAAAACAACTAACTGGGATTTTGATTGGGATTACATTGACTCTATAGATCAAATCGGGAAGAACTGACAGCTGGACAATATTGTCTTCGTATCTGTGAACATGGAATATCTCCATGCTTATTTAGATCATCATTGATTTCATCAGAATATCGTAGTTTTCCTCATTTAGATCTTGCGCATATTTTGTTAGATTTGTGCCAAGTCTTCTTTCAAGATTTTTCTTTATCTTTGATTTTCTTCAGTTTGAATATGATACGCCTGAGTATAACTTTTTTGATATTTATCCCCCTTGCTGAGCTTCCTGGATCTGTGGTTTGGCAGCTGGTATTAATTTGGGAGGAAATCATCAGTCATTATTGTTTCACATATTTTTTTCTGTTTCTTTCTCTCTTTCTTTTCATTTTGTTATTCCTATGATGTATATGTCACAGTTTTGTAGTTGTCTGACAGTTCTTGGATATTCTGTTCTATTATATTTTTCAGTCTTATTTCTCTTTGCTTTTAGATTTGGTAGTTTCTGTTGATATATCCTCAAGCTCAGTGTTTCTTTGCTCTTCTGTGTCCAGTCTACTGGAGAGCCCATCAAAGGCATTCTTTATTTCGGTTACAGTGCTTTTGATCTCAGCATTTCTTTTGATTCTTTCTTAGAATTTACATCTGGTTTTGCATGTCCACTTTTAACATTATAATAAGTTCTTAGCATATTAATCATAGTTGTTTTAAATTTATGATCTGATAATTCTACCATTCCTGCCATATCTTGGTCTGGTTCTGATGCATGCTTTGTCTCTTCAAACTTGTTTTTTGCCTTTTAGTATGCCTTGTAAATTTTTGTTGAAAGGTGGGATGATGTCCTGGGTAAAAGGAAGTGTGATCATAGGCCTTTAATAGTACAGTGATAAGACATAGGGGGGAGGGGAAGCATTCTATAGTTCTATGATTAGGTCTCAGTCCCAGGCTGTGAATTTCACAAGGACTTCTTTTTTCTTCACTCATTCAAGTGGTAAAAGATGGCTAGAAGAGGCTGGAGTTGGGTATTTTGCTTACTCCAGGTCAGGCAGGTTCTGAAAAGACATCAATAGATTAGGCTCTGGCAAAATAGTTTCTCCTGAGTGAAGACCTTGTTAAGAAGAACAGAATGCCCTAGCATATTATTTCAAAATGATTACTTTTCCCTTCCCCTGTTGGAATGCTGGGAGATTTTTCTCCAATCTTGTCTGTGAGAACCTGGTAGAACTCCTGGAGGTAAAACTCACAAAAGTGTGGTCCCTCCCCCTATGACCAGGTCCCCTGGAGTGTTTGTCTCTTAGGCTTGTCCACAATGAACGTCCAGCAATTTGTCAATTGAAGTTCAAGTTTTCTTACTCCTATACTGGTTCTCATGGAAGTTTCTGCCCATGAGTTTCTACCCAAGTGAGTTGCGATTCTCTGTATTTGCCTGTTTCTCCAAATTTGGGGGCAGTGGTTTACTCTGTGGGCTCACTTTTCTGAAAGATCTAAGAGTTGTTGATTTTTCAGTTTGTTTAGCTTTTTGCATGTTGTTGGAATCAAGTAGCCATTTCTAAGCTCCATACGTGCCAGACCAGACACTGAACTATCCTCTGCCTTTTTAAGAAATGCTCTCAGCTGTCACATTTAAAGAAGTGCAAACTGATGAAGTTTTTCAGATGCTATGAAGGACAAGCTTAAAAAAAAATTACTTAAAGAAGAGAAACCATTGAATTAAGTTAATATTTGTATTTCTCTCTAATATGATTGTAAATAAAACATCTTTAACATCTGTTCTGGGTCATGAGGCATAGCCACTTCTATTCATTTAGAACATTTTCATTTACTACCTGCAGCTCCTCTTTTGCACTGTAAAATATGACTTGGATAACAGCTCAAAAGAGGAGTGAAGGCCCTTTTCATTATCAAAATCTACATTTCCTGTTAACTGCTTTCACTCTTTATGAGAGTCTCTACATGCAGAGATTTCTGAAGGAAGGAAATTAAACCTTTCTCACTAGGGAAAATTCAGCTTTGAGAAAGTGGTTAATGTTGCTGAAGTTGAACACAGACCTACTGCTATTAATGGGAAAATCACTAGTGATCATAATGTTTTTAATTAATTTTTTTATTTTTATAGACTTATAAGTACAAAATTTTTCCATGGATATATTGCACAGTGGTGAAGTCTAGGCTTTTAGTGAGCCCATCGCTTGAATAATATACATTGTACCCAAGAGGTAATTTTTCATCCCTCACCCCCTCCCACCTCCCATCTTTTGGTGTCTCCAATGTCTATTATTCAACTCTGTATGTCTATGTGTACCCATTGTTTTGCTCCCCCTTATAAGGGAGAACCTGTAGTATTTGATTTTCTGTTTCTACATTATTTAATTTAGGATAATGGCCTCCAATTCTATCCATGTTGCTGCAAAAAAACATCATTTCATTATTTTTTTCTGGCTGAGTAGTATTACCTAGTGTGTATATATACTACATTTTCTTTATCCAGTCATCCACTGATGAACATGTATGTTGATTCTATGACTTTGCTGTTGTGAATAGTGCTGCAATAAACACACAGGTACAGGTATCTTTTTTATATAGTGATTTTTTTTCCTTTGCATAGATACCCAGTAGTAGGATTGCTGGATCAAATGATAGATCTATTTTTAGCTCTTTGAGAAATCACCACACTTTTTTCCATAGAGGTTGTATTAATTTACATTCCCATTAACAGTGTGTAAGCGTTCCCTTTTCTCCAAATCCTCACCAACATCTATTGTTTTGACTTTTTTAAAATGGCCATTCTGACTGGTATAAGATGGTATCTCATTGTGATTTTAGTTTGATTTTCTCTGATGATTAGTGATGTCGAGCATTTTTTCATATGTTTATGATCATAATGTTTTTAAGTGTCACATAAGAATTTCTCTTTGGCATTTGAAAATCAATGTGGTTGTTGATACTCCCCCAACACACTCTCCTTTTATTAGGAGGTGGTTCTACAACTTTTGAACATAAAAAGTTCCTTGAACAACAGTTTAGATATTTCTGTTCCCAGTTCATCTCCATATTGGAAAATTTACATAAGAATGAGTTATAATATATTTTGAGAAGAAATAACAAATTTCCATTCTATTTTTCTTAACTTTGTATACCATCAAGATCCATTGAATCCCATTTTAGTTTTTGTTTTAGTTTTCTTTTTTGTTTAGTTTTAACTATTTGTGAGGATTGATATTTTATCATGACTTTTATTCTTATTAGAGTTTTTCAAAAGAACAAAGAGAAAATTTACTGGTTTTTTTAGGTACAATAAAACTTACCATAAGGTTCCACTGGGCCCTTTTTTAAGTCTAAATACATTATGAGATTTTAATGATCTTACTTTTTCTTATGTCTTGGAACATTTTGCTATTTTATCATTGCTCATCAATTATTTCCAACTATGTTAAAAAGACTGAAATAATTATTTAGGTAGAGGAATGGTGGAATCACTTTGAAGATAATACATTAGTGAAATATATTATCACTAAATTATTTTTCCTAGTATTCCAAAAGTTAAGATCTCACACATACCCCCCGCCCCATTATGTCTTTATAGCTAAAATGGAAGTGAACATTTGTTGATTATTTATTATCTGCCACACATTGTTTTAGGACTTCTATTTGCATAGATTATATTATTTAAATCTCACCATATACCAATGAGGTAACAGTTATTAACCGTGATTTATCAAAGAAGAAACTGAGGGTCTGAGAGCATTTACATTGTTTTGTATCTTACACTGTTTAGTATAGCAGTTTATTTAAAGCTGGTGTTGAATTCTAGATTCTACATACTCCAGAGCACACAAACTGACCACAATCTAGAAATCAGATATACTAGATGCTAACTGGAGTACAGCCAACAAACCAATCAAATTTGAGAAAGGAGGTTTGTCAAAGAAGTATACAAATACTGATATTATTACTTTTGGATTACTTTGACCCACTAAACTCTGGGAAGCTGAGTTTATTAGCATTTTTATTAAAAGGACCACTGAAAACAAAATACTGTTACCATAGTATGAGAAAGAAGAAAATTATAATCATTTAACTCTTCATTTCAACAAGAATATGGGCACTTTTTTAAAGCAGCCATATTTTATTATCTTACAGATAAATCCAAATCAGATGCCAAAGTTGCAGTGGTGGCCAAGAAAAGGGTAAGTTCATGTTTTATTATATAAAATATATAAACTTACAAAACACAAAAAATATACAATGAAATTCCATTTGATTAATAGTATTTTTAAAAGTAAATTAAATTATTTAAAAGGAAAATGACATATAATTCATTTTTCCCCTAAATGTTAGTTGAGTATATGTTTCCTTTCTTAGTTTGACACTAGAAAATTAATGTTGATGTTACTTACATTAATGTTATATAATTATCAGAAATTAGAACAATAGAAAATTATAAGTGAATAAGTAAAAAATTGCTTCTATTTAAATTATATTTTACAAAATATTCTCATATACTAAATTTTTTTATATATATCATGTTATTATAATGTGTGGAAACAACTCATGGAACATTTAAATAATTAAAGTTCACAGCTTAATATAAAGTTTACCTTAAATAGGGAACAAGATCAGCCATTGTAATGAATTTTCTGAACCTAGAATAATTTTTATGAAAACTTATAAAGTCAGTAGCATTTTTAAAGAATTATTAAAATTTAATACATTATTCTGAATATTAAATGCAGAGAGTTGTTTACTTACTGTGAAAAATATGGTTGGTACAGGATGAACCTTGACATTCTCCTCAAGAGATAATGTTGTTACCACTAAAAACAGAGAAAGAGTTGATGCTTTAAACAAATTCTTCTAGATATATAATGTATTAGTGTCATAAGAAAAGGAATTATAATGGAAAGGAAAGCTTATGGTGGGGATTTCCTGTGTTGAGTGCTGGGGTGGGGGCAAGGCAAACCCAGGGAAAGTCAAGTGTAACCTGGAGGAACAGAAAAGGATATTGGGCATGAATCGATAGATAATTAGGCAATGGAATGAGCATCCTTTTTGTATTCTGAATATATATATTTTATTAGTCCTTTTAAAATCATTTTTTATTTTATCCTTTTTATTTTTGGCTTGTAAGAAGAATCTAGACATTTTACTGGCTAAATAATGCTGATGCTCCTTTGCACGGAAGAATTTAATATCATAGAAGACAAGGTTGCCCTTTATAAAAGAAAGGAAATAAGACTTGTGTGTATGTCTAGAGATTTGAACAGGAATATGTGAGGTAATGCAGCATTGTTAATGTGGATGGAATTGTTTATTTGAGTCTCTGCTAAAGGATATTTAGAGTCAAACATTAGAAAGATAATAACTAACATTTCTATATATTGCTTTATTTTTACCAATTGTTCTCAATGAAGGCAGTACTTTCCCTAGGAAAATGCCATTCAAAGTGTGCTCCATGAGGCAGAGCTGGCCTATAAACTTTTTGCTGGTCTGTAGTGAGATATTTACAGAAAGTGAGAATAATCATTTAGGAAGTTGTATGGTAATTTGACAGAGTAATTTTTGTCTGTTGATTCTTGTAATAATAAAATGGAGTTTGTATTGTTTATGTCTTTGTTTTTCATTTTTTTCTAACCCATTTTTATTTCATTTTATAAAAGCATAGATCTTAGACAGACTAGAGGAAAAAAAATGGTCCTTTACCAGAGATAATTTGAGAGATACTGTCCTATTGGACATTTTAGAAATTTTTGGAAGTGCTTTAGGTTATAGTAATTTTGGAGAATATAAGCCATTTTATTGGGCAAGGGCTAGGGATACTAGATATCCTGAAATACTTGGAACAGGGCTGTGTAACACAAGTGTCCCACATTTGGAATGACTTTCGAATGTTCTGCTATTCTCAATAAACTACAAAGTATAATTTTATATTGATTTCATACAAACTAATACTGAATCATAACATGCTAGACTAAAAGCCAAAGAATTTAGAAGGCTTCTTATGGACAGGAAAGTTGACATGGAATAGACAGATTGTTCATAAAATTATCCAATAATTTACTTAATCTCTACTCAATATATTATAACATTTTCAACTATATATTTAACTATAAAAGGCAAAAGTTACTGAGAAACCATGGAAATAGTTACAAATGTGTAACAGGAAATTTGAGATGCCTTTTAATAGTCTTAAAACCAAATATTGCTAAATTAATAGACATACATGATATATATTGATTTGACTGAATTTTTAAAAATAAATGTTTACAGATATTTCATAGTGATGCTAGCCTTTATATATAGGTAACTATTTTAGCATAATGATAAGAAATCTATGGCATAAAAATTATATATTGAGATTATTTTTGGATAGCCTATTGTTTTTCAGTCTTACTCTAAAATTATTCCCAAAGCCCTATCATAAAATTCTTAAAACATAATTCATAAAAACATTTTCTTTTTCCAATTTATCATCAAGATAATCTTCCCTACCTGTTGAAAGTTATAGTCGAGTATTTCCCAAATACGAGAGACAATGCGTGCCCTGATATGTTGTGTGGTTTCAAGAAAGGAGATATATTTTTTGTGATATTTTGTTACTAGGTCACCCCATGTCATAACACAGAGAGTTATTTTCCCCATAGGGAATTATTTTTGCTGAGATAATTTGGGAAAATATCATACTTCTCATTTTCTATACTTGGACAATCTGCAATTTATTTTGCATTATTATCTCTATTTCAATTAAGATTAGTTTCTTTCCTATCATATAAAAAGTTCTGCTCTGCTATTACTTAATCTGAGAGTGGTTTTTATTCTTGTGTTTACTACTATTTCTGCTGGCATATTTTCCTATAGAGCCTATATAGAATGACTTTGGTCATGCTATTTCACTTAAATCCAAACTTATTTATGATAGGGACAACTAGAATTTATCTTATTGATTATGTTTTCAAACGTAGTTATAAAAATACATTTTATTTTATTATGAATATATTTTCTTTTCTCTTTTATATTATAGTTATAATTTTTTGAAATTATTCATGTAGTCAGATGTATTAATTACAGTATGGGCTATAATGCTGTAATAAGACTCCAAATTATAATGAGTCACACAAGATAAAAGTTTATCTCTTTATCATATGTCTTAGCAAAGGTGGGCCATTTGCCCAGGTTGGGAGGAGACCTTGCCCCACAAGATCATCCAGACTCCCAGGTTCCTTCTGTCTTATTGTTATGCCAACTCCTAATGTGTGGCCCTGATCTATATGATCAAAGGTTGATTACTCTATCACATCCATATTCTTGCCCATGGAAAAAGTAAAATAGAAAAAGATTGCAGACAATTAGCTGAGGAAGAAAACATGAATGGCCACACTCAGTGACAAGGGAAAGAGGGAAAATACAGTTTCTACCTGGCCAGCCTTGGGGGCAGATTCTATTGCTAAAAAGAAGAAAGGGAGCCTACATACTTGGTTATAGCTAGTTGTCTAAGAGTTTCATTTCCAGATAGGAATGGAATGTTTCAAACTATTTGTTATGAAAGGGGTTATTAGGGGTGATAGGGTTGAAAAGCACTACCATAGGTATTACCATAATGGTTCTTATAAAGAAATTGATTCAAAGGTATCAAGTAAACAACAGAATAGTGTCAGAACCAGGGTAGGAATCTAGTTCTGATGGTCCAATATTACAGCTTCCTTTAACAACTCTTTGCTTTGTAAATCACTGGAGTATTCCTCATTTACTCTTAAATAATCATAAACTTCATGGTTATAAATAGGTATAATCCTAGTTTTTAAAAATAATTCTTCATCTGTATAGTACTTGAAAATTATAAAGCATTTCCACAAAGATTGTCTTTCACTTCAGACCCTTGGGAGAAAAGAAGAGCAAATATTTTTTATCATCGTCTTACAAAGAAGGTCATTTATGGTTAGAGAAGTTAAGGAACTTGCTCCTAGCTATACAGTGCTTGTTAGATACTTTTATTTAATTTTAATTAATTTTCCTTAGTTCTTATTAAAATATTGGCAAGGTAACATTATTAAAGTTTGAGCGTTAATTTCACTTAGTAAGGTAGCTTCTATTTTTGTGTACATTTTGGATATGGGGATATTAAATGATGTTTTTAAAGACAGTACTGTTTTATATAAAATGTAATAGACAGATAAAAGAAAGCTGTTGATATGAAAGCAAAATATAATAATGGTGCAATATATTGTACCTACTAAGTGCCAGGCATTACATATGTGTTATTACATTTTATTATAGCAACAATTATGTGAGATATTTATTATTATCTCTGGTTCACAAGTGAAGAAAATAGGCATAGGCATTAGCACCAAAAACACAATACAAAGATGGATGATAAAAAATTAAATAATAGCGTCTACAGCCACTCACCCTGGGTGGCAAATATTAACAGTTTGTATTTTATTGATTTATATAAATAAATGTATGTACATGTATAAATGTTTTGTGATTGTTTTGCTTTTACAACAATGAGATCTCATTATTTATGTCACTCTATAGATTTAACTACTTACACTAACAAATATAGACCTGTTTTTAACCTTCTGCATAGCATACCATAGCAGATGTATCAAAGTTTTATCAACCAGTACTATATTGATGACATATGGGTGTTTTCAAATTGGTGATATGGTTTGGTGCTGCTATAAGCAATGATTTAGTAAACACCCTTGTACGTATATTCTTAAATATTCGTGCTATTATTTCTATAGGCTAGATTCCCAAAGAGGAATTGCTAGATGAAAGTTAATCACAGTGTCACCCTGTGTCACCCTGCTCCCTTTGAATCATGAGAGGGCCTTGAGGAGTAAGTTGTTAAAGTTATGTGTTGACCTATAATTGTAGTAACACTTGCTGCCACCTCTTTGAAGCAAGATATAAGAGTGTTGCTGTCTTGGATATTATTCCTAAGCACCTACTAGGAATGGTACTTCTAGGGTCAAGTATGAGAGCTGTTTCTACAAGTCTCTGCCACTCCCTTAGCCCACCTTTTTAGCTCTTTAGCCATGTGTGATAGAGGTGAGCAGTACCAGTGCACCTGCCCAACCACCTGTGCCCCACTGGCAATAGTCTGAATGAAGGAGACTCTGACTACTCACACTAATCTCTCTGAGTTCCACTTAGTAAAAAGAAAGGGTAGGTCTACATTCTCTCTAAGTCTCTTCCCACTCTAGTATCTCATGAACTATAAAATATTTTTCACAGCTCAGCAAGTACTTTTGGAATGTCAAAGAACTTGTGCAGACCAGAGTTAATATCTACAATAAATATCTGAGTCAATTAGGCCTATAAATAAATAATGAAAAACAGTAGTGTACCAGGAACAGAGGTAGAGTAGCTGATGGTATTGCCGGCAATAGATTTTGAAAGATGTTTGAATACATATGTACATATGTGTGTGTGTATTTATGTGTGTGTGTGTACATATATATTCAGGAAAGAGTATATTGTGTAGGAAGAATGCAAACTTACTAAATGAAGCAGATCTGCCTCCAAGAACTAATTCTGCTGCTTAGTTGTTGTGTGACCTTAGGCAAATTAATTTAAACATCTTTTAGCCTCCTTTGATTAATCTCTCTAAATCGGTAACAATAATAATTACCTTCTATGACTGTTATAGAGGTTAATATACGAAAGTATTATAATAGCATGTAGTTACTATATCATAGTAGGTGCTTATTTAATAAATGCTCTTACTTTTCTTCCTAATTTCTCTTTAGAAAAGATAGGAAGTAAGGATTTAAGGAAATTTAAAATTCTCGGGCTTAAAATATCATGTTTTAGGAAATAGTTAGGATTAGGTAAAAGTCTTTTTTTTAAAGTAGATCCCACACTTTAATCATGATATTTTTTCAAAGTAATGAAATAACATTAAATTTGGAGGATGGAATTTTATAATTATCCAAAAACCATCATCCTAGTTATTAAACCAATTTTTATTAACTTGGTACATTTGTTTATAATTGTTTATATATATATGCTTATTTGTATAGTTTTAATCATTGATTAATATGTCACTTAATGTTTTCATTAATATATCACAAACCTTTCCATGTTGTTTTATGATTTTTATAACTTTAAGATTTTTTTTAATAAGAAAAGTAGCATTATGAGAAAAACAAAAACACATAACTGTAAGTCCTTTCCCAGCTATAATTTTAATCCTAAAAGAAATCCATTTTTATCTGCTATCAGTATTATATACATATATATTTCTATGCATGCATAAACATAAGGGTTATATGTATAAATAATGCTTACAAATAAATCAAATATAACATGTGTATAAGTACATATACTTTATTAACATAAATGGAGTGAATTAAACTCTACTTTTTTACTCAGTAACATATTAGGGATACTTTTTGTAAGTCAAAGATCTACTACATCTTAAGTGGTCCCATAGCATCTTGTTTTATTGAAGTACCTTAATATATTGAACAATTTTCTAGACATTTAGTTTGATTCTGGACTTGCACAATTACACATAAAAATGAAGTAACATCATTGTACACAAACTTCTTTAACTGTACATATATTTCTATAGGAAAATATATTTTCTTTAGGAAAAATTACTAGAAGTGGACTTGTTGATTCGAAGACTAGACACATTTTAAATTTTGCCAAATTGCTAAGCACCCTCCACCAAAAACAAAGAAACAAAAAACCAGCCAAACATTATTGTACCAATTACAGTCCCATCATTAGTGAAAGGGAATATCTAGATTGCCTTAGATTGCCAATTAATTCTGGTCATTAACAGTCTTTTCTTTATAATTTGTTTTATTTTTTAAATTATAAAGTAAATACATACTAGGAAGAAAAAAGTCAAGGAATACAAAAGTGTGTATTCTGGAAAGTTCAAGTTATTCTCTTCCCCCTGATCCCCACTATTTCACTATTTCAAAATCTGGAGTCAAGCATCCTCTTGAATATATTTTTGCATAATTGTACATAAATTTTAGCATAGTAATTCATAGAAGTGAAATTGCTGGGGTAAGTGGTATGAGCACTTAAAATTTGGTCACATATAGGGAAAGAATGAAAAATTTACAGATTGAAGGAGACTAATGAGGCATAGAAACCAAATATAATATGAGATCCTAGTTTGTATCCTAAAATAGAAATAGGACATTCGTGGAAAAGCCATTGAAATTTGAATGAAGTATTTAGTTTAATTAATAGTGTTGTACTAATGTTAATTTTCTATTACTGGTAATTGTTCTATGATTATGTAAGGTGTTAACATTAGGGGAATCTGAATGAAAAGTATATGGGAATTCTCTTGTGCTATTTGTGTAACTTTTCTGTAAATCTAAAATTATTTCAAAGTGAAAGTTAAAAATTGTATCCAGTTCTAGATAGATTCTGGTTATCAGCCCTTTATCAGATGTGTAGAGAGCAAATATTTTTTCCCATTCTGTGGACTGTCTATTCACTCTAATGATAGTTTCCTTGGCAGTGCAGAAGCTTTTTAATTTGATTAGATCCCACTTATTTATTTTTGTTGCTGCGG
>NW_012146523.1:4984036-5002579 GCF_000956105.1 Propithecus coquereli
AAAAAAATTCAAAGATTTAATTATATCACAGAAAAACTGAAAATAAAATCAAGTTGGAAACCAAAAAAAAAAAAAAATTGTATCCAGTAGTGCCAAATTGCTCTTCAAAACAGTTGTACCTGATATAATCTTATCAACAGACTATGAATGTCTTTTTTTATCCCCTTTTCAGCTTTAGATATCATCATTCTTAATGTATTTGCCACAAGTTTAAAAAGAAAAGTATTTCATTGTTACTTTAATTTGCTGTTGTTTATTTTTTGACAGTGAGTTGAGCATCTTTCATATATTTATTGAACATTATATTTCTTCTGAAAACTGCCTATGAATCCCCTTGACCATTTTTTCCATGGGCTTCTTTTTTTTTTTCTGATTAATTTGTAGTCATAGGCACTTTCATTAGTTACTGATTAATATTTGTCAATATGCTGCAAACATTTTTGGAGTTTTCCTTTTAAATTTTTTGTAGTTATTTTGCTGTATTTATATGGTAAAATCTTTTCTTTGGAAATTTCTGGGCTTTTTTGACATGCTTTAAAAGACTGCCCTTTCATTAATACAAAATATGTTTTATGATCGCTTAACCTTTCTCCTGTTGTTACTGGTAACACTTTGATGAAAATCTTCATCAGTATAGCTTCCTCTCCCACCCCATTTTTTGGATTGCTTCCTTAGGATAATTCCCGGTTGAAGGATTATTGAAAAAGAAATAGGAACATGCTGTCAAGTTGTTATTCTCTCACCAGCAGTGCATGCAAATGCCACAATTGTCATCTACAGGTATTAATATAATAAAGATATTGTCAGTTTACATCATACTTTGTTGTTTTAATTTGTATTTCTTTGACTTGAAGTAAATTGTCTGTGTCTGAGTTCTTAATTACAAATGTATATCAACTTTTTATATACTAGTAATAAAGATATCAATTCTTTAGTTTAATATTTTAGTTAATTGTTACTAGTTATAGTTTCTGCATATGCTTTTCTCAGTGTATTACTTGCTTTTCCTATTTTTTCCTGGAAATATGAAAGTTAAATATTTGTATGTGGACACATCTACATTTATTGGCTTTTCAATTTATCTTATTTTAATAGTATAAACTTCCTTGTATAGAATAGTGCAGTAAAATGGGTAAGAGGTAAGAGGGAGGATGTCTAGAGATAGACTCTTGAGATATGAGTTCTGACTCTTATCACCTACTAGCAGGGTGATCTTAAGTTAACTGCTTAACTCTCTAAGTTCTCAATTTCCTCCTCTCTTAAATGAAAATAAAAGGATTATAAAAAAGTATTGCTCCGACAGTTTATATATAACACATAGCTTAGTGCTTGGAACATAGGAAACATTTAATAAATGTTAGCTATTATTATGGGAGTATGATTTATTTTTATATGTGGTATGAGGATAGGGTATAACAAAACTTTTTTGTAACTTGCTAACCAAGTTATCATAATAACATTTATTGACTAATAAGTAATCTCTCCATACCTTATTGTTTTTTATCTTCTTTATAATATATAATTTATTCTTTATAACATATGGAATTTAATATGTAAAATACTTATTTTTATATTTATTTATGTATTTGGTCTTAAATGAGTTCCAAATTGCTTTGTTATTTCTCTATCTTTTCTTTAATGTGTGGGTTAGTGATCCTTCATTACTCTAAATTTTCAAAAAAATATTTTTATAATTCTTACCTGTTTACTTTTCAGTTGAACCTTAGAATTATTTGGTCAAGTCACAAGAAAAATTCTGTTGAGATGATTATTTGTATTATAAAAAATCTATGTACTAATTTAGGGAGAAATTCCATATTTACAATACTAAATGCACCCATGTCTCTCTATTCATTTTTTTTAGTTTTTTTAATGGAGAGTTTTACATATTTCAAATTAACTCTATCCCAAATATTTTTACTAACTGAAAAAGGATTTCTTTTATGTTTTGTTTTTTAATTTTTTTGGTTTACATATAGAAATTACATGTGCCATTTTTCATAACACTTATTAATGCTGAGAATTTAACTTATGCCATTTGAAAGACAAAATTAATGGCCACTTTCTTGATTTATACATTTGTGTATGAGGAATTTAGGCTATTATGTTTTCTGATAAAAAATATTTTTCCCCAAAGTTATTATAAAAATTCTTTGTAACAAGCAGAAAATTTTCATTAGCCCAGTTAGCGAGATAAGTTGCTTATATTTTGTGACTAGATGTCTAGATGTTTATGTTAATTGCTAAGCTTGCTATTAATATGGAATTCATATACTGCAACTCACTTAATATACTTAGCTTTATATGCATCCTTACCCAAAGATAAATATTTTAACAGATCCCTACTGCTGGCTTGTTGCTCTAGGCAGAGAAAAATCTCGGAAGGGAATAGCAAGCAGCAGAACACCTTGAGAAGAGTCACAGTCAGGCTTCAAAATTCATTTAGTTTCCTTTTGGATTCTACTTTGTGGGCATCATTCACCTTTTCATAGGCCAGTGTCCTCCAAAGTTGAATCATTGAGATATTCTATCACCATTTTGCCGTTTTCTGTATGGTTACTATAGTTTTCTTTCAGTTGTCAAAGAACAAAATTTCAACAAATTGAGTTAAAGAGCTAATTGGCTTTTATTAGCAATTCATGAATCCAGCAGCATTTCATTTATGAAACTGAAGGACGTTCTGCTGGGATTAGCAAAATGATCAGCTTTTGTAAGGCAGCCCTAGCAGGAACATGGAAACAGCAAAGTGCAAAAAGCAAATTGGTTAGCATCAGGTTATTTCTTCAGGTTACTTTCCTTGTATTGGTTGAAGCAGAGAGGACTTTCTTATTATGCTGACTTGGACTGACCAGGCCCCTTAATGATTGGTTGCTGTGAATCTCCTGTTTTTTGGAAAACTGGCCCATTTCTAAGTTCAGTTTGATTACATGGGCACCTAGCATAAATGACTCCATTCTGGTTTGGTCTGATCTGTTGGGACCTAGTGTAGGAGCTCAGTCTACAACAATGGTCTCCCATAAATTTCATTTAACACATTAGATTGACTTTCTTTTTAAACTTAATTTTTTATTGAGGTAAAATTTAAACACAGTGAAATGTACAGTTTGATGTGTACAGTGTAAAGTATATAGTTTGATGAATTTTTCTTAAATGCACTCATGTAACTCCAATCAAAATAGAGAATTTTCCTCACCCAGAAAGTTTCCTAATATCAATTTTAAAATGTAAATGCACTCTTGTGATGTGCATTTTTATTTTTCAAGTGTATATAAAAATAAATATTAATATAGAAAATTGTCCATTTAATCATCAGTGGAAACCTTAACATAGAAAGTTATTTTTATAGTAATTTCAATTACCCTGTGCTCAAAATCTGCAGAGGGAAACTGCCTCATTACATGGCAATGTTAAAACAGCTTTCCAGAGAGAGATTTTTAACAATTTTTTACTCTTTAGTAGCTTAATAACTAAATCTGCTTGACTATATTGCAAGATTTACCTCTTTTGTCTTGAATTACAGTTTATAGGAATTCTATAGGCTAAAAATTAGTAGTAAAATATTAAAATTAGACAAAGTAGATTAATCTTGAATTCCAAAGCCTTTTATATACCATTTATGGGAGCAAGCAAAAATTCCTTGTTTCAGAATACCTATTTTCTGATGTGAATGATCACATTTGCTCCTTAAATTAAAAAAAAAAAAGTCTACCTTGGGATTTGTATATTTGCTAAACCCTCTTTCAGATTTGACTTTCAGTCCATGGATCTAACTTCAGCCAAATTGCCTACTTGTAGTTCTCATAAGATGGCCAGTGGGAGTGGGAGGAACTGGGAGTACAGGGGAAATATGTGAAATATGTGTTAGGGGTGAATACAGCAGAATTGAAAATTCCTTTGTTTTCCTTCCCTGGAGATAAAACAACAGTGTCCTACTGTGAGGACCATGCTATTCCCCAAGTACACAGGTCATGTAGAGGGAGAGGTGTTGGCTAGCAGCCATCTATAAGGAGCAGTACTTCCATCCACAGGGCTGCTGGCCTGCTTGCTGTTTGTTGCTGGGTTGCAGTTTTGAGGGAGTGCAGTAGAGGGTGGAAGTTGAGAGGAGTATTAGTGATGCCTTCCTAAACCAGTGTAGTGGTTTGTCTGAGAAAATTCTGGGTTTAATTATGCAGATCTGGTGCTTGGTAAACCGAAATTGATGTTTATTATTGGTGATTTTTTTCTCTTGTTGTTTAAGAATTATTTTCATCCTTATTAGTAAAAAGCAAACAAAAAAGTATTCTTTTTGAATGTCACCATTTTATGAAAAGTAATTTTGTATTAATTTTTGTTTCTCTATACCTAATGCCTATTTAAAAATTCACTCGAGATTTACTTGGAATTTGAGTTTGGTAATACTTAAAATCTAGCGATGCAGATTCCAGAAATTCAAAACTTTCCATCTTAACTCCTCCTGTTTTCCATTCTGTATCTTAACTTTGAACCAGAAGGCAATAAAGAGAATTCCACAAAATGTGATTGCTCTTTTGTTAAGTAACAAAAACGTCTCCAACTTGAGTCCCAGTTATCAAATGAAGAATAGCTTCCCAGTGTTATCCTTTGTTATTTGGGACTAAAGGTTATGGTGTGCAGTTTTCTTCAATTTATTTTGTTGATTATGTTTATTGCAAATGCGATCCTTTCTCTCTGATTCAGAGACACATTAAGTCCTATCTCCAACATTGAGCTCAGCACAAGATGAATCTGGGTTTCATCTAAACTTTGGAATATTTCTTGTTCACCATTACCTTCTGCACTCCATTCCATTAAAACCAAAAACAATATTATTAATCAATAGATTATTGATATAACATAGAATAGGAATTTAAATGAGTTTGTATTTTATAGATTATAGCTATTACACTAGATATGAAGTTATCTTGCTACGCCTAATAGTCACAACTATTGTTCTCCTATTTGCAAACAAGAATGTTATCACTGGAAAAAAATATAATGTCAGTGAAAATTAATAGAATTGGTTTATAACATTAGAATTCAAATCTATAATTTAAAATTTATAAACATTTGGCTTCTGTCCACAAATCTTTCAACTTTTCATTTATGTTAAATGACACAAATCTATTTTCTTTCTTTGAAAGTCTATAAATAATTATATTACTTTTTAAATTCTTTAAAATCTAGTAACTTTGAGGTGCTGTTTGTCTTTATTTTTGTTTATGTATTTAACACCTTCACTTTGTTCCAAAAATAATTTGCTGTAGCATGAAATGCTTATATTAGCTACACATCTTAAATCTATGCTATACACTGAACAAAATTTTTAAAAGAATTTTTTTGATTGTGCTATTGTGAATAGTCTGTCAATTCCTATGTGATAGAGAGATCTTCTTATGTGTTATGCTGAGGATAAATGCTCAGAACATTTGACGATGATCTGTGGGTTGAAGAACCAGGCTGGTTATCCTTACTACTGTGGTTCATGGACAAAAAAATTAAAAAAACAGATAATGAAGCTCTCAAAAGTCATTCTTTTGTCCAGAATAATAGTGTAATATGAGTACTGTAACCATTGAATGTTCTCTGTGCATCAGCTTTTTAAAATTTAACTGAATATGTAGATTCTAGAAAGCCTTCCCTAGAAACTGTAACTTCCCCCAACATTCTCCTTGCTGAGATGTCCAGTGGCTATAGAAGAAACTGTCCAAAAATAGGAATTGTTTCTAACTAACTTAGATTTTTAGAGAGTCTCCAATTAGAGGTCAAATCATCTAATTTACTGGCTTCATTCCATCGATGAACAACTGTGCCGTAAGTTCTGCTTTTCGGTGGGTTCTTCCCTCACTGGACATACTGTTTGGATTAGCCCTTAGTATTCTCAGACTTTTTACAGATATGAGTGAAATCTGTTCTTTTAAAAAAACAAACCTGAATTTCCATGTATAATATTATCCCTGGTATAGGTAGTCAAAGTCCAGCCAGGCGTGGTGGCTCACACCTGTAATCTTAGCACTCTGGGAGTCCAAGGTAGGAGGATTGCTTGAGCTCAGAAGTTCAAGACCAGCCTGAGCAAGAACAAGACCCCCTTGTCTACTAAAAATAGAAAAATTAGCCAGGCTAGTGGTGTATGTCTCCAGTCCCAGCTACCTGGGGGGCCAAGGCAGGAGGATCACTTGAGCCCAGGAATTTGAGGTTGCATTGAGCTACAATGACGCTACTGCACTCTATCCAGGGTGACAGAGAGAGACTGTCTTAAATAAATAAATAAATATTGTTTTTTAAAAAAGATAGTCAAAGACCATTTAAAAAAATTAAGTCTAAGACACTAAAAACTATCAGTGAAGTACCAAAACATAGAGCTCCTTGAAGTTTCCCATTACTCCTATGGTAAGCCAGGATTGGAGGTTTTAATAGAAGGCCTTTTATGCCCTTTGTTTAAGGTAGGGCTAGGGTCAACTTCCATTTTAGGAAAAATACTTTCCTGTGTCTCAGCTCACTGCTTGAATACACGATCTTCCATTGTTTTCTCTGATAAGCTCCTCAAAGCAGAGAAATCCACAGTGCTTTATTGTGAACTTATATGTGCCTGAAGAGAAAGTTCAGGGGACAGCAAGATATTTATAAGTCATGTTGCCAGGGACTGGTCTCTGTTACTATCCAAATCTCGCAGGAATGCTGAACTCTGCTACGGAGTGACTAGGCTGGAGTATGTGGCAATTGATTGACATTTATATGAGAAACACTAGATTTGTGTTTTTGTATTTTTTCTGTTGAAATAGTGTCTAAAATAGGGCCAGAAAATGATCATTTCAATCTTCCCCTCCTTTTCTAAGGAGAGTTGAAAGCAATCATTGTCTAGGCCCAAAGACTTAACTATATTTTCTATACTTTCTAGATACTCAGATTAAGTAACAACCATCACCTATAAAGCTGCATGTAACTAGTTCTCATCCTTATTCCAAGCAGGTTTTCCCAGCACATTTTCCAAAGGGAAATGAGGATATTGGCTTTTTCTTCTATGTGATAACTTTTAACAAGTGTTTATGTACATTATTCAGAGCGTACAGTTCACTTTTGGAAATTCTGTCAAAGTAGGCAACTTTTTAGTGACTATTGACTGACAATTACTCTCAAAAGAAGATTACAAAACATAGATATGTCTTCTATGAACATAAAATGTCAAATCAAAATTTTACATTCTCAGATTTAACACAGCTAACAAACTTGTTCTTTTTACTTAAAAATAAAAAAGATTTTTATTTAGATGAATCATGACTTAAGAAAATGGGGCAATGTTACGTCAGTATATACAGATTATATAAATCTGATGTAAACAGAATTCTTACAGACATTCTGTCCTTTGTTATTAAAGGCAATTCTATCATTTGCCATTCCAGTTAGCAATCCTAATTATCATTATATATATATATGTGTGTGTATGTGTATATGTATATATATTCTTTTTCAGTAAAGGAACTTAGGATCTCTATACATATGCCTCTTTGTTTTTTACATGTAACAAGGAAATAATTAATACTTATTTTGGTTTCTTTAAAATCAATGACGCTTATATAGTGTTATATTTGTGTGTATGGATTGGATGCATTAGACCAATGCCTCGAAAATCTTACTTTGCTTCAGAGTCACCTAAAGAGCTTATTTAAATACTGATTCCTGTGTTTAACTCCCCAAAGTTTCTGATTCAGTAGGCCTAGAGTGGGCATAAAAAATTGCATTTCTAACAAGCTCCTAGGTATTGCTAATTCTGTCACATTGTGGTCCTTACTATGAATAGTAGACAACATAGGAGAATCAGCTATGAAACAGTGAGAAGAGAAGTGGAAGGGATGGGATAGGTAAAGACTGCAGTATCTACTTGTAGTGGGTTGAATTGTGGCCCCAAAAAGATATGTCCACCAGGAACCTCAGAATGTGACCTTGTTTGGAATAAGGGTCTTTGCAGATATAATTAAGGTAAGGATATTAAGATGACATTGTGTTGGATTAGATGGGCATTAAATTTAATGATGAGTATCCTTAGAAGGGACCGACTTCTATCCTAAAGAATTGTAAGATAATAAATTTCTGTTGCTTTCTAAGTTTGTTATAGCAGCCCTAGGAAACTAGTACACTACTCGAGGTCAAACAATGCTAGAATACCAAGTCCCTCAGTTGTATGCTATAAATACAAAGGATAGAATTCAGACCCTGGCCCAGAGGTAAACAGTGATTCAACAACTAATTGGCATGCACAGTTGGATGCTTCCTGGCATGTTATTTAACTTAGTCTTCCCCCAGATACTTTGAGGTAGATATTTTTTAGTCATTTAACAAAGAAGACGTTGAAATGCAGAATAGTCATTTAGGTAGCAAGTATGTATTAGGTATTTACTTTATACCAGACTTTTGCTAGCTATTGAAGTGGTCAACTGACTTACCAAAAGTGATACAACCAGTAAGTGGCAGAGCTGTTGTTTAACTTTAGAACCTGTCATGCCAAATTCTGTGCTCTTCTCCATCACATCAGAAAGGCTCAGAGCAGGAGGTGTGGGCATTTTGGCAAATACTGACTATTTCATTTTAGTTGCTGTGGAATGTTTAACAAAGCAGAAAAGGAATTTATTATCTTCAACACAAATCTCCCTGATTTATGGTAGTTGTTTAGTGCTATTTCTACTAATACCTACAAAGTAGCTTTCACTTTGTTATCTTAATCTTATTTCCTCTTGTAGTAACCCTTTCACTTCATACTCAAAATGTGCAGATAATTTAAGCTGATACTTAATAACAAAATAGAAATAATAGCTCTACATTGTCTTTGGAGATGTAGATCGATGATTTAGACAAAAATGTTTTGTATGCTTTTTAACTCTACACACACCAACAGAGAGAGAAAAAGAGAGAGAGAGAGAGAGAGAGATCTCCTGGAAAAAATATTTGGATATTACCTTGAGGTTGAAGATCACAAAACACCACTTAGTCTTTAGCATCATAATGATATGAATTCCCTGAGTGTTTCATGTAAACCTCCTTTGAATGATTATTAAGATATTTAAGCTGTTTAATAATGCTTGAGAGTTATTAAATTCAACTGTCATCTCATTATAGTTAATGCTTTTAAATGTGAATGGCATTACTAGCTGCAAAACATTTAGTATATATTTTTTTAAAAAGTTGTTCCTACTCTTGCAGTTGATTCAAGATCAGTAAAATTAAGATCAGTGAAACAGTGAAAGAATTAGACAACATGAACTAAGAAATTGCTCATGTTGGCAAATTAAAGTGAAAAGATTAGGAATAAAAGACACTAACAAACATTTTGAAGACAGGGTTGCATTGGATTTCTGGCTTAGAAACATTAGCTCTGATTCAAATGATATAGATCATAACTTTTGTCACAGAAAGATTCATAGGAGAGTGTGAATCCTTCTATACCTCTGAACTGATTACAAATTTTAGTCAGCTATCTTTTGAGTTTTGATTTCATATGATACTGCATTTTTGTTAGTGAATGTGGTCTATAAAATAGGGATTGTTTTTAATATTTTTGAGACTTCCTTTGTGACCCAGTAAGTGGTCAAATTTGTAAATGTTTCAAGCTTGAAAACAATATGTATTTTTTAATTATTCAATGCCAGGTTCAATATATGTTCATTAGATTAAGCTTATTACTTGTGTTGTTGAACTCTCCTATTTCTTCACTAATTTTTTGTGTCCACTTTATTATTTTCTTGAGAGGTAAATTCTGTAAGTAATTTTAAGAGAGGTAAAAAAAAAAAACTTGTAGATTCAGCTGTTTTTACTTGTAATTGTGTCCATTTTCATTTCGTGTATTTTAAAGCTAAGTATCTTAATCCATTTAGTCTTGCTATAAAGGAATACCTGAGGCTCGGTAATCTATAAAGAAAAGACATTTATTTGGCTCACAGTTCTGTAGGATGTACAAGAAGCATGGCACTGACATCTGGTTGGCTTCCAGTGAGAGCCTCAGGCTGCTTCCACTCATGGTAGAAGGCAAGTGGGAGCCAGCATGTGCAGAGATCTCATGGCAAGAGAGGAGGCAAGAGATGGGGGGTTTGCTAGGCTCTTTTTGACAACCAGCTCTCTCAGGAACTAATAAAGTAATAACTCATTCACCCCTGAGATAGGACAATAATCTAATCATGAGGGATCTGACCCCATGACCCTAAAACCTCCCATTAGGCCCCACCTCCAACATTGGGGGTCAAATTTCAACATGGAGTTTGGAGGGGACAAACATCTGAACTATAGCACTAAGATTTTAGGCACATACAGTTTCAGGACAATTATAATTTCTGAGTGGATTGTTTCTTTTAGCATTGAACGATAATCCTTTTTATCTCTGATTATGTTTTGACTTAACATTTGCTTTTTGTCTCACATGATATTGCTATATCAGGGTTCTTTTTGTTAATAATTATGGATATATTTTATTCTAGCCCCTTATTTTCAAGTTTTCCATGTAATTAACCTTAATGATGGATTTATTGAGACATAATTTATATACTATACGATACTCTCTTTTACAGAGGTTTTTGGTAAATTCAAATTTGTGCAACCAATACCACTATGTAATTTTTGAACGGTGTTACATCACCCCAAAGGAAAACCCCATACCTAGTAGCAGGCACTGCCCATTTCCCACCTTCTCCCCAGTCCCTGGCAACCACTAATCTATTTTCAGTCTCTGTAGATTTGCCTTTTCTGGACATTTTGGATAAGTGGAATTGTATAAAACATATGGTCTCTGGCTTTTCACTCTTCACTTAGCATAATGATTTTAAAATTAATCCATATTGTAGCATGTATCAGTACTTTATTATTTTTAATGGCTGACTAATATTCCATTATATGAATATCCCTCACTTTATCCAGTGGTAGACATTTGAGTTGTTTCTACTGTTTGGCTATTATGAATAATGCTATTATGAACATTCATGTACCAGTTCTCATGTGGACATATGCTTTCATTTCTCTTGGGTATATACCTAGGAGTGGAATTGCTTGATCATAGGGTAACTCTACATTTGGGATTTTGAGGAACTAATAAGCGGTATTCCAAAGTGGCTGCACCATTTTACGTCCCCATTAGCAATATATGAAGATTTCAATTTCTCCATATTCCTGTCAACACTTGTTATTATCTGTCTTTTTTCTATTATTTTAGCTATCCTAATGTGTGTGAAATGGTATTTCATTGTGGTTTTGATATTCAGCCTCTAATGATTAATAATAATAAGCATCTTTTTATGTTCTTATTGGCCATTCATATTTTTTGGAGAAATGTCCATTTAAATTCTTTAACCATATTTTTATTGGCTATTTATCTTTATTTTTAAGTTGTGAGTTCTTTATATATCCTACATATAATTTTCTTATCAGATATATGATTTGAAAATATTTTCTCCCATTCTGTGGATTGTCTTCACTTTCTTGATGGTGTCCTTTAAAAGCACAGAAGTTTATAATTTTGATGATATCCAATTTATTCTTTCTTTTGTTGTTTGTGCTTCTGGTGTGATATCTAAGAAACCATTAACTAATTTGGGCTTATGAGATTTGCTTCTGTGTTTTTTCCTAAGAGTTTTATCTCTTATATTTAAATATTTGATCCATTTTGAGTTAACTTTTATATATGATATGAGGTGGAGGTTAAACTTTGTCATTTTGCATGTAGATATCCAGCTGCCTCAGTATCATTTCTTGAAAAGACTGTTCTTTCCTTATTGAATTGTCAGGGCATCCTTGAAAAATCAATTGACCATAAATGTAAAAGTTTATTTCTGGACTCCCAATTTTATGCCATTGATCCATTCTTCTACTCTTATCCCAATATCACATTGTCTTGATTTTTGTAGCTTTGTCATAAGTTTTAGAATCAGGAAGTGTGACCAACTTCCTGTAACCACACCCTTTGCAGTTGCTCCTTCTAAAGAGGAAGAGTATATTCCCTCACTCCTTGACTTTGGCTGAGCTCCTTGACTTACTTTGGCCCATGGAATAAGATAGAAGTGACAGTGTGACAGTGTGACAAATGACATAGATCACTGTCACTTCTAAGCCTAGTCATTAAGAGGCCTTGAGTATTTCTGTTTTTATTTTGCACTTCTGGCCTAACTCAAGTTTACCCATAGTCTGAGGAAGATGAGAGTCATGTGGAGCAGAGCTACCTCAACCAACTCTAGACCTGTAGGAAAGTAGCTCAGTCTACCTCACTGTGAATCAGAGCTGCTCTACCAAGCCCAGAGGAACCTCAGCCAACCTGAAGACATATGGAAAGAAGCCACCATTTTCTCTAAGGAAAGCCTAGGATTTTCCATAAGGAAATGATGATGGACAATTTTCTTAACTGTATTAGTCATTTACAAAGCATTAGCAGGGATTGGGAAAATTGGAATGGAAGATCTACTCCATGTTCACTAAGGAAACCAGACTGAGTTTTTACCACTGAGTAGCTATACGATTTGGAACTTGCAGACTCTTTGATTGATTTTCAAGATGAGAGTCACGGTTAAGAATCTATCCCAGATGTCAAAAAAGACTTTGGACGGAATCAACACTGGAGAGAAAAGAAGGAAAGAGGTAGGCATGGTGACAGTCTGGAGGATGAGTAGAATTTCATGACAAGAGGGGACCCATGAAGTTTATCAGCTATCCAGATGTGGACCAACTAGGAACAAGTATCCGTTCTTTATATGGGTCAGATTATTGGACCCTACCTCATGGGAACTGATAGCTTAAAGTGGGTTTAGATTAAAATTATAAAACTTGCAAATTCAGTGAAAGAAAGTACATAATATAAGCAAGATTTTAAAGGGAATGCATACTGTACAGAAAGAAAAAATGTTAGCAGCAAATTCCAAATAATAAATGTACTGATTAGACTGACATTATCTGTCTAAGTATTAAATCTATACATTTTTCTACACATTGAGGTACACATTTTGAGATATAATAAAAATGAATTTTCTTTAAAAAATTGCAAATTGCATTTCTCTTATTTTGGTAATTATCCTTAAATATGAATACGTTTAATTGGTTTAACAATTTAAATTTAGTCACCATCTCTCGCCTTTTGAATAATTCAGTGTTCTTAAAATATTAACACTTTTACCTTGGTCTACCCCCTTTTCCCTCTTCTGTTCAGTTATCTACTTTTATAAATCCTCCTTGTTCTTTGCTCCATTTTCAATTAGTCTTTTTTTAGGTCAGTATTTATTTAGATTTACATAAATTTATCCAGGTTTAGCAATTAATTTACTTATCTCCACTTCTTTTTTGATTCTTCTATGTTCAATCTTCTTCCTCCCAAGTACATCCTTTAGTAGCTCTTTTGGCAAAGTTATACCTTTTCTCACTCTCTTCAAAAAAATGTATTATTAAAATTTTAATTTTTTTATAATCCTGGAAACAATCAAAAAAAAGAAGAAAAAATGTTATTGAACCTTCTTGTATTCCTCAAACAGCTTCAACAAATACACAATATGTGGCTACCATCTTGAATTACAGTTTTGTTGGGTATAATTTAATTGAAGATATATTCCTAGGTATTGTTGTTGATATTGTGTCTATTACAGTCAAATTGTCATTGCTTTATACTCTGTCTTTTCCATCTCATTGCTTTTAATATCTACTTTTTGATTTTTCTGTGTGCAATTTCACCATTGTGTGTCACAATATGGATTTTTATTGTTCTTGCTTGGTACTGTGGGCTTCTACAATTTGTATTATTTAATTTTGGAAAATTCTTAGCCATTATCACTTCATATATTTTCTCTTTCCTTCTCTCTCTTTATTACCTTCATGGAACTCCTTTCAGAAGTATGCTGGACTCTATCATTCTATTCTCCATGACTCTTAACTACTCTTTCAAAAATTCTTTTTATCTCTCTCTGCTGTAGATTTGGGGATTTCTTTAAATCTACCTTCCAGAGTACTTGTTCTCTCTCTTCTAATGAGCTCTTTAACTCATTCATCAAATTGTAAATTCAATCATTTGACTTTTCTAGAAGTACTATTTGGTTCTTTTATAAATTCTTCCATAGGTCATAGATGTTACAGAGACTTGACCCTGTTCATTATGGTTTCTTTTCCTTTTTAACCCTTTGATAACTTAAACATGTTTACTTTTAATATAGATTTATTACTATAATACAAACATATAAAAATGAAAATCATATATGTAAATAAATCTGGATAAACTTTTATAAAATGAACATTCCCTTCTAACCAGATAAAAAAATAAAACATTTTCAGAATCCCAGAAGTATTCTCATAACCTCTCCTACTCACATTCCCCACATCCAACGTAACCAGTATCCTGACTTCTAGTGCCATATCTTATTATAGTTTTGCCTGTTTTTGAAATTTATGCAAACTGAATTATGTAATGAATATATAATTATTTTGTAGGGTTTTTTCTCCAGATAATCTTCATGCCCTTAATTTTAAATTTCTGAACATTAAAGTGGTGTTATAGATCCTGAATAAGTCTTTATATTAATTGTTTGGCTTTTGTGCTTACTTTTGTCTTAATGATTTTAGAAATCGTGGATAAATCTTCATGTTAATTATTTGATTTGGAAATCTCAGGAGACATAAATTTAAATTTCTCACTTTGATAGTATAGACCTAGTGTTTTCATTCTTTTAGGATTACTACTTTTTTCCATCTAATTCCTCAAGTCAGACTACATACTACCTTGTTGCTTTTGTGTACTGGTGAATGGTGAGTAAATTTTTGCCTATTCTCTTTTTATGGAGAGAAAATCCTTGAAGTCCCTAGGCTTTATGGAACATTATCAGTACAGCTCTCTAACTAGTGTCATCCCAAAACATGTCACTTATCTTTGCTTAGACTTGAATATCCTACTCCTAAACTCCTTTGGCCGTATCTTGGTACATATTTCCTGTGGGCCTTCACCATGTCAGTTCCCACCTAAATAGCTTTGCATTTCATACTGCTGGCATCCAAATATTTTTTTTCTTTCTCCAGAGGTCATACCAGCTTTAAAGTTATTCGATTTAGTATTTGTATGTCTTCGTAAAAGTGAGTAAGGGGTAGTATAGATAATATGGGACATAGACATCCAAATCAGATCAGTCTATCATTCCTGGAAGTTGGCAGATCAATGCAAATGAAGTGACTATGAGGTGGTTGACTAACTAGACTTACAAATGTTATTTAGGGCTATGTTATTTAGTTATAGTTTTCTTCTGGCTAAATTGCTTGGACTGTGTAGGACCCATTATAATACTAAGCTAATACAGTTCCATATTAACTAACTCATCCTTTTGTTGTTGTTTTATAGATGCAAGGTTCCAAAAATAATATTGAAAAGAAAAAGCCCAAATTTAGAAAAAGGAAAAGGTATGCTTTTTAAAATTAAAAGGTATTTTGATAAAATTAAAATATATATATTGGATTTAATTATTACATGACATTTCCCCTGATCCTTGATTCTGTTTCACTAGGGAAATCTTGTATTTACCATTTTCTAAAAGAATTAATACAATAAGTAGTAGTCTTAGAAGTCTGGAAAAAGTTTTATATTTTTGTACATATGTTGAATCAGAACTGTTAAAGATTAATAGTATATGGGCAACCAGATTAGAAGCAGGTTTTTAGTTTAAAAATAGATTATGCAAATGAGAAACAGGCCTTCATAATGAACTAATAAGCCACTGATGACAAGTTTTAGTGTTTATCATCGAATTAGCCATACAGTTTGTTTCTAAAGAATGGTGATCAGTGCTATGTTAAAAGGAATCCTACTCAGAAACAAGGACTGACACTAATAGTCCTTTTCTTCTTCTTTGTACTTTTTCAGAAGATGAATAATTAAATTTTAAAAATGGACTTTCACTCTCTTATTTCAGTTACACTTCACTCTAACCCCATCAAATAGGAAGTGTATCATAATTATCTCCATTTAAAAGATGAAGAATTTATAGCTTAGAAAAATTAAGTGACTTTCTCAAGATCTTATGGTTAGAGAAAAAGCATTTGAACAAATGTCTTCTGACTCTAAATCAGCAACATAGTATAGTTGAAAAAGAATGGATTTTGCAGTCTGACAGAATTTAGTTCTGTCATGCTCAACCATTTTTGTAAGTTGTCAAATTTCTTATTTTCTCTGATATCTCAAATTTCTTAGTTTCTTTATATAATGAGAGTAAGAATTACTTAGTAGGTTTTTTGGAGGAAGATTACATGAAAAAGCCTGTGTAAAGTGCTTGGTAGATTGTTAGAGCTTTGCTGCTTTGCACCTAGTGAGAGTGCAAATATATATGTTTTATTTATTTATTTTTGAGACAGAGTCTCACTCTATTGCCTGGGGAAGAATGCAGTAGCATTATCAAAGCTTATTGCAACCTCAATTCCCCATCTCAAGCAATCCTTCTACCTCAGCCTCTTGAATAGCTGGGACCACAGGAGCATGCCACCATGCACGGCTAATTTTATTTTTTCTTAGAGATAGGGTCTCACTATGTGGCTCAGGCTGGTCTCAAACTCCTGTCCTCAAGCAATCCTCCTACCTTGGCTTTCCAAATGCTAGGATTAGGCAGGAGCCAACCGTGCCTGGCTACGAATCAATATTAGTCCCCTTTTTTTCACTGCATCATGCTGTCTTACTGCATAAAACAACCAAGGAAAAGTACCTTAAGATAAAGAAATATATATTCATAATCTGCAATTATCATTGATATACAGAATGGTCATTTAAATATATATGATTGACTTTTTTAAACTAAATCTGTCAAATTCTTTTTCCAGGAAAGCGATTTTAAAATGCTCTTTTGAAAACATTTGTTCAGATGATGCCTTATCAAAGGAAAACATGGGTATGTAAAGGCTTATACTGCTTTTAATTCTTTAACCTATATTAAATTCCACAAAATGTAGTTGTAGTCCTTTGAAGGAAAAAAGATCTGTTGTGCATATATATGAGAACTATTAACAGGTCCTTGTTGGTATTGATTTATATACTAGGGTTTTTTAATTGTTCTTCTTTGGATTTCTACTTTCTTGAATTAAGTTTTCTCTGGCTTAGTCATGTGTTTGCTTTTTTAAGTAAAGCATCCACAGTTGTGAGAGGAAATACCAACAACTGTATGTTTCAGTCCAGACTTCTCCATTCCAAACTTATTGGGGTCCTGGGAGTGCCAAAAGTAGAGAAGGGAGAAAAGCAGCAGACGGGACTTGCAACTGCATTTTTATTGGTACTGGAACATATAGTGTGAATGTGGAATGCAGGGAGGAAGTTTTAATTTTCAAAGGTGATTTACTCTTCCTACATTTTCTTTAGTCTTGAAAAGCAGTCAAATGCTTATTTGCAATATGGAACTTTGGCAGTCATATTCAAAATCCATTAAACCCTGAGGAATTTTCAGTGCCATACTCTCTCTCTTCCTTGAAGCAAGCCACCCCCAGATCCTATGGCATTGCATTTTAATTGGCTAAATAAAGCCACTCATTTATAGTCTCATTAAAAGAAAGGAAAACAGGCAGAGGAAGGATAGAGTAGTTATTTTTTTTAAAAAGTCCTTTTGTTCTTCTCCTAAACCACTGCAAAATTCTATTATTCCTCTTTGCAAACTTATTCTGCTGCTGTTTTCCTACTAACTTAGGTTTCTTTTCTTGGCTATTTAGTCCCTTTGCCTCATATGATCAGTTCATATATTCCTGTAGAAATGTAAAAGTCTGTTTATCCCTGAACTGAGATCCCAATAGGAGACCCTGGCACTGTAGCTGAGGGCTACATCACAGCTTTCTCCCATCCAACTCACACAAATCCACTGCAGCCAGGAGGCATCCATTGACTGAAAATGACCCCACCATGTAAATGAATGAATACATCTCAGTAGTTACCAGGTAAAGGAAACCCCTTCAGGAGTCTCACATCATATGGCTGTGAAAGTCTCTAATTGTTAAAATAGTTAGCCTGATCTGTATTTTGTTCCTCCATGCCATTGTGAACAACTAAAGAGCAGAGGATTTGTGTATCGCTTCTATAACTCCTTTCTTTTCAGTATTTAGGGACAGGAAAATTCATCTATTATGATGGAATGATAAGAGCAAAAATAATAATGATGACCAACACCTTTACCAAGAGCTGACTCACTTCCTAAAAGAATGGTTCTTTTTCAAGTTTTACCCTCTTCAACTTTTTTATCCCCTGCTCATACTTTGGTGAATTTCTCAATCCAAGCCTCTGATATCTCTCATTTCTTCATAGCTTAAGGTAGGATTAGTCCTAGATCAAATAATGGAAGAAGTTACACCATCTTCTTGAATCTCTGTCCCATTTCTTGGATCTGCTTGCCTTACATTCCCAGGTGCTAAAGTTTCCCCATTAGTTGTCTGCTCCAGATTTGCTGTTCCTTTATTAGCTATATGTTCCACAAGTTGCTTCACTCTCTCTCTTTTTCTCATTCTCTCCCGTCCCCTTCTTCTCTTCTCTTCTCTTCTCTTCTCTTCTCTTCTCTTCTCTCCTCTCCTCTCCTCTCCTCTCCTCTCCTCTCC
>NW_012146523.1:5002629-5279031 GCF_000956105.1 Propithecus coquereli
CTCTCCTCTCCTCTCCTCTCCTCTCCTCTCCTCTCCTTCTAATACTTGCTAAGTTAGGGTTCAGGAGGAGAGCCAATTATGTGCAGTTACTTTCTCTCTCAAAGTGTCAGTGTCCTCATCAGTGAAAAAGAGATGCAGTACAAGATCTCATATCCAACACGGACAGGACCTGTTTCTCTGGAAATTAATAGAAAAAGCTGAAGAATCATTAAATAATTTAAACTGTACGCCCATGGCTGTGTAAAGATTTAATCTAAGCAATAAGTTTTTGTAAAGTATGTCTGTAGTTTTGGGAAAATTGCTACCAGGAATATCACGTACTATAATTTTATTTGTATCGCATCTATAACTCATTTCTTTTCAGTGTTTAGGGACAGGAAAATTCATCTATTATGATGAAATGATAAGAGCAATAATAATAATGATAACCAACACCTTTAGCAATTACTATGTGTTTTCATTGTTCTAAATATTTCATATATATTTGTTTATTTAACACAAGACCTACATGAGGTAGATATAGTAGATATTATGTTATCTCCTATTTTATTGATGGGGAAACTAGGCCCTTAAGAGATTACATGACTTTTTCAGCAACACAAAACTTATTAAAATTAATCAAAATGTGGAGCTATTTCCTTGATTGTTTTATCAGGAATCTTAAAGGTAAATTTATGGGTATTTCGTACAACATTGGTAGTTTGTCTACGCATTTTTAAATTTAATTATTGCCCTTTGCATCCTCCTTAATGAATTGATTTGGTTTCTTTTAGTCTTTTGAGTTTTTGTTGTTTTTTTTATTGTTTTACTGTTTTCTGTTGGTAAATACTTCATTCTTTGGGGGGAAATAGACTATAAAAGCTTGAATAAATAAAATATTGACGTATCACCCAGGACTAACTAATAATCCACTAACATTCATTATTAAATTAGCAAAGGATATGTTTATCACCCACAGAGACAGGTAAGCTTGGAAGACACTGGTTAAAATAGGAAAGGCCTAGATCATAGGGTGAGCCTGAGAGGAACCATGAAGGCCCTGGGACCTGGGTCTAGGAGGTGGAAGCAGTGATAGGGAAAAAGGTGATATCTTGCTACTCAAGACAAACTTTGCCCACTAACTCTCGGTTTCGGATCTACCTTTAACTTCTAGTTTAAAAGGTGGGATTCGCCCTCATCTTCCTTTCCTGAAAAGCACCATGCCTCCTATTTTTCTTTGTGTCTCCAGGAACAGTTTCTGTCTTCTTTATTACACCTCAACCTGTATTTTACTATCTCTACATTTAAATTGTAAGCACACAGGAGGAGTGTTTGTGTTTACTTTAAAACAAAAGCCAACCAAGGACTTTTTCCTCCTTCATCTATTAAAATACCTTCAGAATTTCAACATTGAAATAGCCCTGCAAATTTACTTAAGATTTTGTTTTTCAGTGCCAGCTTTGGGTTAACCAAGCCAGGAGCCTCTATATAGGGGAGGAAATACCTTCTTAAACATTTAATAGAAAAATAGAGATCAAAGAAAACTCCATAAATGTACATTTGAAAGTTTTTTAAATAGTGACTGATTTATTGAGACAAATGGTGAGTTATTTCTTATCATAAATGGAAATATAACACTGATTTATTTTATATATATTCATTTTTAAAAGCCAGATATGAACTTAGCGTTAGAGATACTTTTTCTTTTCTTTCTTTCTTTTTTTCTTTTTTTTTCCCTCTGAGTGATGGAACAGCCATAATGCTGCCACTTTACTCTCAACAACAGATTGAAACAAGTCAGGGAAACTGCAAGATAATCAGTATTGATAGAAGATGATTGGTCATGAAATCATCAAGGGCATTCATTTTATCCCTATCTTTGGAGGATATCATTGACCAATTTTGATAACCTAGTTTGTAGATTACAGTAACTGCTATTTCTTGAGAATTATTTTTGAACTTCACTTTACAATATAGGAATACCCAAAGCAAACCTTCCATGGCTCTGGAAGCAGAGTTTGACATCAGTCAAGTTGGTGTTATGAACCCTGGTTGATTCATGAAGTCATCCATTATTTTGTCTACCCTTTGATCAAAAGGCAATGTACATATTTTTCCAGATCACTTGAAAACAGAAAGCCTACAATACCATTTGGCAATGACATCCGTTATTATAAATTGATTGTATTTTAGCCTAGTGTTAGAAATATAAAGATGTTTATTTGTCATTTTTCATTCACAACATAGCTCAAAATCCATCTTCTCAACAGTGCATTAAATGTCAGTACCAATTTTCATAGGTCCAGAATATAAAGTAGGAAAATATAATATTTGTGAGTGGGACTGGGGAATCTATGTGAAGATAACCACAAATAGTCGTTTATTAAGTAACAGGTTACTAAATAAGAAAACTTATCTTAAAAAAGGGGTTAATTTCTTTAACAAAAGTACTTCAATAAAAATATACATTCCGTTAGAAAATTCTGATTCAGTAGGCATGGAGTTGTATCCATATTTTTAAAAAAAATCTCCAGGTGATTATTATGTCCACCAAATTTTGAATACCACTGTTCTAGAATATAGCACTCTGTACTCTTTGTTCTTAGAGTATAGCAGTAACCCTAGAATACAGATCTATGTGGATGCAACTAACATGTTAATTTCAGTTTTTGTTTGCTTGTTTTTTAAACATGGGAACTTGTTCTAAGGTAAGCAGTGGCTTATCTGAAAGCTTCTTCCAAACTGTTTTGAAAGACATTTTCCATAGAGAAAACTTAAGATTAGCTGGGAAGACATGATGGCTAGGAAGGCTTATTTTCTTGAGTTCCTTGCCCTTACTAGTTACACAATAAATATTTGTTGATTGAATATGAAAGTGCCTGGGGCAAGCAATAACTATTGACAGAAAAATTATTTTTGTAGACAAAAATATATTGCAAAAAATATAAACTAAAAATTGGTTTTCTAGTACTGTAGTGACAACCAAGAAAAGAAAACCTTTCTATTTCATAACCTGCCATGACTTTATTTAACACTATTATTTAATGATTATTTTGTCAGAATTTTTAAATTTCCTTTTTGTGTCCTATTTCGGTATATGCTCATGTTCCATGAACTTTCAGCTGCTCTACCTGATGTGATTGTTGGTGACCTGCTGTTGAATAGCAGATAATAGAAGGTGGTTTGTTAGATTTTAGTAATCAGAGTAGAAGATGAAGGGGCATGTACTCCTGGCCTTTCTCTCTGAATTATGTTGTTTTTGGAATGGCTTCTTAGATGCTCCATCTGTATCTGGTACAGGGCAGCAGGCCACATGTGGCTTCCTCTCTTTGATCTTTGCTTCAATAGGCCTTATATCAAATGAAAATGTTTGTTTTGTTTCAGTCAAGAATTCAAATGCATACTGTTAATCAGTAGTTGAATCTATAGAGTTAAAATAGGCTTTTATTTCTTTGGTGGGAGATACAATTTTATCTCAGTAAATTCAATGAATTACCAGATTTTTTGCCTACTTATATATTTATGTCATAGTAGCATAAATAAACTTTTGTTAATGAAGTATTTTTTTTAAATATCAGATTAGGTAATTAAGCTGTGTCGCCATTTGGTTTAGGAATGGACTAGCTTGTGTTCAGCCTAGCCACTTAATTATAGTACTTTTCCTTTTAAACAGTAGTTTTAATAGTCTATAGTAAGGATTGGCAAACTGTGGCCCATAGGCCACCAGCTGCTGCCTGTTTTTGTCAATAAAGTTTCATTGGAACATAGCCACTTTCATTTGTTTATGTACATGTCAATGATTTGTACTACAACAGCAGAATTGAGCAGTTGTCACGGAGACCATCTGGCCTACAAAGCCTGAAATATTTGCTCTCTGGACCTTTACAGAAAAAATTTTTTGACCCCTGGTCTATAAATAACAATTTATTTTGGTGCCCTTGGCCCCCAATTTTAAAAAAATAAACAACGAAAACTTCTAGTAAGCTTTTGATATTTCCCTGCTACTTTATAGTTTATACATAGCAAGAATATAACCTATGTGTTTCAAGGAAGAATTATAAAAGGTTCACCTTGAAATCCATAATAATTTTGATCGAGTGGAGCTCCTATGTGAAAACTATATGAAATTTTTATGTTTTATCTCATAGCATTTAGAAGATTTCTTCTTTCTGGGTAGTTAAGATTATAAATTAGATTGAATAAATTAAGAAGTAGCATTTTTTTACTATATTAATGATATTTCTTTAGTTGTCTCTGAGACTGAAGTTTTACTGAAAGAGTTGGAGCAAATGCTACAACAAGCACTAGAGCCCACAGCAATACCGGATGAATCTGAAGAAGAAGATGGAGACAAAATAAATGCAGGAGAAAAGGTAGTATTGATAATTATTATCAGGCCTAAACAGTAACTTCAAATTCTTTAAATAGCAGAATTTGTTCCTGGTTGTACATTTTAATTATATGGAAAACCATTTTCTCATCTGAAATTTGAGCCTTGATTATCATGAGGTGAATAATAAACTAGTAGCCTGTTCAGAAATCAAAATACATCTATCAGTGTTTGAAAATAAATCTGTGTTTAAGCAGAAGAGTTCTTTTAATATTAGATCTTTGGGATTGGAATGGAGAAAGATGGTGGGGACTCACTGTAGCTGAGGTGGGCCACTACACAGAGACCTCTCCCCTGCTGATCTTTATGGTCAGGAGAAGGGGCCAGGATAACAGCAGCTCACTGGAAAATCTGCCCTGTCTGGGTCATGCACCAGGCTAACCTCTACAGGGACAAACCTCATCATCAACATACTGGAGGTAGAATTTTTCATTGGAATAAGTTTCACCATTTGTATCTAGATTGGTCCTTTTTTTTTTCTTTTGGCTTTCTGTGTTGGACTTAGAAAGACCATCTGTGCTTACTTCATTCAATGCCTCTGCAAGTAAAATGAGAGTTTATGGTATAAGGCCTGTGTCATTAATACAGAGCAGCAATGGGATAGGTTTGAGAAAACAGACACTTCCATAAAGTGGTGCAGCTGTTCTCTAACTAGGAAGAAAAATGGCAGTAAGGAGTTGTGTGTATCTGTAAGGCTTTATTCATTCATTCATTCATTTAGATGTATAGTGAGCCTGGAGTCAGGAGAGCATATGGACTCTGGCTTTGGAATATAATGCCCGTGTCCCAATCCTGGTCCTGCCGATAATGACTTGTGTAATTTGGCAAAGTTGCTTATCGCTTGCCTCAGATTGATTGTTTTGAGTATTAAATATTAATAATATAAACCAGGAAAGGTGTATTGCATAGAAATAGACACCTAAGGTTAGCTATTATTATGGGTAAGAATTGGCAATGGCAGTTGCTAAAGAGAATAAGTGCTAAGATTTTCTTACTTCATCTCTCTTTTCCCACATTTACACTTTGAGCAACTACCTATCACTAAGTCTGTTTCTTCTCAGATGTAGAAAGGATGGATTTATAAATGGATGAGATGGTTTACACACTTAGGCAGACTGCCCCCAATTGCATGATTTTATTCAGAACTTCAACAAAAATAATGATGATTCTTAAACACCTCTTTTATTGAGTTAGAAATTAAGAAAATATATAGAATTTACCATTATGGAGATAAATGTGTTAAAAGAAAATAAAATTAATGTTAAAAACTCCTATTGAGTTGAAAAGGATGATAGTTTTCTTAATCAACACCAGCAGTATCAAATTTTACCTGAATTTGCATGGGTTATAAATGCCATTTTTCCAAATAGGGTTTCTTTCTAAAAAAACTTGTTTTCTATATAGGGGTCTTACCTTTTATAGAACAAGATCTATAGATTGGTTACATACATCTTGTATAAATATAATTAATATACAAATTATTCTTTTCTAGGAAACGTGTGTTTTGTTTGAACACCATATGGTTTTGTGCAGTGTTTTTTCAGTGTTAGCAGTTTGTCTTTTCAAAAATACAGCCAGGATGGTTTTTATAGTGATGTCCTGGAGCTTTTACAGCCACAGAATTGGCTTCTATTTTGCCATTATAACTAGTAACTTGATAGAATAGAAAATTACTTCTGGTTTTTATTTCTTAAAATAAAATACAGTGTTTTAATCCATCACTAGGCAGAAGCATGCTTTTTGTTTTAGATTCTTGTATTATTTATACTTTCAAAAGGCATTTAGGAATTGTAAAAATTAACCATTTTAACTTGCTGGTAGGCAGGTGAGGGCCTCCTGCTGACTGGCTCTTCAGCCACTCTGTATACTGAGCTTTGTAAATCTGGCATTCATGCCGGGTTCAGAACATTTAGTGATTTGTTCACTTTTAAATTAGGAGAATAGCAATGAAACCAACTATTAAGCTGGAGCAATTTACAGTTTTAAAGTAAAGAAATAATAACCCTCTGGGATTTTATTTATTTATTTTTAGTCATTATAAAGAGTTAATATGGCTTCCAAAGCCAACTCCACTTAAAACCGGAGATGTGTTTTGTTTTTAGAAGAAAGTGCCCTCCTATAAGCTAACATGTAAGAAAGAGCCACCTGATAATTTTTAAGTTCTGAGCATGTTGATTCTCTGAGCAGATAGTATATGAGCTATTTTCAAAGTTGTAAATTTGATGATGTTTTTATCATTCATTTCACCTGTGAGGTTTCAATTTGATTACTCTCAAGTATTTACACCAATGGATGAGGGTAACAATGTGGAAAAAAGCATACACACATGGATAATCAAAACTCATTTCTATTTGTCATTGAAATGCTTTATGAGATTATTTTCCTCAGAAGAGTCACCTTCTTATTTATGTTCTTCTTTAGTTAATATTAACAATGGATGGCATGCCCTGACTTGGCAAGCAATGGGAAGAAATAAATTTTAGATTTTTATAAATCCACCTGAATAATTCACAAATTGAATAATCCATATGTAAATAAGACAGGGTTCACTGAATAATTATTTGTATTAAAGGTACATTTTTGATGTATGAAAATACTTATATAAACTACATGTATATTCTTTTTTCCCATTGAATTACATGGGAAGTTAACCCTACCATTAATGAACTTTGAAATTATAAATTCCATATATGTGTGTATCTATGTCTGTGTGTGGGTAGGTGTGTGCATTGTTTTCACCAGTGTCCTTTCCCACTAAGCTAGAAAAGACTATCACTATTTGTAAGTAATGCAGATGCTGTTGAGAAGATGACCACAGATAATGTGACTAAAACAGTTTTAGTCCCTATAGTCCCTATAACAATAATGTAAAAAATAAACCAATATAGAAAACTCACACAGAATTAAAATAATCATGTTTTTCCAAAGCATAAAATTAAAACTAAAACTGTATAATATTGAGGAATAAAAATAGGACCTAAATAATAACTTATTCATATACAAACACATTTACCACATATTATACCATATATGGTAATCATTATTTGAACATCAGAATAACAGAAAACTTTGTATAACTGATGTGACTTAAGGAATTACTGGCTACTTTATGTTTTATTCAAATAATCAAGTAAATTTGATGTCACTTTGATTAATTGTATGATTGTTTTTGCAGTTATCTAAATGCAACCCTGAAGCTCCTGCGAGCAGTCCATTTGAAAACCACTATGAAGAGGACTATCTTGTAATTGATGGTATAAAACTAAAAGCTGGAGAATGTATTGAGAATATAACTGACAAATTTAAAGAAATAGATGCTTTGATGTCTGAATTTTAGGGCATTATACATACTTTCAGAAGTTAGTTATGAAAACATTGGCATCTTCATATTTTCCCAAAGTCAAAAACTTAAAAATGTTTAACAAAATAGTTGCACATTATACCAAAGTTGATATTTGTAATAACTGTCTGCTTCACATTTTGAGAATGTCCATGGTTTTGGGAGCTAATCAAATGGTATTTAAGTTAATGTTAAAAATTTAGAATCAAAAAGCCCCTGATATTTGTATTTATGTATTTTTTCCTATTTTCCTGAATTTTAAAATATTAAATTTTATGGAATTTATCTCACAAACACAAGCTTTACAATGATTATTTAGGCCCTTTATTCAAAATAGCTGACTGTTAAAATGGCTGCCCAAGCTATTATAATTCTTAGAGATAATTCATATCTAATATACTTAGGGAATGTGTATTAGTAGTAGAATTAAACTTTTACAAAATAAAAGAAAATAATTTTTAAAATGTTTGTTTAATAGAGTTGAAACTTTTCTTACAAACAAAAATGTCAGTTGCCTCATTATATTTGAAGCAATCATTTCAACCATGGTTCTCCAAACTGGCAGCTTAACAAAGTCCCTGGGAGATTTTGGAAGATCAGAATGCTGGACCCTTCGCCACTGAATCAGTATCTCTGGAAGTATCATCTTGAGGATAGGAAAATGTAATTAAAAATGTGTAAAGAGAAGTTAAACATATTCACTATAAAATATACAACAATACAGAAAAATTAAAAGTATGTCATTCCTCAGCTATTTCCATGAACCCTTTTAGTGAGTGTCCTTCTAGATCTTGTTCTATGTAAATCAAAAGTGGGGCATTGACTCCTGTCTCTAGTTCCATCTCTGGTTTTCTCGATGCCTATCTCTGACTGGGGAAGTGGTGGAGGAAAGGGCATTCCAAGCACATAAAAACAACCCAAAGCTTGAGGAGAGAAAAAAACATGAGAGCATCTGGATTTGCTCTTAGTTGAATCAGCTGGAGTGATGTGTGATGGTGAGAAGTTAAGCCATAGCAGCTCAGGAGGGTGATGTTCGTAGGCCAAAGAGTTTACAGTGTATCCTGAAAACTGTAGGGACTAACTGAACAGTTTTCAATAGTGGAATCCTTTTTACGTTTCAGGAAGATCACACCAGCTGCAGTACGGAGAATGGAGTGAGAGGGAATAACCCTGGAGGCAGGGGATCAGTTAGGAGACTACTTCAGGAATTCTCTTGTGAGATTATGAGACCCTAAATTATGGTAGTACTGCAGTGGACAGAAGTAGATAGATTCAAGCTAAATTTACATAAGTGGATTATTAGGTTTTGGAGATTGAATATGGGGGAGAGCAAGAGAGAGGAATCAAGGACGACTCCAGGTTTCTGGTATTCACAATGCTGTTCTCTGAAGTAGCAATACATGCAGATTAGAAATGTAGGACACATATCACATCTGGGCCAAACTGCATTTCAATACCAAAGTGGCCAGTAATAGTCTCTCAACACATAATGTTTAAGTTCTAAGTGATATAAAACAGCAAAGGCTAAGGCCTCCACTTTTTCTTATAGCTGTGGAATAACCACAGCATTTCAGAAAACCCTTCTTCTTTTTCTTGGCAATATGATTTTATATTCACAGCATACAAGATGTCTCAAGAACTAATTGATCAAGCTTTTGTTACTGCTTAAAAACAAATATAAAATGTACTAAAATTGTATTTGAAAGGCTTAATCCACAATTTAAGTGTTTGATATAAAACCCCCATCTAGTAAATCAGTTAGATAACTTGCAGCTAATTCCTCTTGGTGGAATAGTCAGTACTTATCAAAGTCAGATTTCTTAGACAAGATACTGAAATTTCCAGACTGAATTTGTCTCTGCTATGATTTGACTTGTAGAAGTCTGGAATTTCCACTGAAGTCTTTGTTTACATGAGCAGCTGAGAATGATTTGAGAACAAACATTTGAGTTGGCTTTGTCTGCAGAGGACACTGTGGTCTATTTTCAAGAAGAGGTTGGGGGAACCTCTATTCATGATAGAATATAGGCTTTCAAATTTTGAGATAGAATGTACCCAGGAAATAGAATGAGTGAACCAGGAGCCATGAACCAACATTTCTGTCCTCAGGGCTAAGAATCATGCCTCGTTGGCAATTCCCTTCTGGTAAATGTCCCATGTTCAGAGGCAAGCCATACACCAGGGCATACCAGTGGGACTGTGGATCCAGAATACCTACCTTCAGATCCTGGTGCTGCCACCTACTAGCTAAATATCTCTAGACAAGTTATTTAACTTCTTTGAGCCTAGACTTTTGCCATCTATAAAGTGGAGGTTGCTATGAAAGGAAATATTAATGTACATAAAGTGAGTATAACAGTTCTAACACATGAAAAACTGTGCTGGTTATTACTATGATTATGGTTGGCTCAGAGCATTTTTCTTCTGTCCATCCCTGCCATGCTTCTCTTATGCCTAGTGGACTAATATGCTCATTGCAACAGAACCTGAGGTAACACACCTGCTTCTCGGGGACTAGGATGGAGGACTGTGTGTGATTAGCTGACTAGGGCAAACCTGGAGGTGAACAGAAGCCTACATTACAGCTAGGTCCTCTTATTAGGCCCAAAGGTGACTATCATAAGATCATCTATCATCTAATGCCTCTACCAAATAGCTGATGATGCATGACCCTATCATTTACTGAGGCTAACAAATAGTAGAGTGCTGCTCCAGATACTTCCAGACGGTTAGAATTTATATATATGGGCCTTCCAAGAAACCAAAAGTCTCACTTTTCCAAAAGTGAGATTTCAAAAATCCTAGAAATATCCACATCTTGCTCTATCATTTCTTCTCTCCTTAGGGTCCTAGAGGAGATCTAAACATAGTACAATTAAAAAATTCTAAGCACTTCTTTAAGGCGGAGCCAACTCTTGATACCTCTTGACAGAGTTCTAGGAAAGTTGTTTTGGACAGATATATTTGGGCTTAAGTTCCAAGTGGGATGTTCTATGCCTGCAGTATGAATATTGAGACTTTACCACCCACTTATTTGTTGCATGGTATAAGCACTCAAAGTGGCAAGCAGCATAATCAAATGAAAAGGGCAGACAGAGAGAGGAGAAAATAAAATAGTTTATAAAAAAATTTTTGGAAGAATAAACTATTTCCTTTTAAATGCATATATTAATAGCAATGTACTACAAGAAAAAGATATGCTCAGAAGAAAAAAGAAAAAAGGCCAGTTTGCAGGTAGATTTTAGAGAGTTTATCAAGAGCCCAGAAGTTTCTGGGTTAGAAAATAAAATTGTTTCTTACCTTCAAACTCTCCAGCTAGAAAAAGATTCTCAAGTTAAGATACAGCCTGAGGACAAAGCTCTAGTCAAGGGCATGGTTGTTAAATTACAGAGAGAGACAAAGACCAAATCTAGGTGGCTTGCAGAAAAACGTAGCCTCAGAGTAAAGACCCAGTCAGGGGTTTGGCTATAGCATTGTAAAATATTACAAAGTGACTTTGAGTAGATCTTTCAGCTGGACAAAACCCCCTATAAAGCTTCAAGGCATGGTACTACAGCCCACCTGATGTGCCCTAAGTGCTAGTAATTAATTTTGGAGAGAGAAACATGTCTCAGAAAAAACTGATTTGGACACGTGGAATGAACTGGAATCAAATACATAGAAAACCCACTAAGTTGTAGAGAGAGCAATATTGCCAAAGTACTGCCAGCCTGCACTAAAAAAAGATGAAAGTGGTTTGAGAGAGAAAAAGGACTTCTGAGAGCCTCCCATTTTTTTCAGGTGGGAAACAAGCTTCTCAGCCACCAAAGAAAAGAAATAAGTTTCAATATCCTCTTCAGAAGCAAGTGAAGAAGATGATGGACAAGGATGTCTCAGAGGATAGAGCCAGGAACTGTAGATAACAGTGGACGAGGAATATTCCCCTCCCCCTGCCATGCTCCACTACCTCCCCTTCCATTGGTGAACAGAATCAAGATCTAATCAAGAAACATTCTCTACTCCCATGGCAGAGGAACTTGGCTAATTTGCCTACAGGGATTTCAGAATTGCTAAGGACCAATCTTCCTCTTTTTGAATGGAGTTGTTTACTGTGTTTGTTCTGTCCCTGTTATGCCATTGCATAGTGTGTAAATTGGTGGGGGGCAAAAATTTGTCTTTTTAGTTCTTTGGTCCAGTTGATATCTGGACCTAGTGTAGATCATAAAGTCCTAAATTTTGAGCCTGATGCCATAATTAAGTAAGACTTCTGGGTATCCTTTGGTGGGGATGGGATGTTTTCCATTTTGGAGAAATGAGAATAATGTGGCCAAGAGGGATGAAGTAGTTGACTGAATTATTGGCCCAAGTTCTTTGTGTTTTCCTCCATTCCATCTTTGTCATGGCCCTATCATGGACAGAGTGTACTTCCTGATGCCTTTTAATCAGGCACTGGGATTCTTGCTTTGATAAATGAAATGGGGCAGAAGTGATTGTACCAATTCTGAGTCTAGGCCTTAAAAAACCTTGGATGTTTCTGCTTTTCCTTGTACCTTTGCCATTGCCTTGAGAAGAACATGACTCAGCAAGCCTTATGATTTAGAGAAGATGAAAGACCATGGAAAAGACCTAAACCCATAAACCTGCAGAATAAAGCAGAGCTGTCCCAGTCAACATATAGATCCATAGAATAAAGGATTGTTGTTTTAAGCCACTGAGTTTGGGGGTGGTTTATTACACCGCATTATTATGGCAAAATTAATTCATACACTTGACTTCTTGGTCCCAGCAACAATTTTACAGACCAACTCTGATAGCAACTTTTCATCTGTACTGGACCCATGGGGTATTCTCTCCCTAGGTAGAAGTACCATCATAATGCTTCTGGCTCCTGGGTTAGACCCAGAGTGCTAGCCTGAGGCCTTCTGCCCAGTGACCTTTCCAACTCTGTCTGGATCTGGCCCAAACTGTCCCCTAAACTGACGTGGCTCATCACATTCTCTGCCCAGCCTACCATGGTGAGTTTTATTGTCAACTGCCTCATATTGCTTTATCAAGGAGGCAGCATATGTGTAAGTATTGTAAATACATAGGACAGCAACACAACCAACTATTACTAAGTGTTCAATGAGTGGGTCATTTCTTTTAAGTATTTTTAAGTTCTGTAATACTCATATAGAGTGAAGAGTGGAGATATGCCCATGATGGTGGAGTATTTTATTTGGCACAGAAAAGTATGCATGTATTTCCTTCCTACTACTTTTACCCATGCCCTTTGATATTGTATCACAGGATATTGAGTTGTAAAACCTGTTTGGATCCAAACTTAACCTATTTACTTATCTAAATCATATAACCAGTAAATGGAAGGGCCAGAATTTGATTACATTTCTGTTTGGTTCCAGATCCCATGCCCTTGATTACCATATATAATTCTTGATAAATTTTTAACTAGCTGAGTGGTAGAATGTTCATCTAGTTTCCTCATATGTAAAATAAGAATGAAAAGCAGAGTGTTCTTGTGAAGAATAAATGAGATTTTTTTGTGTGAAATTGGTTTATAAATCAATTTAATCTTCTATTTACTCTTTGTGAAGGGAACCAAGTATGTGTTTAAGTACATTGCAATTAATAATTACTGAAATAAAATGTAACCAGGCATTCAAAATGATCACTTTTCTTACTAGTGTATTATTTGATCTACTAGTCATCAATATCAGAGTTTCTTTTTTCCTTTTTATGAAATTTATCTTTGGAAACCATTTTCAGCAGCATTATGATTTTCTTTCTGATGGATATGGTAGCAGCAATGTCTATCTTTTTAGGTACATCCCACTGTTGAGTTTTAGAAATGCCCTTAAATTGCCTTGCTTTCTTCACAGACATTTAGTTAAAAAAGCTGGCAGGGGGGGAGAGAAGTCTTAATATTGATGAGTAGTGGCAGGGTTCTGTGTCATTTTGGATGCATTTTAGTAAATGTATGACTGTATTTTTGCAGGGAACTCATGCTATTTTTAAGAATGCCCTCCTCTGGCAATTTGCAATTTGGGCCCAGGCTCAAAAGATCTTTTGAAAGCTAGGAAGCTCACTAAAATATTTTATCAACATTAGTCTATTTTATTGTTGATACTTCCTTATTATGACATGCAATTAAATTGCATAAATTTTATAAAACAAACCCTTGAAATTTGCTGAGGGGAAGAATCAGACAGTAGAGAAACGTGAATGTGGCCATGTCCCTGTCTTCTGAAGCTTACAATCTAGTGATGGAAGAATGTAAACAAACATAGTTTAGTTCATTAAATATGAAATGTCCAATTTTGAATCATAAGTGTAGTTTATTATATCTCAAACAAAAAGCAGTACAATTAATCAGAGTATGTGCCTAAACTATCAACACAGTTTTGCCATCTTAATGGTGGCTTGTTTATGTCAGCAGCAAAGGAATCTGGAGAGTGAGTAGTGATGAAATCATGACAGGTGTTTTCCACAGCTTGTTGAGAATTGAATATTTTTCCTTGCAAGAATTAGTTGAAAGCCTGGAATAAGTGGTAGTCAGTTGGTGCAAGGTCTGGTGAATATGGTGGATGACAGAGAGCTTCCAAGTCCAGCCTCTGAGCAGCATTGTTTGTGTGACATGTGGTGGAGCATTGTCTTGCAAGAGGATTGGCCTGTCTCTGCTGACCAATCTCAGCTGCTTAATCACAAGCATTTGCATCATTTCCTCCAACTGGTTGCAGTAGACATCTGGCATCATCAGTTGACCAGGTTTCATGAAGCTATAGTGGATAATATCAGCTCTGGACCACCAAATAGGCACCATTAGCATTTTTTGATGAATATTAGGTTTGGGACTATATTTTGGCACTTCATCTTTATTCAACCATTGTGCCAAACACTTGTGATTGTCAAAAAGAATCAATTTTTCATCACACGTAACAATATGGTGTAGAAATGTTTCTCCTTTATGTTATGACAACAAAGAAAGACAAGCTTTCAGATGATTTCTCTTCTGACATTCATTTGATTCATGTAGAACCCATCTATCCAACTTCTTTACCTTGCCAATTTGTTTCAAATGGTCCAATATTGTTGGAATAGTAACGTCAAACCTTGCTGCTAACTCATACATAAGTTGAGATGGATTCACTTCTTCTTTAGATTTCAGCTCATCATTATCCACCTTGGTTTCAGGTCACCCATGTGGCTCATTTTCAAGATTAAAATCACCAGAATGGAACTTCTCAAACCATCAGCTACTGTGTGTTCATTAGCCACATCCTTCCCAAACAATTCATTAATATTTTGAGCTGTCTGTGCTGCATTGGTTCTACGATGGAATTCATATTAGAAAATAACATGAATATTTGACTTATCCATGGTCTCACAAAAATTGCTCTAAAAAAAATTGACAGATAATTAGAAGCCAAAATATGTGTTTAAGAGACTGAAGATATACCTTCACAATAAAAATAAAACAAGTGTCAAAGTAAAATGTCATAGATATCAACTGTCAAACTTGGTACTTAAGGAAATTGGACATTTCATACTTAATAACCTCAAAGCAGAAAGTGCATTTGAAAATTGAATATCCAAAACCAGAAGGGAGTTATCTTCCCAGAAAGCTAAGAATCAGTAATTACAAAATCCCTTAATACAATTTGTTCAGGCTCCAGTGTCCCCTGCCAGAAGTGAGAAACCACCTCACAGATTCCAAGGTCAGCAGACAACTTTAGACCTGGGATGCCAACAACTGTTCATAGACAAAGTTAAGCCAAAGCTAGGACTTCCCTCCCTTGATTCCTCTTGACTTGCAGAGAGGGCCAATGATAATGACACCTGGCATATCCCAGGGGGGACTTTCTGCTTCTACTAGTACAGTTGGATTAGATCCCAGGTACTCTCTATGATCACCACCCATTCCCCCTCTCCACTTCCTGCTTAGTTGCCTTCCTATAATCCACTGTCCCCTTTTCCTCCTAACTTTCATAACCACTCCTACTACTGTGGATAAAGCCAAGATGTAGAAGGGATAGATGGGGAAGTTGGCCAAAGACACTCATCTCAGATGGTGGTTCTATGTGAACCAGTAAGCTCTTGGAAGCCCATCATGACAGGGAGGAGTGGGGAATGGTGGGTGAGTGAGGGAGCAGGGTTGTGCCTCTTTAGGGTAAGGGGCTGGCCAATCAGCCTCCAACTCCTGCCAACAGTCCTTCCTACCTCTCCCATGGATGCCTGGCCCTATCGCTCAGTAACAACTGCTGCCAGGCAATGCCAGAACTGGAAATCATCATTAGTTGCCCGATCAATGAAAGCCTGACTTTCTCTAAACAAGGAAAGATTAGGGTGTCAATGTACAGCAATGTGTAAAAGGTGAAGGTTATTTGGAAATTGAGGCCAAACCTTAAGAGGTAGAATGTGTTAAGTACTAGGATGGACATATGAAAGCAAAGGAGAGTGAGGTTAATTCTGACTGCAGGGACAACTTTATTAAGACATTTCATATATTCCTTTACTCAATATTTTGGACCAGGTTTGTGCTAGGCACAGGTAATATAATAATAGTGAACAAGATAGACATGACTTCCAACCTCAATGGATAGACATGACTTCCAACAAGATAGACATGACTTCCAACCTCCTTCCTTCATCAGGGAACTGACATTGACTTTTGGATAAGTTACTTTAGCCTCTCTGCCTTATTTTCCTTATATAAAAATCAGGGTGAGGATGATGGTAATGATAATAATAATAATAATGATCTCATAGAGTAGTTGAACAGAATAAAATGAGTTAAGACACACAAAGCACCTAGTAAGGTGCCTGGCATGTTGTGTGTTATGTTACTATCATTACTACTTTCATAGTCTAGTTGGAGAGAGAAACCCATGATGCAAGGCCAGATTTTGAAGATAGACTAGTAGGCTGGCTGAAGAAGATGAAAGTCACAGACTAAACAAGTCCCAGAGGCAAGAAAAGTAGAAATAGCAAGTTGCTAACCTGAGTAATCAGAAGGCAGAGGGCGAAGGATGTGAGGAGAGGAATATTGGGGGTTAAGGCTGGACCGGGCAGGTAGGGCTTTGCTCAAAGAGGACCTCGTATATCACACCAAAGGGGCGGCACTTCCTTCAGCAGGAGAGCCAGGTTTTGCTGTAGAGAAGGTCAATGACCACCAGAATGTCTAGGATTAAACAACCAAGAGTATTGTGCACTGGTACTGGCTTGGAATCAGACCATTCTGCTGTTGGCATGCATCAGGGGGCAGCAGGAAGACATTACTATGCCACCCTGTGAACCCTGTGTCTGAAGAAATCCATGCCCTGATGTTAGCTCAGATTGTCGGCTTCCACAGCAAGCTCCTTAGGGTTGCCAGCAGGCAGCCAGGGGCTGGAAGGTTAGGTGTCTCAGTGAAGTCTTATTAAACTCTCTGCTGCCTGGGAATAATGCACCACAGCTGCAGAGTTTTAAATGACAAAGGGTCCCTGGCTGTCAGAAAGGTTACAGGTAGATACTTTCATTGGTCCTCCATGAAAGCTTAATATCATTTTCTTCTGTTCAAGTCATCTTATAGACCTCATTACTTCAAGTTCATCAGGCAGCTAGAGCAGCCTTTTTGATTTTACTGTGCTCTTAGAATCATGTTGGGAAAGAGCTAATGCATTTTTAACCAACTTTGGCAATTTAAAGCTCTTGGGTGCAATAGTGTATTCATACAATTGTTGGTAACTCTCTTAGAGCAGTATCTATGTCAAGAGAGATTTCCACTATTAGTGTGAGTATCTGGAGGTAGGGGCTACATGTCCTTCCATTTTGTGACCCACCCAGACCATAGTATAGGGCCTTGCACATGTTAAAACATAGTTCTATTTTTATATTGATTTTAAACTTCCTGACATTCCAGCCTGTTCAAAATATTTTTCTGAGAAGATCTATACTCAGACACCTTTTGTTTGAACCTAAAGTGGTGGTTGTTTTTTTCTTCTAACTCCTCCCAACATACCACAAAAAACATATGCTCTATCAGTTGCTATAATAGTGCAGGGTAGCAAACAACCATAAAATGCCAATGTCAAACAAGAAAGCATGTTTTTTTAGTTTGGGAGTCTGCAAGGTTCAGCTGGCTTGGCTTCTTCCAGTAGATCTCATTCATATCTATGGTCAGCTGCATGTCTACTTAGATGTGTGTCTCTATTGATCTTGCTAGGCTTACTCACATGTCTGAGGGCCAGCCAGTTGTCAGATGATCTAGAGCAGTCTCAGGAGGGTAAATAGAGGTAACTTGACTGCTTCATGTAATACCTTTTATCTTCTAGCCTAGGCATGTTCTCGTGGAAAGAGTGGAAGAACAGAGCAAGAATGAGCTGCATCATGCAGTGCTTTCCTAGCTTCTGCTTGCATCATGTTTGCTAAAATCTCTTTGGCCAAATCAAGTCACATAGCTGACCCCAGAGTCCAGGTGGGGAGGCACTGCCAAAGGACATGAATACAGGGATGGGCCTTAAATGTGATCTATCTGCATGTGTTCATTGAAAAAGAAGAGAAAATTTCAACAAGAAAATGAAAATCAACTGCATTCCTATGAAGTACAGGTAAATCATTGCTGATATTTTAAAAATCCTTACAACCTTATTATCAAGTAAATACTGTGTATACTTTTAAAAGCGCATATGAAATAATATCGATCAGATAATTGTGTACATTGCTTTTTTCTCTTAACTATATATTGTAAACATATTTCCATGCCATAAGATACAGTTCTACAATATGATTTTTAATGATTGCCTAATATTTCATTGTATTAATATTCAAAAAACTGAAATACCCTCTTGATGGGCATTTAATTTGTTTCCATGTTTTCACAATTATAAACCACTCTGCCATAAACATCCTTATCATTCAATCTTTGTATACATTTATATTTTTTCAAGTAATTCCTAGAAGAGGAATTGATGAGTCGGAGTGTCTGTGCAGTTTCAAGGCTTTGTATGTCTACTAACTTATTTTCTTCCACCAGATGTGTATGAGAGTGTCTGTTTCTCTGTGAGACTGGGGTCTGGTTTTTACTTGAATTTCTGTTACTTATAACAGTGCATTGGGTAAATCTCTTTCTTAAAAGAATATTGACTAAATGACTATGAGTTGGGTAGTTTCTTCCCTAATTCCTTAAAGAGGGATGAAAATTAGCATAGGCAGAAGACTTGGGCCTGAACATGACAGATAAGAATAATAAAATTGGGCTTCAAGATGGCTGACTAGAGGCACCCAGTACTGGCATGCTCCACAAAGAAGGACCAAAACAGCGACTGGATAACCACATGTTTATGGAGCATCTAAGAGAGAATGCTGGAATTCAGTAGGGAGGTGACAGGGGACCTCTGAAGTACGAAACAAGAAGGAAACAAAGCAGCCTGCCTGGCTGGGATCAACTCAGAGCCAGGAGGAACTCTGCTGTGCAGGGAAAAGGTGAGCAAGAGATCCCCAGTGGTCCACATTCCTACTGCAGACTCCTATAATTCTAGCCACAGGAGAGCCCTTCAGCTCTCGCTGCCCTGAGACCAGTATAGGGAGCTGTGTGGAGTTCATATGATGCCATTGTTCTAAGGAGGGAGTTCATGCTGGGTCCACATACCCCCTGAAAACCAAACAGCTGCAGCAAGGCCCCATTTTGAGAGCCCAGCTTCCACCAGACCACATCCTCCCTGGGACCCAACAGCCCCTGCATCTCCACATCCCTAGAGCCCTGCTGACGTCCGCCACATCTACGCAGAGGACTGCAACATCACGAGGCCAGCTGGATCCAGAGATGAGGCTGGGTCCCTAGCACTTTAGCCCCTTCAGTGTCCTAAAGCACGGGGAACAAATGGTAGATGAACAGCAAGGCTGCCTCTGGGACAAAGGGAGCCGAAGCATGTGTTGCCTCAGGGCCTGAGAGCTGCCTGCCCCAGGCCAGTGCCACTGACAGCAACACCACCCCCTTCAGCAGGCCATCATTGTGCACCTGCATGTGCCTGGGGACTAGCCCACCCGGGTGGCATCTAGGGGCCTGAGGACAGGCCCATCTGATGCACCACTATCACTGTGGGAGATCACGTGTGCCATCCAAAGGGCTGGAGGATCAATCCACACTGCCTGCCACTGCTGGCCCCAGCACACACCATTGGATGGCCTGAGGAAAAGCCTGTTCCATCTGCAGCCACTGCCAGAAGCACCCACATGCATTGGCTGGGTGCCTGGGTATTGACCTACCCTGACCACCACCACTGGTGCCCATATATGTTTTCCAGGGCCTTGAGGACAGGCCCAGCCTGCCCAGCACTACTGCTGTCAGTGCCCCAGTGCACCAGCTGGGAGCTTGGGGATTAACCTACCCTGCCTGCCTCTATTGGTGCCTGCACATATCATTGAGGGGCATGAGGACAGGCTCACCTCATCCATTACCACCACTGTCAGTGCCCATGAAACTCAGGGGCCTGGGGATCAAACCACCCTGCTCACCACTTCCTGTATCCTCACACGCCTTCCAGGGGCCTGAGGATGGGCCCACCCTGCCCACTACCTCTACCTGCATATTATGTCCAAGTATCTGGGGATAGGCATACCCCACCTAATGCTAGCACCTATGTGTGCCTCCCAGGCCTGGAGACTGGCCTGCCCAGCCTATAGCCAACATGACCACCAGTACCCACCAACACATACCACCTGGGGGACTGGGGACTGGCCCTCCCAACCTGTCCCTGTCACTACTGGTGCTCCATGTGTGCTGCTCAGGGGCCTGAGGGTTGGCCTGCTGCTGCTACTGCCACCATTGACACCACACATGCTACCCAGGAGTCTGAGGACCCACTCAACCCCTAGCCTACGGCTTCCACCACGGGCACTCAAGCAAGCTGCCTAGAGGCCCAAGGACAAACCCACCTAAATCTGCCACTAGCAGCACCCATGTATGTCACCCAGAGATCTGAGAACTGTCACACCTGGCCTGCTGCTGCCCAAGGACCAGACTACTTGGCATCCTGGTCCCCATCAAAGCCTTGCCACAGCTTCCACTAACAACCACAGGCTAAGCTACTGAAGAGCTCACAGACACCAATGTCACTGTTGACAATCAAAGAAATCATGTGGAGACTACACTATTGCACCCACCCGGAATCAAAGCCAAAACACCCTACCAATCAACACTATAGATTTATCTATAGGAAAAAGATTTTTCCTGTGAAAGCTAATCTATAATATTGGAGAAGCAACTGTTATATCAGATACACAGATATCAACATAAGCCCACAAGAAATATGAAAGAGCAAGGAAATATGACACCTCTAAAAGAATACAATAATTGTCTAACAACAGATCCCAACCAAGAAAAAAATCTATGAAATGTCTGAAAAATAACTGAAAATAAGGTTGCTAAAGAAACTCAGTGAGATACAAGAGAACACAGATACAGAATACAAAGAAATCGGGAAAACAAATCATGGTCTGAATTAAAAATTCCACAAAAATATAGATATTACAAAAAATAATCAAACACAAATCCTGAAACTAAAAAATTCAATGAATGAGATAAAAAATACTACTAAGAATTTCAACAATAGACTAGACCAAGCAGAAGAAAGAATTTCTGAACTTGAAACCAAATCTTTTGAGATAACTTAGTCAGACAAAAAAAGAAAAAATAATTAAAAAGAATAAAGAAAGCCCACATGATATATGGGACACAATAAAGTGGTCAAATTTTTTAATTATGGGAGTTCCATAAAGAGAGGACATGGACAAATAGAAAATCTATTTAATGAAGTAATAGTTGAAAACTTCCCTAATCTTACAAGAGACATAGACATTTAGTTACAATAAGCTCAAAATTTTCCAAATAGAGTCAACCCAAAATGGTCTGCTAAAAGGTGTACTATAGTCAAACTCTCAAAAATCAAAGACAAAGACATCTGGAGGCATCCCACTATCAGACTTCAAAATATACTACAAAGCTATAGTAACCAAAACAGCATGGTACTGACATAAAAAGAGACACACAGACCAATGAAATATTACTAGAATAGAGAACCCAGAAATAAATCCATGCATTTATAGTCAACTGATTTTCCATAGAGGTGCCAAACTCATTCAGTGGGGAAAGGACAGTTTCTTCAATAAATGGTGCTGGGAAAACTGTATATTCATACATAGAAAAATGAAACTAGACCCGTCTCTCACCACATTCAAAAATCAAATCAAAATGGATTAAAGACTTAAACATAAGACCTGAAATTATACAACTACTGGGAGAAGGCATAGGGGAAACCTTCAAAACATTAGATTTTATGGCTAAATCTCCAAAAGCACGGGGAACAAAAACAAAAATAGACAAATGGTACTATATTAAACTAAGAGGCTTTTGCATGGAAAGGAAACAATCAACAGAGTGAAGAGGCAACCTGTAGAATGGGAGAAAATATTTGTAAACTATTCACTCAATAAGGGACTAATATCCAGAATAGTAAGGAACTCAAGCAATTCAACAGCAAATAATAAGAATAATAATAATAACCTGATTAAAAACAATCTGATTAAAAAGTGGGAAAAGGATCTGAATAGGTATTAATATTTCTCAAAAGAAGATATACAAATGGCCAAGTATATGAAAAATGCTCAACATCACTAATCATCAGGAAAACACAAATTAAAATCATGATGAAATATCATCTCACCTCACATAAAATGGCTATTATCAAAGAGACAAAAAATAACAAATACTGGTGAGAATGCAGAGAAAGCAAAGTATTAAACACTATTGGTGGGAACGCAAATTAGTACATAGTACGACCATTATGAAAAACAATGTGGACGTTTCTCAAAAAACTACAAATAGAACTACCATATGATCCTGCAATACTGCTACTAGGTATTTATCCAAAGAAAGGAAATCATTATATCAAAGAGATACCTGTACTTGCATGTTTATTGAAGAACTATTCACAATAGCAAAGATACAGAATCAACATAAGTGTCTATCAATTAATGAATAGGTGAAGAAAATGGTATAAATACCCATCAGAATACTATTGAACCATAAATAAAATAATGAAATTCTGTCATTTACAACAACATTGATGGAACTGAAGGTTATTATGTTAAGTGAAATAAGCCAGCCACAGAAAAACAAATATTGCATGTTCTCACTTGTATATGGGAGCTATAAAAAGTTGATCTCATGGAGGTGGAAAGTAGAGTGATAGTCTTCAGAGGCTGGGAAGGGTTGGGGGAATGAAGAGAGGTTGACTAATGGTTACACATATACTGTTAGATAGAAGGAGTAAGTTCTAGTGTTCAATAGCATTATAGAGTGACTATATTTAATAATTTATTATATATCTCAAAATGGCCAGAAGAGAAGATTTGAAATGTTCCTAACAAAAAGAAATGATAAATGTTTAAGGTGATAGATAACCTATACATCCTGATTTGATCCTTACACATTGTATGTGTGCATCAAAATATCACACGTACCCCATAAATATGTGTAATTATTATGTATCGATAAAAATAAATTAATTCAAAAAATAAATTTGGGAGTCAACAGGGAAAAAATAAAATTTTAAAAGAAACAATGTATCACTGAATTTGAATGCTAACTTTTTTTTGGTCAATCACTGTTGTGACAAATACTAGTGGAAAGTCATTAGGCAAGTAAACATTTTGGTGGACTGAAAGAATTTAAGAATCAAGGAGGTTACATTCCAGTTAGGGCAGGAGTAGGGAAGTCGAGGTGCTTTAGAGGATGAGATCTGTTTCCAGTGATTCTTTTTATTAAAGTGGTCATGTGGCTTTCCTTCCTGTAATCATGATCCGTGAACTTTTTGATATTAGATTTACTCAGCTGATAAAATAATTTCTAAAATCTACCTTTCTTGGATTAAATTGAAATTATTGGTAATGAAGGCATGAAAACTATTTTACTTTTAAACCATATATGTGTTTATTTTGTGTATTTGTAGTCTCTATTTATAATGCCTGCCTTCTGGATAATTGTTCCTGCCCCAACCCCTGCATAAAATATTTAAATTCATTCAAAATGATTACTGCTCATAATTTTTACCTTAAACATAATGGATTATGAATACTTTTAGGTCACCGATTGGGATTTATGAATTTTATAATCCTTTGACCTTGCACAGCAAACAAGGGCTTAATAAATATTTGTTAAATAAATGAATGAATGGTATTTATATTATTAAAATACACTTGCCCAAATGAGGATTAAATTTGCCATCTAATTTAGCCTTTCCAATTATGTAAGCCTAAATTCTCAAAACTGGGTGAACCTTGACTGTTTTCACAATTTAACACTTGCTTACACATGGCCATACATCCTGCATAACTTACTTTATGTGTGTGGTAGCCAGTGTCCAAGATGATTCTCATCTTCTGGTATTCAAACTTTTGTGTAGTCCCTTTTCACTCTGAATAGTGATGACCTGTGTAACCAATAACGTATTGCAAACATGTCAGAGTGTGGCTTCCAAGGCTAAGTCTTAAAAGACATTGCAGCTTCCACTTTGTTCTCCTCTGGATGACTTATCTGGAGGAATCTAGCTGCCACCATGCAAACACTCTAGCAACCCTATAGGAAGGTCCATGTAATAAGGAACTGAGGCCTCCTGCCAACAACTAGAACTACCTTGACTGCCATGTGGGTTAGCTCTTTTGGAAGTAATCAACCAGCCCCAGTCAAGCCTTCAGATGGCCACAGCCCAGGCTGACATTCTGACTACAACCTCACGAGAGGCCCTGAGCCAGAACTATCCAGCTAGAGTGCTCCTAGATTCCTGACCCACACTAATGCTCTGGGGTAATTTATTACATATCATAGAAGCTAATACAATGTATGATGGGCTTATCTCACCAAATAGATTATAAACATCTTAAAGAAAAGAATCATATTTTTCATTTTTCACAGTGACTTTCATAGTATTGAGATAATATTAGTCTCAGTAAATGATGTTAGTGCTTCACAATTACCTTCTAGTCAAGTGAACAAATATTTATTTAAAGCATACCAGATACTCTTCTAGGGTCTAAGGAAAGCAGTAAACAAAAAGGGACATAGTAAATTCTAGTGGAGGAGGCAGAGATTAATCAAAAAAAAAGAAAGATATGGACCAGGTCAATGAATCGATGAAGATATGACAGTAAGAAGAAAAACAAAACAAAGATGGGGGATGCTATTTTATTCATTTTGGATAGGGTGTAAGGAAAGCAGGCATTTGAGGAGCGAGAGAGGCATATATTTTGGAAAGAGCTTCCCCAGCAGAGGGAACCACATGTTCAAAGGCCATGAGACTGGAAAAGCATGACATACTCAATAAGGCCAACATGGCTAAGGCTGAGTTCACAATTTGTTTCGTATTACACTGTATAGCTAATCGAGTTTCTCACAAATGCAACTTTACATTTGAATCTTTCATGGTGGCTTGGATTCCTCTTTCTTATTTTCATAAATTTGAACAGGGAATTAGATATTGGTCTACTTTAAACAGATCTGTTCATGTAAATTAGTCATTTTGAAACTTGTAAACACGGCTAATGAGTCAAAATAGGCTAATATATGAAGCAGAATGAAGAATTAGAAAATGTATTGATTGCAATCTTCCTTTTGTTACTTTTGCTCTTTGAAGCTTTCTGATTTCATCAAAACCATTAGTGTCCACCAATAAATTATATAGCCTTTGAGGTAATAAAAATATGTTTGAATGTTACTTACATTGCAGGATAGAAACAGTCTCAATCAATATATGTTTATCAAGACATAAGGTCTCAAATCAACAAGTAATTAGCTCTCCCAACAGAATGAATAAAATTCTGTTTCCTAAATGATATGTCATTATATGCAGTGGACTTTACCTCTTTTCCTTCTCTTGCTGAAACACATGTCACAGTGAATCAAATGATCACTGAATAACAAATTCTGTCTTGATTACAGCATGTTAGTGATCATAAATAAATGAAATTGTGTTTGCATTTCCTAGACATCTGAATTTTTTAATCTTACATTTCACTTCAGATAAATAAGTGTATCTTATTTTAATAAGTAAACACTCCTCTGAGAGGCATAATGCAGAACTTGAACTCTCATTTAACATTTTTTAATTATTGTGTAAACAAGAGCTCAGGGCCTGGCATTGTGGTTCACGCCTGTAATCCTAGCATAGGGGTGGGGAACCTGCAGCCTTAAGGCCACATGTGACCTTCTAGGTCCTTATGTGCAGCCTTTTGACTGAATCCAAATTTTACAGAACAAATCCTCTTATTTTTATAATGCATTTTTGTTAGTCTTTTGTATTTTTATTTTATTTTTAAAAAGGAACGTATTTAAAATACCAAAGAATAAAAAAAGTTTCAACAAAATAATCCTCCCAGATTGACCAGCATGATTACATTAGTAAGCCATAGGGCTAAATTGATAGCTGCTAAAGTCATGATTTAATTCTAACTTCCCCCACCTGACTGGCACCACGACCACCCAAGGCCGGTTGGCAAGAATTTATGGGGATTGAGTTTGCAAGTCTGTTATCAGCTTTTGAAAACAGTGCACTGTTTCTATTTGAAATGGAATCTGTGAATAGTTGTCCAGCTCGACAGTATTTTTTAATTCTGTCTGCTTAACAGCCAATCATGTCAAAGACGACCAAGAGGACACTGAAGGAAGAAAACAGATTTTTTAATGAGGATTGGGAATTGAAATATTATCTTGTTTCTGCCGAAGATAAGATGATTTGCTTGCTTTGTGATACTGCAATAACTAAATTAAAGAAATTCAATGCTCATCTGTATTGTAACACTCATAAAGTCCATAAATATTTTAAATTAGAGGGAGAGGCATGACAGATTGTATTGCAGAAATTAAAAGATGAAAAGCAAAAGTGATGACAATTCTTTCAAGCAGCAATAAGTCCTGGAAATAATGCCACTGAAGCAACTTATAAAGTGGCTTAAATACTCGGGGGAAAAAAGGGAAGCCATTTAGTGATGTAGAAATTGTGAAGAATGCATTGTCAAAGTTGTAGGATGCTTAGACCCCAATGACGTTGCAAAGTACAAAAACTGCCTCTTTCAAGGAGACCCATAACTGATTGGCTGCATGAATTAGCCTTCAGCTTAAAAGAACAACTTCATGCAATACTTCAGAAGGAAAATATATATTATTCAATCACTTTGGATGAATCAACTGATACTGCTGACTTGACACAGGTTTTATACTTCATTTGGGTCATAACAGAAGATTTTCTTTGCTCCGAAGACTTACTCACTTTGGACACTCTTGCAAACACACCATGGGGAATAGATATCCTCAACAACTTTCAGGATACATGTTGTGAAGTTGGAATGAATTCGGTAAATTTAGTGAGTGTATATACAGACAGTGAACCTTCTATGACAGAAAAACATGAAGGGTTTATTGCACGGATGAAAGAAGTATTAACAGATCCAGGTGCTCTCTTTTTTTTTTCATTGTGTCTTGCATCAGCAAAATCTCTGTGCTAAAACTACGACTTTAAGTGACACTTCGCAACAAGTTATAAGCATTGTTAACTATATTGGTGCAAATGCAACACAGCTCATCAGTTTTGTAACATGATAAAGTTGAATGATGAGATATTCAGTGTGGATTTGCTGTATCATTCTAGTGTGTTAGCTATCACAGGGACAGGTGTTAGCCAAAATTTTATCTCCACAAGAACAGACAGTTAAATTTTATGAAGAACAGAATCAGCAATGTGAATTATTGAAAGAAGATTTCTACAGAAATGCGGCATTTCTGTGTGATATCATGTCAAATCAAAATGACTTGAATATTTCTTTGCAAAGTAAAACTAAGTCTATATATTATATGTGGCAAAAAATCCAAGCATTTTGAAAAAAGCTATCTTTTTCAAAACACTTCTTCTTCAAAAGGAAATTTAGAAGAATATTTTCCCCAGTTAGCAAAGGTCATTGATGAACAGGATGATATATGCAAATCATTTGAAGAATATGCAGCTGTTATAGACCTATTAATTGGAGAATACAGTGAAAGGTTCACTGACTTTGAGAATCATGACATCACACTCAAATTAGCCTTTCAGTCTCACCTGGTTGATATCACCAAGACACCTAAAGAACTACAGATGGAATTGATTGAGCTCTCAGTAGATGACATTTTAAAGTCATTGTTTGATGCTAAGAAAGATCCAATTGAAATTTGGAAAATGTAGTAGAATTTGGCAACATTCCCGAAAAATGCTTTCTTGTTTTTCAACCACTTATTGCCACAAATCTACATTCTTCTTCCTAACCCAAATCAAGATGCCCTTAAGGTTGCAAATGACCGATACCCATCAAGAGGATCTGCTGAAACTGCAGACTTCCATGCTGCAACCAAATATTCAAATGCTTTTGACAAAAAGCAGACACAACAAAGTCCTTAAAAGGTTAGTCAACTTTAATGTTAACAAATAGTTTTCATTTTTTGAAATTATTAAATACATAGTAGTTCAATTTTTAGAAAATAATGTACATTTTTAAGTTTATCTAATTGAAGTTTCTTGAATGTGGCCTTATTTGATTATAGCTACATTAATGCGGCCTTCCAACGTGAAAGTGTTTCCCAGCCCTGTCCTAGCACTTTGGGAGGCCAAAGTGGGAGGATTGCTTGAGCCCAGGAGTTGGAGACCATTCTGGGCAATAGCAAGACCCCGTCTCTACTAAAAATAGAAAAGTTAACCCGGTGTGGTGGCATGTGCCTGTAGTCCCAGCTACTCTGGAGAGTGAGGCAGAAGGATCATTTGAACCCAAGAGTTTGAGGTTGCAGTGAGCTACCTCACTTACCAGCCACTACACTCTAGGCTGGGCAAGAAAAAAAGAAAAAAAAAAATAAGAATTCCATTGTTCTGGTATGACAGCAGCTTGTGTTCTCTCTTTATAAAGATGAATGATTTTCTTTCTTTCTTGCTCCCTTTTATAAACATGATCTTGGTAAATTAATGAATTTCTTTGTGTGCTTTAATTCTGAAGAGTAGATTTTATAGAAAAGGACACATGGAGGAAGTAGGAAATTGGTTAGAATAAGATAGAATAAGAGAGAATCAAAGAAAGCAAGCCAGAAAGAGAGACACAGACACAGAGAAATGCAAAGACAGAAAAATCCTGTAGCTTGTATTTGTGTGTGTTTGTGTATATGTGCGTGTGTGCACGTATGTGTGGTATGTGTACATGCACACAAGTCAGTGAAGAGATAACCACTGAGATATAACCAGGCAGGAAAAAGAACAACTATTTAAAGACAAGGACTTTTTTGAGAAAGAAGAAGAATACATTATTTAAAAAAAAAAAAAGAAAGATTGGTATTGAAAAAATTACCATACATGCCTTTTCTTTTCTTTTTTTTTTAAATGGGAAAATGTGCTTTACTAAATGTCAAATTTCATTATAAAGGAACAATAATTAAGACAAAGTAAATTGGTACAAGTATATACAAATATATCAGTGAAACAGAATAGAAAGTCTAAAAACTGACCATGCACACATGGAGACTTGATTTCTGACATTGGTGGTCCTGTAGAGCAGTGGAGAAAGGACAATTGCCAAACAGTGCTGGCAAACAAGACACCCTTTTGAGAAAAAGTAGAACATGATCCATCATTACATTCATACCTTTTCTTCTTCAATTAAAAAAGGGCCATTAAAATATAAAAGGCAAAATATTAGAAATACCTAAAAGGAAATTCACTTAATAAATAGTTTATCTGAAAACTTACTAGTATACTGTGTCGCCTGGGCTGGAGTACAGTGGTGTCATCATTGCTAGCTGCAACCTCAAGCTCCTGTGCCTCAAGCCATCCTCCTGCTTCAGCCTTCCAAGTAGCTGGGGCTACAAGTGAATGATGTCACACCTGGCTAATTTTTCTTATTTTTTGTAGAGACAGGGTCTAGCTATGTTGCTCAGGCTGGTCTCGAACTCCTGGCCTCAAGCAATCCTTCTTCTTCTGCCTCCCATAGTCCTAGATGCTAGGATTACAGGTGTGAGCCACTGTGCCTGGCCTACTACTGTACATTTTGATCAAAGAAAATTAAAATGTATGAGGCCCAGGCATATGTGTTGTCATTTATAATTAATTTTTCTCAGCTCAAAATGCTTCTACTATATAGCATAGGATATGAAAACAATGGGTTCTTTAAATCTCATCAGAATTTCTTTCATTAGCCTAATCACATATAAGCAAAGATATTTTTAAAAATCTTTCTTTGTTGCATATTTAATTAATATGAATTGTTTCACTTTGAGACATTTGCCTTTGATAATAACTACCAAAAAATAATTATCTTTGATGGAAATTAAGTAAATGAATTTGCAAAATGTAAAGAAATTTCAAACTTTCTTTCAACTAATTTTTTATGAGCTATAATGCAGATGACTTTATAAATTTGGCATAAACTTAAACATAAGCTGAAGCCTATTCATGTTAAATTGCACAATTTCTGAAGCTATTTTATCCTTAATTTTAGGACATTAAAACAATTATTTTCAATTTGCAAAACCTCTAGACTTTGGTTCTGCAAGCAGTAAGAACTTTAAATATTCATTCTCCATAGAAATGATTATCTCTTAATGGCAATTTAAGAGAATTTAGGGATGCTTTTATTGAAGAGAAAAATTTCAACAATCCTTCAAGTGCTTTAAATAAACAAAACAAAAACCAACCAAACACACAAAACAAAGAAGTAAATTCTCACAAATATTTTCCCCCATGAACTTCCTTCTTTTAGAAACTGTGTTTCAAGGGAAATTTAATCTGTGTGTTCCTGATTCATTTATACACCTTAGAGCCATTTCAAACACCAACACATCTTATGAACCTTTTCACAAGCCTATTCAAAGGTATTTTTATTTGAACTAGAAAGTCCTGTTTTGTTGGAACTAAATTGAGCTTAAGGTGAGGGAAAAAAGTTAGTTTGGAGCCCACAGAGTTCAAGTGACTCTAAACAAGGTAAAACCATTCTGTTAGTCTCAAATGAGATTGAAGTATAGAATAGAAATGTTCACTATGTGATAGGATTTTTGAGCCAAAGATTAAAAAATGAGTAATACATTCTCTTGAAACCATGGAATATCTAATATGTCAAACAAATTCTACACGAAGTAGAATATGTTGGAATTTCTTTTTTTTTCACAGAGGTGATTTAACAATTTTACTTCCAAATACAATATTTCCCATTAGTTTTTAAAAGATATTTACAAAAAAGGGTTATTATTCTACTACTCTACTTTTAAATACATTTCTTAAATTTGCCTGGTATGTATTTTTAAAAGATTTTTTGATTTGGGGACAAATATTTTTAAAAACACATTTTTTTTAGCTTTTGTATTTGTGTTACTGATTGTCTTAGTTGGTGTTTACCCCAGAAACAAAGGTTTGGGAGTAAGTGATTTATTTGGGAGGTTAGGCCAAACAACACTAGGCCAACCAGGGACCTGACCTCCTGCATGGTCTTCAACATTAACCATAGTGTTGACCACCATGATCTTCAACACTATGTGTACTGCTCTGCTAGATAATCTAGTATTCATGGTGCTGTCGTTAATTCTATATTTCAAATTGATTATGTCAATGGGGTGCCCAGAATAAACATTATTTCTGGGTATGTCTGTGAGGGTGTTTCTAGATGAGATTAGTATTTGAATAGGTGGAGTCAGTAAAGTAGATTGCCCTTCCAAATGGGGTGGGCATCACCCAATCTGTTGAGAGCCTGAATAAAACAAAAAGTCAAAGAAAGAAGGAATGCAGCTCTTTTTGCTTCCTGATTGCCTGTTTGAGCTGGGACATCAGTCTTCTCCTGCCCTTGGACTGGTTACCATGGGTTCCCCTGGTTCTCAGACCTTTGGACCTAGACTGGAATTACACTACCAGCTTTCCTGAGTCTCCAGCTTGCAGACAGAAGATCAGGAAACTTCTCAGTCTCCATGACTGTATGAGCCATTTCCTCATAATAAATGCTTTTTTTATATATATGGTCTACGTTCTTCTTTTAGTACTCGAAGTTATGGAAATTACTGTAATGGTTTATTATTATTATTATTATCATTATTATAATTATTATTAGAAACAGGGTCTCTCCATTGCCCAGGCTGGAGTGCAGTGGCACGATCACAGCTCACTGCAGCCTCAAACTCCTGGGCTCAAGTGATCCTCCCACTTTGGCCTCCCAAAGTGCTGGGTTTACAAGCATGAGCCATTATGCATGGCCTCTGATAGTTAATTTTATAGGTCAACTTAACTGGATTGTCGGGTGCCCAGCTTTTTGGTTAAACATTTAACATTTGAATTAGTAGACTGATTAAAGCAGATTGCTTTCCCCAATATGGGTGGACCTCATCCAATCCACTGAATACTAAATAGAATAAAAGACTGAGTAAGAATAAATTCTCTCTCTTTTCCTGACTATTTTTGAGCTGCGACATTGTTCTTCTCCAGCCTTCAGACTTGAACTTGGACTGGAACTTACAACTTTGGCTCTTCTGCTTCACAGTCTATCAGACTTGGACTAGAACCATATTATCAACTCTCCTGGGTCTGAACTTCTCAGTCTCCATAATTGTGTAATCCAAGTCCTATAATAAATCTTTATTTATATATATATGTGTGTATGGCTATGAAAAATTCTAGGAATGGATGAACAGGCAGCAGATGACTATAGCCATAGTCATTTAGTCATACTATAGCCATAGACTATAGCATTTGTTCTTATCATCATTTGCTTTCCTCGATAGCTGACATTGTATTGGGAACTGAGTGATATATTTAATAATCAGCAATACAACGAGATGCAGGTTGAAGGAGGGATCACTCACAGCATATGACCAGGGTAGATGGCCCAGCAGTAGCACCCATCTTTGGGGAGGCTTTCTGGGCCCTGAACACAAAGAGATTTATGTTCCCTGAGATTTTGCTGCATCTTCCCTAGCTATTTGTCCCTATCAGGAATTCAGAACTGTGAATACAGGAGCAGAAAGGGAGAGTTGTTGCAGGTTAATGGAAGCTGTTTGTGAAAAGATCCATAAACTTGAATGCTGAGTATCTGCTGTAGTTCTTCTTGTATCAATTAGCTATTGCTTTATAACAAATCATCCCAAAACTCAGCGGCCTAAAACAATAATTTATCATTATAATGCACAAATTTGTGGTAATCCATCTCCACTGGGCTCACTCATGCATCTTTGGGTTGGCTAGAGGCTCTGGTCCAGGCTCAGTGTGGCTGGGGCAGCTCTACTCCATGAGTCTTTCACTCATTCCTGGGACAGAGGACAAAGTCAGGCATGTCCTTCTCAGGGTGGTGACAGAAGTACAAGAGAGGAAGCAGAAACATGCAAGGTTTCTTGAAGCCTAGGCTTGGATTGGCATGGTGTCATTTCTACCTCATTGTATTTGGCTGAAACAAGATACGTTGCTGAATATGGATACAAAGGCAGGTGTTATGGTTTGAATATTTATGTCCCCTCCAAAATTCATGTTAAAACTTAATCTTCATTGTGGTAGTATTAAGAGGTGGGGCCTTTGGGGAAGCAATTAAATCATGATGCCTGTACCCTTATGAATGAATTAGTGGTATACATGAAAAGCGAAGGCCCTTTTTTGCCCTTCCATCCCTTCCACCATGTGAGGACACAGGTTCATCCCCTCCCAAAGACACAGTAACAAGGCACAGTCTTGGAAGGAGAGACTTGGCCCATCACCAGACACTGAACCTTCCAGAGCCTTGATCTTGGACTTTCCAGCCTCTATAACCATGAGAAATAAATTTCTGTGGTTTATAAGTTACCCACTTGGCGGTATTTTGTTATAGCAGCAAATGGACTAAGAGAGTGGGGGAAATGACCCTGCCTCTTTAGTGAGAAGAATGACACATTGATATGATGTGGAGGAGTGAAGAATTGGGGCCCTAATGCAACCTATCACACTGCTCTGTCAGAATATTGGTTGTGTTGATTGTTGACTGCCCCCCATGTCATTCAAACATTCATTTCTTTCATCTACTTCGGAAATAACAAGTAGGAAGCACATTGGAGATTGCTGCAGTCCCAGTTCAGCTCACAAATATTGCCAAAGGAATGAGCTCTACAGTGTCCAGGTTTAAAATCCAATTCTTGTGGCCATGGCATTGGATAGGGAAGGCAAAATAAAATGAACTGAAATCTGATTTATTTACACTGGCAGATAACAGGGACAGTGGGAGGAGCAACAGGTCCCCTGTAATCCAAGACATGTCAAACCATATGCTTGGAGTTCAGTTTTAATTCACATCCTAAAGTTCCTCTTTTAACTCCACCCAACTTTCTGCCTAATATCTTCCTTGAGTGAGTCCATACCCCTGGACATTCTGGAAATGCTACCTATTCCCATTCTCAAATTAAGCTTTTGTTTTGTTAGATATATCCACCTGCTTGTATCACCATATCATTAAAATATGGAAGGGAGAGTTGCTGTTCTGGGACACTTTATTTGATGGTGGTTTCTCTAAGGCAAAAGATTACAATGGATTATGCCTGGGACAGGGCCAACTTTACCTGCCCAGAGGAATGGGCACTTTTTTTCTAATGTGCATGTAGATGTTATATAGGTCAATAATAGCCCTGGCTTTCCTAGTCCTTTCTTGGTGATAATCCTGGGTATTTTCTTCCAAGTTAGTGCAAACCATAGATGCCTTTGTGGTTCAAATTATTCAGAGAATAACCTTTACCTTCTAGTTTATCATGTAGTCACCAGTTGGTCTTAAATTGACTTATTTTTTCCTAACTCTCCTAGTATCATTTGTTCAAGCCTAGTTTTCCCAAAGAATGTTAACTCTACTTATTTCTCAAGTACTACTTGAACTTGAGCATACTAATATATTTTGTTTTCAATTTTACTACCCATCTTTAGCTGAAACCGATTCTGGTTGCTTGTATGCAAAAGGACCTTAACTAATACATTAGCCAAAGAAATAGCATAAAGAAACACCAGGATTGCTTAATCAACATGGCAGCTTGATCTGCAAAAGATAAAAAAAAAAAAGTCAAAGTAGTCTTGGCTGTGTTAGCAGCATCAGGCAATTACGGAATCTGCTGCAATAAATGGCCAAGGTTATGGCACCCATAAAGTTTAATTTGCATTCTGAATATTACTAAGTGTTCACTGAGAATGCAAAGCAGGCTCTGCAGGTTGTGAGCAGCTAAATTACAGTGCATTTCAGGATTTCTTTGGTCCACAAAAAGGTAGGAGCAAAATGGCTTGCTAATGTGTGGTCAGCTTCAACCTTTGCCTCCTTCAGCAGGACACACAGAGCATTAAAGCAGATGGTCCTTCTGGGCTACCCTTGGAGGACATACAATCACCAGATGGTCTGATGTAAATTGTGACTGGGCTGCACTGCAGCCAATCGGATTATCTGGGTCATTTTGGGGATTAATGTAGATGGTCAGAAGATTGATTAGGTTTCCATGATTGGAACCTGCTGGTATGGGGATGAAAATGATTGAGCCAATTGTGCCAAATGTGTGTTATTCCAAGTTACCCAGTGAGAAACTGAGCTGGCATTGTGCACAGACACTGAAATTGAATGAGAATCTCATTGCTAGAAAACTAAAACATATAGGCAATTATATTTCTGTATCAATGAAATATATAGGAATCACACTACTACAGGAGGAAACAGCTCCCACATGTCCACCTGTGCCATGATCTCTGTTACTGACTTTTCCCTGGTCCTCCAACTCTTCTTTTCTGGAACTCTGCTCCTCTAGCTCTTCTCATAATTGTGTAAAGTATCTTGACTTTAATACATTTCTTGTTCCATAATACTTAAGGTGGTTCTGCATTCCTAGTTGAATCCCAACTTATAAGCCTTGGCTTTAGACCTTTCCATGGCTTCCTCACACTTACCTATCATGCATGCATCAGTGGGCAAGCAAGGAAGGAAGTCAGGACTGTGACTCAGGCTGATTACTTCTCTGCTTGACTGCACGGATCTCCTGCACTTCTTTTACCCGTTCCTCAGCACCTTCCACACATCAGCGTTCCCCAGAAATGCATGTGGAAGCAACCTGTTGACAACTGCCCAGTTTGTATAACTAGGGGTGCCATCCAGGATGTATGATGGCTCCTCTCCTAACTGTCCTATCATGGCCATGAGCATGACAGGCATCAGACTTGGAATTCATAGGAAATTCTTTTTTAGTGAAATAAGGTGGAATTTTAGGATAACAGGAGAGAGAGAGAGAGAGAGAGAGAGAGAGAGAGAGAGAGAGAGAGAGTGAGAGAGGGCGAGACTGGCCAGAAGTGTTTCTCTATCCTTTATTGACTAAAAGCGCAGTGTCGAGCCACACTCAAACATGACCCCACTAGAAGGTTGTCAAATCCTCCAGAACCTCAAGACTGACTCAGTCCACTCAATCTTGCATGTGGTGTGTGGGTAGAGAGGGAAGGACAGAGGAGGAAAGAGTAGAAGGCAGTGGTGCTCCCTGCCTGAGACTGAGCCTCTTGGGCACCATGGTTGACTACTCCAAAGGGGGAACTATCCTGACCCATCCTGTTCCTGAGGGCAGGAATTGGGGATGAGCTGTGACATCCAAACAGAGATCTCTCACCTCATTTGAGACACTGATGAACAAGGAGTTAAAATTTTTACCTCATTTTCTTAGTGAGTTAACAAAATTTTTAAAAAATTGTGTTTTTTAGCAAAGAATTTTAATTGTACATATCCTATGTAACAAGGAAGAATACACACACACACATGAATAAATAAATAAATAAGAAGGACTACATAAATGAATGTACAAAGCACATTAAACAATTTAAAATTATTACTATACTACTATATTACTCAGAGAAACATGTAACATAGGAAGAAAATAAAAATCATCCATATACTCCCATTTGCATTTTGGTTTATTTTCTTCTAGTCATTTTTCTGTGTATGTGGGAATAATTTTTTAAAAATTGGATCATTGGTGTATACACACACACACACTCATCATGTTTTTTTCTAATAAATCTGTATTAGTCTGCTAGGGCTGCCATAACAAAATATCACAGACTGAGTGACATAGACAAGAGGAACTTATTTTATCATAGTTCTGGAGGCTAGAAGTCCAAGACCAAGGCGTTGGCAGGTTTGGTTTCTCTTGAGGCTTGCAGAGGGCAGTCTTCTCTCTGTGTCCTCTCTCGAACTTTTCTCTGTGCACTCCTGCTATCTCTTCCTCTTCTTACAAGGACACCAGTCTTATTGGATTTTGACCTCATTTAACCTTAATTACCTCTTTAAAAACCTCATCTCCAAAAGCAGTCACATTGGGAGTTAGACATCAACATTTGGATTTTAGAGGGACACAATTCAGTCTATAACAGCATTTAACATTATATAATGATATTTCCTCTATACCATTAAATAGTCTTAAAAATATCTTAAAAATATACTATAACTTATACAACATTTTCCTATTAGTTGTTTACAACAGGCAATAGGTTTTTGTGCTCATAAATAATATTGTATGAACATCTACCTGTATAAGTGTGAATATCTATCTTTCAGTTAAATTTCGATAAGTTTGATAAAAGCCATTAGGGAGAGAGCAGTGATGAAAGACAGACCCAGAAGTCCCTGTGGGTGCAGTTGCCCCAATTTTACCCCATTTATATCCTATTCTTGGACTACAGGCCACTCACCAGTGGAAGCCCCAGGCTCACCACTAAATACTTAGCCCCTAAATGTGATCCCGTCCCACTGTGGCTTGCCAGTTCCCACATGTCCACCTGTGCCATGGTCTCTGTTACTGACTTTTCCCTGGTCCTCCAACTCTTCTTTTCTGGAACTCTGCTCCTCTAGCTCTTCTTATAATTATGTAAGGTATTTTGACTTTAATACATTTCTTATTCCATAGTACTTAAGGTGGTTCTGCATTCCTAGTTGAATCCCAACTGATAAAATTTACCTCTTTGTACTGCATATGTAAACTGGGACTAATAAAAGTGCCTATGCCTTAGAGAGGTATCTAGATGTTCTAAGGTATGTTTAGAATAGTGCCTGGCAAATGAAAAGGACTCAATAAATTCAGAGTATCGTCATCATCATTATCATTATCTGCATACCCAGGTACCAGCTTCAGTTTTATAATTTAATCCAAATGTGAATCTTAGTTGCTTACTTGATTTCAACAAAAATTTGCTCACAGAAACATTTTCAAAGCATAGTTAATTTTTCTGGACAGGTATAGGAGGATATGACAGAGGATTTTTGCATCATAGCGTTATTAACAACTCCAAGGTGAAAAGCCAGTTTTCTTTTTTCTTTTTTTTTATTTTAGCATATTATGGGGGGACAAAGGTTTATGTTATACATATTGCCTTTGCCCCACCCTAGTCAGAGCTTCAAGTGTGTCCATCCCCCAGACAGTGTGCACTGTATCCATTAGGTGTGTATTTACCCATCTCTTCCTCCCCCCTGCCACCTGCCTGACACCTGATGAATATTGCTACTATATGTGCACTTAAGTGTTGATCAGGTCATACCAATTTAATGGTGAGTACATGTGGTGCTTGTTTTTCCATTCTTGTGACACTTCGCTTAGTAGAATGGGCTCCAGCTCTATCCAGGATAATACAAGAGGTGCTAGATCACCATTGTTTTTTGTGGCTGAGTAGAACTCCATGGTATACATATACCACATTTTCTTAATCTACTCATGTATTGATGGGCACTTGGGTTGTTTCCACATCTTTACAACTGTGAATTGTGCTGCCATAAACATTCGAATGTAGATGTCTTTTTATAGAATGTCTTTTGTTTCTTTGGGTAGATGCCCAGTAATGGGATTGCTGGATCAAATGGTAGGTCTACTTGTAGCTCTTTGAGGTATCTCCATATTACTTTCCACAGAGGTAGCACTGGTTTGCAATACCACCAGCAGTGTATGAGTGTTCCTATCTCTCTGCATCCATGCCAACATTTATTGTTTTGGGACTTTTTGATAAAGGCCAGTCTCACTGGAGAGAGGTGATATCTCATTGTGGTTTTGATTTGCATTTCCCTGATGATTTGAAATGCTGAGCATTTTTTCATATATTTCTTGGCCATTAATCTATGTTCTTTTGAAAAGTTTCTGTTCATGTCCTTTGCCCACTTTTTGATAGGGTTGTTTGATTTTTTTCTTGCTGATTTTCCTGAATTCTATATAGATTCTAGTTATCAGCCCTTCATTGGATGTGTGGTATGCAAATATTTTCTCCTATTCTTTAGCTTGTCTGTTTGCTCTTGTGATAGTTTCCTTGGCTCTGAAGAAGGTTTTCAATTTGATCAGGACCCATTTATTTATTTTTGTCATTGCTGTGATCGCCTTAGGGGGTCTTTTTCATGAATTCTTTGCCTCGGCCAATTTTACAAGAGTTTTCCCAACATTTTCTTCTAGAATTCTTATAGTCTCATGCCTTGGGTTTAAGTCTGTTATCCACCATGAGTTGATTTTGTGAAAGGTGAAAGTTGTGGATCTTTTTTTCAGTCTTCTACATGTGGCTATCCAATTTTCCAAGCACCATTTATTGAATAAGGATTCTTTTCCCCAGTGTATGTTTTTGTCTACTTTGTCAAAGATTAGATGGCTATATGAGGATGGTTTTATACCTGGGTTCTCAGTTCTGTTCCATTGGTCTATGTCTCTGTTCTTGTACCAATACCATGCTGTTTTAGTTACTATAGCCTTGTAGTATAGCTCGAAATGTGGTAAATTGATGCCTCCCAATTTGTTCTTTTTGCTTAAGATTGTTTTTGCTATACGAGGTCTTTTCTGGTTCCATATGAAGCATAGAATTATTGTTTCTAGATCTGTGAAAAATGATGTTGGTATTTTCATAGGAATTGCAATGAATCTGTAGACCACTTTGGGTAGTATAGACATTTTAATAATGTTGATTCTGTCTACTCATGAGCATGGTATGGTTTTCCACCTGTTTACCTCCTCTGCTGTTTCCTTCCTAAGTGTTTCATAGTTCTTCCTGTAGAGGTCTTTCACCTCCTTTGTTAAATATATTCCTAGGTATTTTACTTTCTTTGTTGCTATTGTGAAGGATATTGAGTCTTTGATTTTGTTCTCAGTTTGACTCTTGTAGGTGTATAGGAATGCTACTGATTTCTGTACATTGATTTTGTAACCCGAGACTTTGCTGAATGTGTTTATCCATTCCAGTAGTCTTACGGCAGAATCTTTGGGGTTTTCTAGATATAAGATCATGTCATCAGCAAAGAGAGATAGTTTGACCTCTTCTGCCCCCATTTGGATGCCCTTGATTTCCTTCTCTTGTCTGATTGCTCTGGCTAGGATTTCCAGCACTAAGTTGAATAGAGCAGTGACAGAGGGCAACCTTGCAGAAACTCTCATCTCTACACAAAGTCATGAATACTAAACAACATTCTGCTGAACAATTATTGCGTTAAGGAGGAAATTAAGGTGGAAATAAAAAGATTCTTTGAACTAAATGATAAAGGAGACACAAGTTATCAAAATCTGTGGGACAAAGTTAAAGCAGGCTTGAGAGGAAAATTTATATCCATAAATGCCTGCATCCCAAAGACAGAAAGATCACAAGTCAACAATTGAATGAATTGTCTCAAATAACTGGAAAAGGATGAGTAAACCGATCCCAAACCCAGCAGAAGAAAAGAAATAACAAAGATTGGAGCAGAACTAAATGAAATCAATAACAAAAAAACTCTATGGAAGATTAATAAAACAAAATTTTGGTTCTCTGAAAAAATAAACAAAATTCACATGCCTCTTGCTAGATTAATGAGAAGCAGAAAAGAAAGGACTCTAATAAGCTCCATCAGGAATGAAAAAGGAGAAATTACAACTGATACCACGGAAATACAAAATATCATCTATGAATACTATAAAAATCTCTATGCACATAAACTTCAAAATGTGGAGGAAATGTACAAATTCTTAGAAACACACAGCCTCCCTTGGCTCAATCAAGAAGAAATAGAATTCCTAAACAGACGAATATCAAGTACCAAAATTGAAGCAGCAATAAAAAATCTTCCTAAAAAGAAAAGTCCCAGACCAGATGGTTTCACACCTGAATTTTACCAGACCTGCAAAGAACTGGTGCCTATTCTGCAGAAATTATTGCACAACATCGAGAAGGAAGGAATCCTCTGCAACACATTTTATGAAGTCAACATCACCCTGATACCAAAACCAGGAAAGGACGCAACAAAAAAGAAAACTACAGACCAATATCCCTAATGAATATAGATGCAAAATTTCTCAACAAAATCCTAGAAAACCAAATTCTTGTGTTTATGAAAAAAAAAAAATAATCCATCACAACCAAGTAGACTTCATCCCAGAGATGCAGGGATGGTTCAACATATGCAAATCTATAATTATAATTCACCACATAAACAGAAGTAAAAACAAAGACCATATGATCCTCTCCATAGACGCAGAAAAAGCATTCGACAAAATTCATCACCATTTTATGATAAGAACCCTTAACAAAAGAGGCATAGACAGGACTTACCTAAAAATGATAAAAGCCACATAGAACTGGAACTAAAAAGCCAGTTTTCTTGTTCTTAAATTTTCTTCTGCATAACCCCTGGGCACTCCCACTGGTTCTTTACCCAAAGAGTCTACCTTATGCTTCTACCTAGCTGTTCCCTTCTTCTCTACTATCCTTATCAACTCAGCTCTCTTTTCTCCCTCTTTTTCCAAAGAGCAAAACCTACCTTTTCTTGTTTTGTCCTGTAAAGCTGCTTGACCATGGCTTTATTGCTCCACCTATTGCAGTGGTTCTTAACCAGGAGTAATTTTGGTCCCAAAGGGACATTTAGCAATGTCTAGAGGCATTTTTGGTTGTCACAAATTGGGATGATACTAGAATCTAATGAGCATAGGTCATAGATGTTGCTAAACATCTTACAATGCACAGGATAGCTCCCCCAGCAAAGAATTATCCACCCCAAAATGTCAATAGTGCTGAGATTCAGAAACCCTGAACTAGTGCAATACCTATGTTCTCAGAGCCTCACTGTTATCCCAATTAGCTAACTAAGGAAGTTTTCCAAGGAAAGACAGCTCTTTCTCCATGAGGAATTTTGGTATACCTATCAAGGAAATACATTTCCACCTCTGTACATATAGAAGTTGTGGCTTTTCTTGCATTACAATGCAGAACCTGCTCTAGCCATTCAGCTCTAGGATTACCTTCTAGAGTTGTGTGCTATCCAATAGGGTAGCCATTTGATACATGTGGTTATTGAATTATTAAAATTGAACAAAATTAAAAATATCGTTCCTCAGTCATACTGGCCACATTTCAAGTAGCTAACTATGTGGCTACCAAATGGTATAGTGCATATGTAGAAAACTTTCATCACCCCAGAAGGTTCTATTGAATGGTGCTATTGTAGAGCTTCCAACATGGTCCCTAGACCTCTCTCACCATTCCTTTTTGTTCACTTCTGTAAATCACCTTGTTCTTGCCAATCTAGTCAGCAAACCATGGCAGCAAACCATGACAGCACCAGAATGTATCTCCTAGACAGGCAGTCTGCCTTAGGTGTGAGGAGAGTAACCCAAAGATGCTTAGTTTCTTTGAAAGGAATTGTAAAGTCTTTGAGGGCAAGGATCTTTCCTTCCCTAAAGGCCCACAGCACATAGCATGCTGCCTGGCACATAATCACCATTTAATATGTGATTGTTCAGTGAGTAAGTGAATCATATAGATTCTAACAAGTTACATACTGTATGTTGACTTGTATCTTGGGCACTCCAGGACTAACTAGAGGTGTCCATCAAGTTGGTTTCTTGTAGATAAAAGCTACATGGCAGGGAGGAGTAATAAACAGAGAATGGAGTTTGCCCTGGATTCTGCTCTGTTATCAGCTAGGTGACTTTGTCAGTTATTTGGCTGATTCCTTAACCTCTGAGTCTCAGTTTCCTCCTTTGTAAACTGGGATTTAATTTTTGACTTATGTACCTCCTGGGGCTTTTGTGAGGTTTGAATGAGGTAACATAGGTGATGGAAGTTTGTAAAATATAGATATTACTAGTTTTTACCATTGTAATTATGCAGTCAGTGGTCCTCGTTAAGATTAGCGGAGATCATGTATTTTTTCCCACCATAGAACTCTAGCTTTCAGACTCATGATAACATTTATTTATCTCACTACTGAAAAGATTTTTTTTGGTTACCTTGAGCTCATCCCTTGATCCTCTTTCTCTTTCTTCATTAAAAAAGAAATGAATCAAGTTCACAGAGTTTAGTTGAGGAATAGCTAATGAATTACAGATGCTGTGAAACCAAGCAGTGACAACAGGCTGCTCTCAGGGGTCCAGCATTGTTGAATTCCACTGCATCAGTCTCTTCTAGTTTCCTTCAGCTTGGCATTTAACATCACACCTGATGACATCCCAGTCCCATCTTCAGAGAGTGGTGTTACAAAAGTTAACACTTTTGTCATTATCCATTGAGCGAATTTTGAGATTTCCTAAGAGGGTTTAAAAGCAAGATCACATGATTTCAGTCATAGCAGATATTCCAGTTGAAACATGCTCTTCTAAAATAGCTATTATATCTACATCTAAATTGAAATTCATCATCCAGCTGCATTTTCTCTTCATTTTGGGGGGAAGGAAGGGCCCAAGTTTAGAGTTTCAGCTATGAGATTTTCATGTCGTAGGTAGTTTTTCTGTAGCATATATTTCCAGCTCCTTGCTCTAATTGCAATGCTCTTTATTTCACTCTATTAATATCCTATCTACCTTCCAAGGCCCATTTCTTTCCTCTCTCCTTATCTGAACCTTTTTGGGATTACTGCTGGGACCACTACTCTGACGTTTTCTTTCTCTATAGTAAGAGAATGATAGAAACTTAAGGTTGGAAGGGACCTAAAATGTCCTTTAGTCTCAAACACTCTATAGTACTTGAATCTGTCCCAATTCGTTACTCAACCTGTGCTTGAACAAGCTATAATATCATACCCATGACATTACAGTTAATAAAAAATGATCTAATTATCATGTAACTTAGTTTTTACTTCCCAGTGGAACAATCATGGGTTTCTCCTTTTTGATCTCTATCAATCCTTAACATAGTGCTAGGTATTTTGTACTGGTTAGGATTGCTTTTGACTGCACATAACAGAAATATGAATGAAGTTGACTTAAACAAATACAGCTTTATCTTCTCCAATAACAAGAAGTCTCAGAGATGGGCCATTGCTCTTGTTGGCTAAGTGAGTCAATGATGTTGGGGCCAGAAAAATCTGTTTGCTGCAGCTCCAGGCACTATGATCACATTCAAGGCAAGAAAAAGGCAGTCACATGTATAGCTTCCTATCAGGAGAACAACAGCTTCCCCAGAAAATTTTCATCAGCTTTTTGCTTACATTTCATTGCCTAGAGTGATCATACCATTCCCGTGTAGCTGCAAGATTGGGCTGCAGAACCTGAAAATGAGATTTTTATATTTGGTGTATCTCAATAATAATAAATGTCCTGGGGCTAGGCTTATTGCCTCTCCTCAAAATATTTGGGGTCTGTTAGCCAGGAAGAAAGGGAGAATGATGTTGGGAGGGCCATTGTCATAAGTTGTGTTCCTCCATAAGCTGGTCATGAGAAAAAGTTGCAAGCAAAAAGGGTTTATTTAGGAGGTGATCTCAAGAATCATTGGTGGGAGAGTGGGAAATTGAGAAAAGGAAGGGTAGGAAGCCCATGAAGCATATATTAATATTCAGGTTAAGTGAGCAACTGGTGCTCGGTCCTACTCAGGACCTCTGTGAAATAGCATAGAATAAGCTTCAGAGCAGCCCTACTTGAGGGGCAAAGATGCTGGGGTATTTAACCAATCATTCCCATCCATCATTGGTTGAGAGATGCTCCCATGTGTGGACTAAGTATCTCTCTCAAGCAGAGAGTTTCACATGCTTATAATAAAAGCTTTCCATGTATTCAAGCATGGTGATTGCCAACAGATATGCACAGTGCCTGCTAAACTACCATCAATGCCTGTCATGGTACTTACAAGGTACTCAATAAATACTCTAATTCAACGAACATTTATTGAGTACCTACTACTTGCCAAGCACTGTGCTAGATATTTACTAATTGATTTATTCACCGAGGGACTTTCTTGATATAAACAAAAACAAAATATGTGGTATTTGTACTCAGACCTTGATAATTTCTAAAATGTACTTTCCCAATGTCTATGACCCTTCTCCCTTCCTTATTCAATATTGGTGTGTGAACTTCTTGTTCCTATCAAAGGAATCAGTCAGTACTGGAACATCTTGTCACTGCACATAGCACAGTTCTTAGGAAACAAGCTGTTTTATTTAATGAAATGTTTAGTGTTTCAGAGTTCTACTTTGTTCTTAAGAGCAGACATTTATTAAATAGTACATTAGTTGCTTGAAAGAATGAACCCCTCTTTTTCTTATTCTAGAGTGGTGATATACTGCCAGGAGCTATCTCATATTATAACAACATCATTGTTCTTTTCTTAATAATTAAAATCAGGAAGTGGCTGTCATGAATGTAGGTGTTGGCTTCAAACCTTCCTAAGGAGTTATTCTTAGGAACCCACGACAGCAAGAATATAATCATTCTACCATCCGAGGCTAGCTTTGCTCCAGTGTGAGGTTCTCTTGTGCCTAGTGGATTGAGTCTGGTGCTGGTGCCTTGTCTGTTTTGCTTTCCAATGCTTTTGCCTCCCTCTTTTCTGGCTCCACCCTTCTGCTGTCATTGACCACTGATGTAGTGGGTACTGCAGTGGGCATTGATACCTCTCTAGCATCTATTTCATTCCTTTTCTGTTGTGGCAGGCTCATGGTTTGGCAGGACTGACCGCCACCCCTATATCCAGTGGCAGGGCATCACTGGCCTGTGTTAATCAGATTGTGGCATTTTCCTATTCATGGCAGGGTATGTGACTAATGTCCAGTGAATATGGAATCAGCCTGAAGACAAAGATGAAACAACAGAGAAAAATAGATCCAAGAGAATAATAGTGACATAGTCAGAGCCCAGTTCAAACTGTTCCAGAAATTGTATTATTTCTACATATTTTAGTTCCAAGAACCAATAAATTCCCTTTGTTGTTAAAATAGTTTGAGTTGGTTTTCCATCACTTGCAGCCCCAAATGCCTTTACTGAAAAAAATAGCTCGTGCTTCCTTTCTTCTTCCATCCTTGAGTTGACCCTACTTTTCACTCTTAATCCTCCTTTTTTTTCCCCTGGGCTCCAACTCTGAATTTCAGTCATCCATTATCCAGCCTGCCAATATCTTCCTAAATGTGGCCAACACTTGTCTATGGAATGATCCAGTCCTCTAGCTTACTAAGACCTTCTAAGGCATGGGGAATTACCATAAGACATATGATAACTATGTTCTAAAATATCGTCTTTCAACAATAAACTTCCAAAAGTTTGCCTTTTTCTGAATGACATAAAAACTGTGAAGCAACAAAATGACAATAAGTCTAGTTCCAGAATTGGTGTTCAGGGTCTTTAATTCTCCCACTGCAAACCAAAATTCACTTATTTATAAATGTTGAGTGATTAGCTGTGGAACCTGGGAAGTGTAATTTGCAGCAAATTACATTTAGTATAGCTCACCTTGTGTTGATCTCTGAGGGAGAAGTCATTTTCATTCACAAGAGCCAGTCAAATGCAAATCTATGCCGTTCATAAAACAGAGATTCTTCAGCATACTCCAAGTAGCATGAGAAGAGAGAGGCTTACCTGGCCATATGAGAGAGTTACCACAGATGTGAGGAGAGTTTTCTGCATACAAGGAATTTTAAGACCTAGAATGGGTTACTCAAGGAGGTTAGGGAATATTATGTTTTTGGAGATCTTTAAAAATAAATTCTCATTGATTGGACATGGTTGAGGGGAACAGTTGCTTAACAGCAATGAAAAACAGAGTCTTTGAATATCTAAGCTTTGACACAAAAGCACATTCTTAGTTTCTTGATAAAAGACTCAAGGGAGCTTTCAAAATAAGTAATACTGTAAACACAGAAGCAAAAATTTGCACCACCTTAAAGGTATGGGTTCTTTCTTTTTCCCTCTCAACAATTCCAAAGAATGTGTTGGCCTCTGACATTCCAATGCATAGTTGATGTAAAATAGGTCAGCTTTGGTTGATATCTGACTACAAGGCACATAGATTTTGCTCTTACCTTGGCCATCTTTTGAAGCCTTGCTTGATGTACTCACACGTGGTCAGGATATTTATAGTCTAGTCTGCTCAGTGATCTTGGAATTCTTAATTTAGAAGCAATAGGTACATCTAATGACTCATTCAGTTCTGTTGATTATGTGTTGTTATTCCCTCTAGAATCCAGCACCTTCTCTTCTTTTCTGTGGCTACTGTCTTATTCAAAATCTTATTTCTTGCTGCAGTTATAGCTATGGTGCCCTTGTTGAATTCCTTGCCCCCTAATCTTAACCTTCTCCATGAATAGGGAGGGTTGTCATGAATTCTCCTGCTTCTTGTTATTCCCAGCTTAAAATACCACCATCATTCCTCCACAGCCTGCCTGGTCTAATGTCTGAACTCTTTACTATGATAAGAAGTGCTTTCATGACCCAGCCAACCTTACCATTGACCTCTCACTTCTCCTTTATACATTTTAGGCTCTGCAATGTGCCACCTTACTGTCATCCTCTTGCCTCTGTACCCATTGTTCTCTCTACCTTGAATGGCACACTCCCTTCCTCCCTTTATTCTTCCATGTTAACATTGTCTCACCCTTCCAGATTCAGCCCAGCCACCACCTCCTCCCTGACACTTCCCCCATGGGTTCACATAGTGCCTTGTGCTGATTATCAGTCTCCTAAGCTCCTAGAAGGCTGGAACTATGTCTTCTATATCTGTATTTTTGGTGTATTTCGTAAAGTCTGGTACAGGTGTTAAAGAAAGTTTTGTGAAATGAATGGATGAATGAATGAGGTAGAGATTATGCTTCATTTGCTCTCTTAGGTAAGGAGAAATGAATGAATTAGGTTCATTACGCACTCCTAAGGGATTTAGACCAAAGTTGAGCAAAAGTGCTGCCATTGTAAGAAGACCATTGTTCTGACAGAAGCTCCATTTTGTGTTATTAATCCAAATCCAGACTTTTGACTTCCTGTGCTACACAAAAACCACAGTGCCATGAAGTTCCAACATGTGAGCATACTGAAAGAAGACTAGGCCCCTAGAACTTGTCCACCCACCTACACAGGCAGTTGCCTAATCTAATACAAAGTTACTATGTGCCTTGGAGTTGGGAACAGCCAGGTGAGGGCTGCAAATTGGGGCAGAAGTAGTCTTCATCAGTATGTCCTCAAATATAACCAAACTAAAATCTTCTGTATAGCAAAAAAGGGTTTTAAAGGATCTTTCAACAGTGGATCTACTAACATTTTAAATTTTCAATTCAAAAGGAGTCTAATAATACCTAATACACAGTTATAAATGTGATATGTAAGAGCTTTATGTAATTTTGTTATTTAATTGTCACAACAACCCAAAAGTGTAGAAAATGTTATTGTCCCCATTTAACAGATGGTAAAATTGAGGTTCTAAGAAATTAATTTAGTTAACTTTCCAGAGTCATATATTTACTGGTAGTACAGCTAGGATTTAAAATTATAATTTGTCAGACATCACGAAATCACACTCTTAATTAACCACATTTTTGAAGCTTAGCCACCAGGGAAAACAACATGTGCACATTTTCAGTTCTTTTTATTAATACTGCACCAACACAAGCATATGAAGTTTTAACTATATAAACAAGCTAGCAAGATATGAAGCATCAAATATTTAAAACTAAGAATTGGGAATATAAGTAAATATGAAGGGAAAATATTATTCTTTTAACTGTACAAGGCAGGAGTTATTATTCACAACGTAATAGATGAAAAAACTGAGATCAGAGAGAGGGGTAGGTAAATCGCCCAAGGTCATAGAGTGTGTGGCTTCAGTGGGATTTGAAGAAGGCCGATCTGACTCTGAAATCCTCACTGGGCCTCAGTTGTTGGGTGCTGGTAAGGCTCTTATTTAAATTTGCCATGGAAACATTAATAGCGATAAACTTAATGCTAGAAATCTTGCTTATTGCTTACTATATGACATGGTTGAGTCAATAATTTTTGCAACTCAAAGACAACAATTCGGGCATTAAAGTGAGGTAAAAACTACAGTGTGATACTACTTCACACCTATGAGAATGGCTACTATCAAAAAGACAGAAAATAAGTATTGGCAAGGATGTGGAGAAATTGGAACCCTTGTACACTGTTGGAGGGAATGTAAAATGTTGCAGCTGCTTGGAAAATAGTATGGCAGTTCCTCCAAAAATTAAAAATAGGAATTACCATATGATCTAGCAATTCCCCTTCTGGGTATATACCCATAAGCACTGAAAGCAGAAACTCAAAGAGATATTTTTATACCTATGTTTATGACAGCCTTATTCATAATAGCCAAAAGGTGAATACAACCCAAATATCCATTAATGGATGAATGGATAAACAAAATGTGGTATACACATACAATGGAATGTTATTCATTTTTTAAAAGGAATGAAATTCCAACACATGCTATAAAATAGATGAACCCTAAGGACATTATGTTACATGAAATGAACCAGTCACAAAAGGACAAATACAATATGATTCCACTTGTATGAGGCACCTAGAGTAGTCAAATTCATAGAGACAGAAAGCAGAATGGTGGTTTCCAGGGGTGGGGGTTAGGGAGGAATTAGGAGTTGTTAATGAGCACAGAGATTCAGTTTTGCAAATGAGAAGAGTTCTAGAAATGGATGGTGGTGGTTTTTGCACAACAGTGTGAATATATTTGATGCCACTGACTTATACACTTAAAATAATTAAGATGGTAAATTTTATGTTATATGTATTTTACCATAATTAAAAAGAACTTAAAAATGAGCTAGCTAGATGTATCAGTCATTGTCTAGTCTGGAAACCAGTCACCACCACTGTAGCCTTTCAAGTGGAAGGGACTGTGATAGAATTGGTCACGCACACATGGGATGGCCACCAGAGGTTAAGGAGAGCAGGGGACTGTTCCCACCCCAGGGCTAGAATTCCACAGAGAAGAAGGCGTATTACCTGGTCCCAGAATTCGGGGCCATGTGGTAGGAGCTAGAACCACGGGGGAAGGAGGGTGCTGTCCAGCAAAACCTGGGGCGACTGACAGAGGAGATGCAGCTGCTGCCAGATGTAGCTGGGGCAAGAGAGAGGGGAAGAAATAGCCCAGCTTCTCCCCTCCTTGCACACTGTGGTCTTCCTTCCACCAGTGCCTTCCATGGACTGAAACTACCCAGAGATGAGTTAGCAAGGGAGCCCAGAAATGTAGTTTCCCGTGACACTGAGCAGAGCAGGGGACACAACAAACCATGAGGAATGGATCTGAGAGCAAGCCGGCGAAACACCAGCACACTAGACTGTGAAAGATTTCTTTTCTTTTCCTTTAAAAAGCTCTCTCAAATCCCCATAAAGAATTTTTAAAAAATCTCTCTATATTGAGTTTTAAACACTACAATGCTCAGTGATACTGATTATTCTCAACTAAATTAATTAACTTTGTATAGGATAGACACATTCAGTAAGAGTCTACAGAGAAATATATTTGAACAAAGGTTTAGCTTTGAGTATCATTCAGTGCTTCAGAAACTATCTCTTGGCAGACCAACTTCAAGTCGTCCTGAACGAAATGGCATAGCGTTTGGTTTGGTTTTGATTTCTGTTCACGAAGTGTGAGCTCAGATGGAATAAAACTCCTGCTATTCCTTTAAACTGCATCAGAGTTCACTTTCATCTTCTCTGGTCCTTTCTCCTACTCTTCACTCACTTCAAATCTAGGTTTATGTTTCTTTTCTTTGCAAACTCAACACCCTGAGTTTACTTAGAGTATAATAATTATAATGATTCTTATATTTTATTCTTACCACATAAGCCTGTAAACTACTTGAGAGCAAACACATTATTGTGTATGTGTGTGTGTGTGTGTATGTACAATATACGTATATATTTTTTCATATACATGTATGCATACATACAATGATATCTCCATCATGAATAACTAATAATAACCAACTCAGGGCCAGATACACAGTAGGTACTAAATGGATGTTTTTTGAAAATAAATAAATGAACAAATGAATCATTTAATGAAATAGAATTAATAGGTTTCAGCAGCTGCTTGGATGTGGGGGGTTTGGAGCAGGAGCCAAAGTTACACATGAGCTGTTCAGCTTTGGTGATTAGAAGAGTGGTGCTCATAATGTAAATAATAAAAAATAGACCAAGACTTGATTTTAAAGAAGACCTTTGGGAATTTGGTTCCTGAAAAATCCTAATAGACAATCAGAAGTGTGGAACTGGCCTCAGAATAGATGTCAGGGCTTGGAGATAAAGACATGAAAGTCATCTTTATTGCTGGGATTTACAGAGGAGTCAAGATGTGGCACCTTGTTTTTTCCACAGATGGCTACAACAGTGTTTCCTCCTATCCCACATGCTCTTCTAGTACTTTGTTACTTCCCCATCAAGAGGTAGAGTCTATGTCCCCTCCCCTTGAACCAGAATGGGCCTTTGTGTTCATCCCTATCAACACAATATAGAAGAAATGATGCTATGTGACTAAGTCATAAAATGCCTCACATTTCTGCTCTGTTCTATTAGGTTCTTTGTTTTTGGACCCAAGACAACCATGCAGTGAGAAAGCCCAAACAGACTTTGGCAAACTTGTATGGAGAGGAACTGAGGCCCCTGGCCCACAGCCTCTGAGCTCCCAGCCAACAGCCAGTACCAACTTGTGAGCCACACGAGTGAGCCATCTTCAGTGTGGTGCCTCCAGCCCACATTGAGCTGCTCCAGCTGATGCTGCATGGAGCAGAGGCATGTCAAATCCAGCAAGCTCTGTCTGAATTGCAGATGTGCAGATGTGTGAGCAACATGAATGACTATTGCTTTAGGGCTTTAAGTTCTGGAATAATTTGCTACATAGCAATAGATAATTGATATACATATATAGAGAGAAAGGATCATGAAATTTGAGTCAGGCCTGAGTTCAAATTCCTGGTTCTGCTACCATGAGGATTGTGGCTTTAGGGATGCTGTCTGAATTTTTAGAGCCTCTGTTTCCTTGCACATAAAATGGGGCCAAGAATGGTTGCTGCAAAGGGGCTGTTATGGTAATTAAAAGGAATGTTATATGTAAAATGTCTAATGCTCTCCTTAATCTCACCATTGACTAATAGCAGATGCTACTTCTCCGAGATGAAGAAGTTGAAGTTTTGTGAGCTCTCTGAGGAAAGGGTACACATGAAGTGGTACAGGTCACTTGGAGATGGATAGGAAAAGAACAGTAAGAAAGAGAGTTGGTGAAACATTAGTCAGAACAGGAGAGGGAATCAAGACTGTATAGCTTCTTGAGTGAATATGGGACAGACTGAGTAGACCAAGGAATTGCAAAGGCATCGACACTGTGGTAGAGAGGTGACTGGTGACACAGAATAGTGCCAACAGAGCAGAGGGCTGAAAGCCTGAGTGCTGAGGGGCAAAAAGAGAAGTAGTGAGAAGAAGCAAACAGTTGGCATTTACTTACGCCTTAGTTTCTAAGCATGTATGATATTCTTAAGGCACATGAGGCTACTACAGTATTAAAAGGTATTAGCCAGACACAGTGGCTCGCACCTGTAGTCCTAGTTACTCAGGCGGCTAAGGCAGAAGGATTGTTTGAGGCCAAAAGTTTGAGGTTACAGTGAGCTATGATCGTGCCACTGCACTCCAGCCTGGGTGACAGAGTGAGACCCTGTCTCTTAAAAAAAAAAAAAAAAAGAAAGAAAAGAAAGAAGAGGGTAAATATCACCCACCAAAATTTCAATTTATCCATGATAGTGGTCCTTCTCTTTTCTCTAGAAATATATCCATTTACCTTGTAACTCATCATCCACACTTTACAGGTTTTCCCTAGGAGATCATTTATTATGTTTATTACTGACTCTGCAGATTATTTTTCTTCTGTGTTTCATATTTACATTTAAATTCCCAGTTTTCAAAATGTCTCACCTAATTACTTAATGTAGTTGTACACATTTGTTATACTCTGGTTTCAAAATGAAAAGTGTACAGATAAAGGATATAAGGACCAGGAGACCAATGGCCATATCTAGAAATAGGAGAAGAGATGTGCTATCTAATAGATGGGAATGAAAGCATACCATTAAAAACTACAGAAGTTTTCCTGTCTTCACTTGATTATGTGATACTTTTAGTGTGCACTTAACTGGTCAGAAAAATATCTACGATTGTTATCTCAGAGGCTTTGACCTGAAAGGAATTATAGGTTCCTCATTCCATAAATAAGGAAATGGAGACTCAGAAAAGATACTTGTGCAAAGTTAGTTACTCACTTCCTACAATACTTCAGTGAAATTGACACAAACGTGATCAGAGTAAATGCGTGGGGAAAACCTAGCTTCCAAATAGCCTATTCTTATTTTACTTTTTTGAAGACTAAATTTTCCAAGATGAGATGCAAAGTCATTTCTAAGCCTTCACATAAAAGGTTTTTAATATTCATTCTCAAACATTTATTTAGTACCCAACATGTACAAGGCACTGCATTAGGTGGGTCTTCTAAAATATACTATACAAGGGAATGAAAGATAATTTCTGGTTTAAAAAGCCAAATTATGAAAATGTAATATTTATTAGGCGCTTGTAAGATAAAAGGTACTTGCCAGGGCACCTCCTCAGCAAGCTTTATACTTCCATAAAATTTCCAGCTTGCTCAGCAGACAGGAGCATGATGCTAATGAGAGCTGGGTCAGGAGTTTAATTCTTAACAGTTTTGTATTACGAATGTTAATTCTGACCAACTGTGTCTAGAACCCAATAAGTTAGTTCTGCAATTGAGTTGAGTGTGGTTGGTAGAGCTGATGGTGATCTAGAGGGCACATTGGACCAGTGAGTGGATACAAGAGGCAAGGAATGCAGCTGTCCACAGTAGAAACCCAGAGTTCCTCCCTGTCATAGGAGACATCAAGCAACGAGGGGGACTGGGACATGGGATATGGGATAGAGGGCTGAAACTGAAGCAGAATTTTCGTGGGAGAAGTAACACTTCTTCCCCACATCTGATGTTTCTTTCCATGTGTAGGGAGTTCTACTAGTGCAATATTCCTGGCCCCTCTCTTTTATGCCCTCTGCCCCAGGAGAAGTATCTTATCTACCTACTGAATTTGGGAAAAAATGAACTGAGTTTGCTGGCCTCTTCCTTTCATCTCCTGGGAGCCAGCTGCCTGAAGGGCAAATGCCCACACTGCTGTAACTGAGTGGATTTGTCTGTGCAAACCTGGTGTTCAGAAATAGGAAGACCATTTCCCTACAGATAAAAGCTGTATCCTCTAACCTAGATTTTATCAGTAATAGAGGCCATGTTTTGGCCTTGCATATTCTTTGGCTTTATTTCTCAGTTTAAGAACTTAGGTGGGTTATTTACTGGGTGCTCCCTTGCAGACTTCTATAGGATACACAGGGAAAGTACTCTGGTTGCTGAAACCCCTGGGGCGAGTACTTTGTATTGACTTTTTTGTTTCTGGTGCTGTCATGGTATTATATTTGGTAGCATAGCTTATGTATCTGTATTGCTATTCTTTACAAGGCAAAGGCTACCATCTGCTTCATCTTTGTGGCTCCAGTGTCCAGCAAGGATCCTAGTAAATGTAGTGAGATGGAGCAAAGATGCCTAGTGGGTCATCCAGGAACCCAGACTAGGAATCGAGCCCAAATCGAAGTACAGGGCACAGAAATGATCAAAAGTAGAAGAGCACAGGGGAGGGAGTGCATTCCTCAGTGCACCACCCAAGCATTCAGAAGCACCAATCACGTCCACAGCCAGCTCAGCAAGGCCGACATTACGCCCAAGATTCAGGAAGCCAAATGGGCCAGCTCTCTAAGGCAGCATTGTTCCCATACTGCCTGGGCAGACTGTGACTGCTCTTAAAACTGAACTGACCTGAAAAATTTCCAGGTACCCAGAAATTAAAGTTCAGAATTTCTTGGAGTTCTTGTGTCCATAAACTACACCTATAATTTTAGTCATCTGTTTAAGAAACACGAATGTTTGAACAAGTAAAGGATGGCGAATCCTCCAAAGACTGCCTAGAACAACTATTAGGTTTGTGGTTAATTTAATTAAGTTGTATTGTCAGGCATGGGATATCAGCAAAACTGTAGAAACACAAAACTGAGCTTGGCCCTTTCCATTCATCACTGAAAGGAGTAAATACATTTGTCTTCTTTTATCCTCACTCCGCCCCCTCCCTTTTGAAGTGGATGGATGCGGATTATGAAGAAACTGCCCTCAGTTTCTGAAAAAAAGGAGAGCCTGAGTGAGGTGGGTCTTCAGATGCCTGCATGAAAGTCAGGATGTTTCGAGCAGTGTCTGAGCTCCTGGGCAGCCTCCTGAAATCGTATTGTCTGAAGTCCCTTGGAGTTTCTTTCCTGAGGACAACAGCAGTCTGTTTATTGGTTTCAGTTGCTATGAAGTGACCATCCTGCAGAAGTGAGGCTGTTGCCCTTAGCTACACATTTCTTTGTGGGAATGATCTTGAATCACACAGTACCAAATCAGCAGCTGGGCAAGGCACAGACCCCGATGAAATATTTTCCTCGTGTTAGCCTCCTTTTATGAGAAAGGTTGCGGCTAATTCAGCTTAGAAGGGATGCACATCCTTTTTCAATCAAAGGGAAGGACTGACCACACTGTCCTCTTCCCTTTCAAGTAGGGATTTGCTTATTTTTATTCTGCTCTTCTCAGGTGTGTCAACTAAAATAATCTGAATTCCCGAATATTGTCTTTCCTGATCATGCCCACCTTGCATGGTTATTGAAGGGATTACAGGAGATACGAATCTGCTATTATTGAAGGGGACAGTGAAGAGAGCACGCTTAATAGGTGGTAGGCTGTGCTGTTATAATCTCGGTTGCTGTTATCCTGAAGAAGAGAAGACTTGAGGGGGCTGCTTTCTGTCTTCAAATCATGAGTATTTTTGTTTCCGCCCCGCCCAATCTCATCCCATTGGTTCCACAGATTAGATATTTACATCCAGACTAATTGTTGAGTACATTTCTATTTTGAATTTCATTTGCTATCTTCTGGTACTAACTCCATGATCTCTCCTTTTTCTTTTTTTGTATTTCATTTTTCATTTTGAGAGTAATCTGCAAATTTTGATATTTACTTTCAACATAGATGCACTCAATGTACGTAACTTTCCATTATGCACCAACAAGATGCTGGGGGAAGGGGTGTCTTTATGTGTCTTCTACTCTGAATCCATTTGCAGTCTTTTGTCTCTTTTTCTTAAGGCAATTTCCAAATGCATCCGTGTCTGCTGACGTTTGAAAAGGCTGTAAAATTAAAGCTACACAATTATGAATACTATGAAAAAGGTTTTGACAACTTTTGGTGGCATTTAATTCAAGTTAAACTCCTCTCATTCAAAATAATAAGCATAATGTTACTTATTATGCAAATGAGGTGGCAAGGCAGATGTTTTTCATCCTGGTGCATTCGCTGGGGATTAACACATACAAAAGCTGAGCAGGAGGGGCTGGTGTTCAACCTGGGAACTTGAATAAGGGTTGAGAAGAGGAAGGATGATTACTCGGGAGCTGTGCTATCCAATCATAGAGACACTAGCCACATGAGGTTATTTAAATTTATATCAATTAAAATGAAATAAAATTAAAATTCAGTCACATTAGCCATAATTCATTTGCTCAATAGCCACATACGGCTGCTGGCTACTTAGTGAAGAGCACAGATATAGAACATTTCCATCATTGCAGAAAGGTCTATCAGACAGTGGTGCTAACCACAGAAAGGTTAAAATGGAGGGAAGGATGCTTGCAGATTCCTCTAATCAATATGAACTTTGTCCATAAGGATTCTACAAGGTTCTCAGAACGGGTGTAGATCTATGAAGAGCCAAGAGATGTAGGAGTTAGGATCGGGTTGCTGGTTGATATTCTGTATCTCACAGGAATATGCTACAGTTGTGCTCTTCAAATCTTAAGTACATATATATATATCACTTGGGGATCTTAAAGTGCAGACACTGGTTCAGTAGGCCTGGGGTGGGGCCTGAGAGGCAGCACTCATAATCGCTCCCAGGTGATGCTGATGCTGCTGATCTATGAACCGCGCTTTGGGTAGCATGGTGCTTAAGCCTTTAACAGCAGCTACCTGATTTACAATGGCATCCCCAAAGATGGCTAACTAACCTGACGAAGGAACCTTTAGTCATTGCAGGCTGATGCCAGGGTATATCTCAGAGCCACCTGAAATTGAGTCATTTCACATCAAAATCCTGTTGCAGAAAGCAGAAGCTGCTGTCATGTTACCAAGAAGAAAAAAATGGCTCATCAGAAAATGCTGAATACACTAATTCGAATCTATGATAATTGGGATAGTACTCTAATTTACCTTTCCAGGTACTCCACTTTTGTAGATTAAGGAAGGATTTTTTAACCAGCATAGAAGAAACTGCTGCTCCATGGAAACACCAATTTGCATACATAAAAATTCAGTCTATAGAAATGTTTTTCAACCCTGTCTGCACAATTAGAATCACCTGGGGGAACTTTTAAACATGAACATGAGCGATTTCACCCTCAGGAGATTTTTATTTAATTGATTGGGGGAGGGAATCACTATTTTTGAACACTCCTCAGGTGATTCTAATGTGCAATCATTGAGAATCTTTGATCATAGCCATGGTTCTCAAAGTTGAGCATGCATCAAAATCATGCCTTGCTAAAATCTAGATTGCTAGATCCCACTTCTGGAGTTTCCAATTTGGTAGGTGTGGAATGGGCATTAGAATTTGCATTTCTAACAAGTTCCCAGATGCTGCTGCCCTTGGTCTTCCCAGCACAATTGTGCTCCCTAGCAGAATTGGAGAATCGCTGACTTACAGCACTGATTCTCAATCTTGGCTACATATCGTAATCACCTGGAGAGGTTTAAAAGCTACTGATGTTTGGATCTCACCCTAGATATTTGGATTTAATTTGTCTGGGGAGTAGTCTGTGCATTGAAGATTTTAAAAAGTTCCCCAAGTAATTACAAGTTGAGAACCATTGATAATTATACAGAAAATCTCTTAGGTCCGAGGTCCTGAAGCACTGGCTTCACCTGGATGTTTGTTAGAAATCTAGAGTCTCAGCCCAAACTCAGACCTGCTGAATCATAACGTGCATTTTAACGACATTCTCCAGGTGATTTCATGTACATTAAAAGGTAAGAACTACTATACTGGATAGCCCTTTAAAGTAACAATTTGTTGATCTTTGTATGAATGTGCTTTAAACAAATTCCTTAACGTTATGATTTTTGATAGTTCCTAAAAATATTGGGGCACATAATTTAGTCCAAATTTATTCCAAATTATTGTAGCTTTGTAAGATTGTCATTGTACAGCTGCAAACTTGTCAGTTTCTGCTTCCATCATAACAGAAGACATCAGTAATCTCAGCAGAAAGAAACTGTGCTGAGATTCGTAGAAGGTCAAGAGCAACCAAGTTTTTTAGGAACTAGTTCCACATATTTGCATAAAGTTTGTTATTCAAGATAAAATGCTTTTTAGGTTAATGCCTTTTGTCGAACCAAGGTCTCGATATGTTGCCCAGTCTGGTCTTGAACTCCTGGCCTCAAGCAATCCTCGATCCTCTAGTCTTGGCCTCCCGAAGTGCTGACATTACAGGTGTTAGCCACTGGGCCTGGCAATGCCTTTCGATTTTAGAAAATTGTGCATGTCTTATTCATTACCAGAGATATATGATATAGACATATTGTTAATTTGTAAAACTTTTCATTATGCAACACTAAGATCCTAGGGGATGAGGAACACAATATATTGAGAAAAAAATTTGCTAAATTGTGTTTTCCTAGTAAGTCTTTCTGAGTAGTATTTTAGGGAAATAGTATCAAACAATTATAATGTAGAAAGGCCAACCATGTGATGTGTTAGAGCAGTGGTTCTTAAACTTGAATGTGATAGGAATCACTTGGAGATTTTCTTAGATACAGATTCTGATTCAGTAGGTCTAGGGTAGGGCCCGACATTTTGCATGTCTAGCAAACTCCCAGATGTTGAGATGCTTCTGGTTCACGGACCATACTTTTGAGTAGCAAGGGGCTAGATTGACTACTTTCCCAGAACACGTTTTGTAAACTGTCATCTTAGTGACTCAAAAAATCCAGTGGTCTGGTATATAGAGGAAGAAGAATGATTTTGTTAGAAGTGCTGATTTACTAATTTGAATCATCTGAAAGATGCCAAAAGATCAGAATTATTCATAGACCCATCATTAATGGAAAGTTAATTGGGAAATGAAGAGTCATTTAAGGCAACTGCAAAATAGTAACACAAATACCTCAGATGACTCGTAGGGCAAAATTTTCAAAATGTTGCAAGCTGTCTGCATGCTTGAAGTAGCAATTTACATGCATAATTAGGTGCAATCAACAGTTTTGAAATGTAATATATTTTCCGAGTCCATATTTACTTATGACAGATGCTAAAAAAAAAAAATCTGTACCCAAAAAATAGAGGGGTAGAAGAAAGGAAAAATATTTGCATTTAACAATATGAGTCTTTAAAAGCACATGCCTAAATTTAGAACAAATTTAGTTGAAGTATTGTATCTTTATTTTGATTTAATCTTCATTTAAGCCTTGAAAGAAGTTCCCAAACACATTTTGGAAGTGGCAGCCGTGGAAGAATAATAACTTACCAGTCAGCTATTCCTGCTCCTTTCTGAACTGACATGTGATTTTTATTTCTACATTGTAGAAGAAAAATCTGTCAAATTCGAACCTTTATTGCACAAAACACTATTAACTTTCTTCCTGTCTTCAGAAGGGGCTTCATTCTCTGAAGGTACCAAATATCTTTTAGAAAATTTAAATGATTATTTAAACTGATAGTTTTTTCTTTGTAAATCCAGGTTTTCAGATGAACGCCAAATGGGAATTAATATCATCTTACTGTTCTCAGTATAACAATGTTTGTTGGTTGCTTACTATGGACACTTACTATGTACTCAGTTAAACGCATTACACATACAATGTAATTTACTATCATAAAAATCTTATAGGAATTGTTGGTTTATTACCATGTACTGGGGAGGAGTGCATAGCTCTATATTTTCTTGGCTGGTACATTACTACATACAGGGTGATAGTATTATTTAAAGGTATAGTGAATTTCAGACTAAAGTGAGTTCACTTTATTTTGAACAAGTTCCCAATTTAGAAAATGAACTTGAAATCTAGTTTTTAGAAAATTTGAAGAAAAAGAGCATGGGCAATTCAGTCTAAACTATTTTCCTTTCCAAAAGCATGTTCACACTGTATTATACAGATTGGCTGTCTATACCCATTAAAGTGGCAATTAATTTGTGTCACATTTACATGCAACGTCAGAGATTAAGATATTGCATTGCAGAATAAAACCTAACGATGTGTTCTTGTGTATTGCATCTATTGGGACGGTGTGTCTTGATATGTAAAAGTTATGTTTAAATTAATGCAAAGCAGACATGAGATGAACAAATGCAATTTTCCAGTTTCATTAGGGAAGTGTTATCTGTGATACTTTATATGTCAGGGAGAAAAAGCCACTCTTTGCTAAGAAATGCATGAATAGTTCATTTATCTGCTGATCCATTTGGGGGCATTATGGAACTCAAAGCCCGGAACAATAGGCTCTATTTAATATTAAACAGGTTCTTAATAACCCGCCATTTCTCGCCATAGCTGCTTGAAGGTCCGTCCTGGACATGCAGAGTTGCAGTAGCAGTTCCCGTGAAGTTGTAAGCTGCTCCCCAGGACCAAGCGGTGTTAAATTTAGAAGTCATTCTGATCACCTGACTAAACGGTGAGCCCCGATTAAGAATTTCCAAGTCTACCCTCGCCATTTCTCTCTATATTTATAGACGCAGCTCACCGCCTGCCCCTGGGGTCACCACCACCAGAGTCTCCTGGAGACCTGCCCTGCTGAGGACGCTCCTCCAGGACAGGAGAACTCGCCACTGGAAAGAGACGGCGCCCAGCTGGCGCCCACCCCGGGGCACGTTGCAGTAAATGCCTGGCAGCGACTTCTCGCTTCTCTCTCCTCCTCCCCCACCGACCCTCTACTGCCGACCTTTGCGCCAAACTCCGGCGCACCGTGAGACTCGCGTCCTCGCTATCCCCTCAGGGCCCCACCCCTTCCCGGTTCTAGCCCGCGATCGGGCCGGAGGCAAGGGTAGGTCGATCTCCTGCCCGGAATTTGCCGTTGGCTTCTCCTTGTCTACTCCGGTTCTCTGATGCAGGGCTGCGCGGTGCGGAGCCGCCAGCGGCGGAGCAGACCCGGGAGCGGAGCTCTGGGAGACACACGCGCACGCCGCGGAGGGACTGAGCCCGACACACGCTCGGCAGCGGGCGGGCGGGCGGGAGGGGGACCAGGGCCAGCGCGGAGGGTCACCTGGGGGTGGGGGTGGGCGCACCAGCCCCTCGCGTGCTCCTCTCTTTCTAGTCCTCGCCGCCACCACCTCGCACAGGTCGGAAAACGCTCCTATTCTTGGCTCCTTTGCGTTGGGGAGGGGGCAAGGGTGAGGGTTGGCGCTTGGTCGGCTGGCAGGGATGGTAGATTTCACTCACACCTGACATTCCCTATTCCTGCCAGTTTCGCCGGGCAAATCCCGGCGATCTGGTTTGTTCTTCAGCAACTTTGTTCAGGAGGTTGGCAGGGAGGGGGACGCCGAGGGGCCCCAGGAGACGCTGGAAAGCGGCGAGGAGACAGGAGGCCGGGCTGGAGAGCAAGTCCCGGAGCAGCTCCGGGGCTGGGCGCGCGGCCGGGAGGCGCCGCTGCCGCCGCCGTGCAGCGAGCGCTCTGCTTGGCCGGACTGCCGGGGGCGCCTGAAGGCCACCGCTCCAAGGACACGCGGCCACCGCTCCTCGCGCTCCCCTGCCCAGACGCCGCGCGCGCCGGAGCCGAGCAGGCGAGCGCAGCTGCGGGGAGCGCGGGCGAAGGGTGGCAGGAGGGAGGGCGCGCGGGAGGGGCCCCTCCTAGGCGAGCCATGCGTGCCGCGAGCAGCTGAGGAGCCGCCGGGCGCCGCTGCCAAGTCTCCGCTCCGCTTTTGTCTTGCCCTCCAGTGAATGGGAAGATGGAGATGGATGTTGAGGGAGTTTCTCCGCGCCCGGAGCCCATCCCCCGCTCCCAGGGGGCTGGCGGAGCCTGCCAGGCGCCGCCACAGCCGCCCCAGCCCCGGCCGCAGCAGCAGCAGCTGGCTCAGGATGAACTGCCCGCCGAGAGTGCAGGCGCTGAGGACAGCGACGATCCCGAGACGAGACCCAACGGCGAGAAAGGAGAGAGCAAGGTAGGTCCACAGTGTTGGCGCTGTGACACCTTTTGAACAAAACCAAGGAGCTCTAGTAGTGGCTGTCACTTTAACTCCTCCGCTCTCCAACCCCCTTCCCTCGTCTGTGTGGGGGTGGGGGTGGCAGATGTGGAGAAGGCGTGGGATTTAAGGGAATCCGTGGGCGACAGTGACTTTCCGAACTGGAAGGCGTGTGCAGAAGTCTGCCCTGGTTTCGGTGTTCAGCGGTGTGTGCAGAGGAAAGTCTTCTGGTACATGCGGCGTGATGCTTAGGGCAGTCACAGCACCTCCGGAGAGCAGTGTTGAGACCTTTGCTTGCCCTCACAGTACAACCGGGGCTCATTTGGATGATACAGGTCTAGGGGAAACATGTCTTCAGGAGCTGCCAAGTGGCTTCTGAGACTCCTTGGAGGGAGGTGACATCAACCTGAAGGATGATAACAATGGGAGCAAAGTTTGACTCATTTGCGGGATGGAGAGCACTGCTTAACCCAGCTCTAAGCTGGAGGTCCTCCTCCTCACCTGGCATCCTCCTGCCTGGGAGAGCAGGGACCAAGTGCCTGGCAGCAGATAAACCCTAAAAATCTTTTGCAGCCCTGCTGTGTCATTGTAGACCAGGGGATAGCTGCTACTTACTGTGGAAAGAGGAGTTCTTCAGGTAATTGGATTCCGGTAAGGAATGGCTCAAATGCCGTTCTCTGGTGCTGATGTTTCTTCTGCTGAGAAAATTGTAAAGTAGAGGAAATGCCATAGAAAAAGATGCCTTGGTAATACTAGTAGGGTGTATTTATTACAGCTTTGCCTCTGGGCAGTCTTCACACACACTTGGAGTTTAGTTTTGTGGAGGTTAGTGTTGTTTTGTATCTGTATAAAGTGTTTATGTGTATTAATACATTTCGAAACTGTCTGCTAATATTGAGGAAAAGTTGGTTCAACAAATCAGAATATTGGAACCAAAGAAGAGTCAATCTACTTTCTCATCTTTGCTCACTTAAGGAGTGTATGGGAAAATAGGCAGGTCTGCTTGTTAGAAATGAATTGTGTCTCATAAAGTGCTCCTCCATGGAGATTGCTGTGGTTTCTGTTGGACCTTCCGTAAGATACTAGTGGATTAAACAAATGCCCAAAATATGTCCAGATCACATTGAATGTTGCTGTTCTGTGTTTGGAGACAGGCTCACTTAACAAGTTTGGATTTGCAAATGTTCAAAATTGTTTTGCATTTTGAAACTGAGCTAAGAATCAAAATTGTTGTTTATCTTCCAAAATCAATATTGTTATTTAAATGGCAGTCTACCAAGGAACTAGAATTTGAACACCCTCTAGACACGACCGGGGTGCCTTACAAATACATACAGGATTTACATTGTGAAAACTATGATGAATTTTAATATCCCGATATCCTCAGCTTTCCAGTCACTCTTGATTTCATGAATATTTAATTCTACCATGACTGCATATTTACTACTTTAAATGAGTGTCTGCGCTCCGTTTTATGAAATAACCATAACTGAGCATCATATTACCTAATTGAACTTTAAGTCTCTTTTGCAAAATAGGTGTGGAGAATAATTAAAATATACAGTCAGTGCTGCTATTTCCATATTGTTGTTTCATATGCCCTGAGCATGAGAAATTCCTGCCATCAGCAAAATTCTGTGCTTATTTGCTTCCTTTTGAAGCACCATGCAGACTGTCTAATGTTCTACCGGTTGTGAGGATTAAAGGTGGCAATGCACTAGAAATATTACAGCAGGTGAAGACAGGACTGAAAGTAGGTTGATTACATTTAGTTAATTAGTATGTTAAGATAATTGAGTATTCCAGTGATGTGATTTGCTTCATGTTTCTCTGCAATTTCTTGAGGTGGAAACAAAATACTACTTTTTTCCTTTTAGGTGTTTGCTTAAAAAAATTACGTTCCCATCCTTCTCCCGGAAATCAGCTGTGTTAACCCTTTGTTTGTCTCCGGTACTCCCCTACTGGTTTTTCTCTGAGTGTGAGGACGGTTTCTGTGTTTCAGACTTTAATAACTGTTTCTGTCTTTGATGCATATGAAGGCAAGTTATAAATCGATTTTTCTTAGCAAATCCTTATTTCACTAGTGGGAAGGCCTTTGAATGTGCTACCAAATTATTCTATTAAAATATAAATGGAAGACAAACTGGGATAAAGTGGAATGTGGTTTTACCAAGCTGTTTGGGGTGAGGTGGGGAGATTATCATAGTAGGGTTTGCAAACAGTAATGTACAAATATAATGTATTGGACTACAAAAGAAGAAAACTCACGTTTTCTTCTCATGAGAGTAATAAAATATAAGTTTTAAAAACTGAATTATTTACCTTAAATCTTTCCCCAAGTAAGTGTACTGTAAATAGGATGTGAGTAGATATGCCCTTTGAAAATAAAGTGTCAGGGGAGTGATGGCGTTTTTTTTTTTTTTTTTGTAAGATTCTGGTTTGGGGCCATGATTTATTCCCTCTTGAATTTACCTCAGTTGTCTTATTGGAAAAGAAATTGGAGCTTAGTGCCAGATCAACTTGTCTCCTAAATCGCAGGTTCACGGTCATATGTCCTCAGAAAGTCTCTGAAATAGGAAGAGAGGTTAGAAAACTGGATCAGTCAAGGAATTTTTATGCCAGAGTTTCATGACATGACATGACATTTCTGTCCTAGAATAATGATGCCTGATTCCTCTCTAGCAACTACTCTTCAAAGAAATGCTAAAGCCACTACATATTATATATACTTCGAGTCCATGAATTGGAGAAGACTCTAAATCGACCATCTATTCCTCCTCGGTGCTTTAAGGCATGTTTATATTAAACCCTTAAAAAAGCAGCCTCCTGTCTTTGTAGTGATATCCAAAGACAGTGTAGTAATCATCTTTGGTGACCTGGTAAGGTACTTCATCGCCTGTTATTTCAAAACGTTCTTCCACATGTCTGAGATGAGGTGCTCTAAACTAGATAAATCTATTTTCTAGTTTTAGGGATGAAGGTTAAATGATCACTGTCCTCGAGTAAGAGACCTTGAAATTCTTGAAAGTGCCCTTGATTCTGTATTTGATTATCCTCAAAACTTTCTTGCAGAATTTTTTGCAGGCCCTAAATATTTTATCCTTTTAGTGCCTTTTAAAACTCTTCTGAAATGCTTTGGTTATACAACATAACTCTTGGATTGGTGTCTCTGAAACTTTCTTTGGAAAAGTTTAAAAGAAAAAAACAAGGTCTTGTATTGAGGACCAGCACTCCAGGATCTTACTCTATATTTATCAAGTTATTTATGCAAGTGCGTAAATTCTTCCCCTGATCTCAGATGAGTGATAGATACGATTCTTTCTTGTTCTCTTCAGGTTCATCTCATGCATATATTCTCCCTTTCTCCTCTTCCCTTGCACCCTGCACCCTCTTCACTGCCCCACTCATTTACCAGGATGATTTATAACCCAGGCGTGAAGTATCATGACCAGACTCTTTTTTTGGTTCAGCTCTTATTAAATCCTTGGTTTGCAAGATGTGTTAGTCTTATGGCTTTGGATTAGAGGTACTTTATCGTTGCTGCCATTGATACATCACTGATAAAAATACTCGATTCTCACTGTAGCTGCATTCCATCAGTAATGCTGTCCTGAACACGCAGTCTTAAGGAGGATGCTGTAGGTAGTCTCTTACCCAACGTGTCCCTTGCGTTTTTTAAAACCTTTTATTTTTGAAGTAATTTTAGATTTATAGAAGAGTTGCAAGGATAAGACAGAGAGTCTGTGTACCCTTTACCCAGCTTTCCCTAATGTTAACATCCTACATCATCATGGCATGTTTATCACAATGAAGAAATGAACATTTGTAAAATATTATTAGCTAACTCGTCCAGTAAATTGTGTTGCATGAATGTGTAACATATAGCTGTTTTCCATTCTAACCTTATCATATTTAAGGTCTTCTTTTTACCTGAAAGGCTCTGTGAGAGGGTATTTACGAGGTCGAATTTAATTTCAGGGTGACTATCTTGTTCTTTTTTTCTGATGGGTAGGAGTGACTTGCAAAGGACAAAGTTTGAGGTCCCTGAAACTCCACATTAACTGCAGTGAGCCCTGGGGGAGTTACAACTTTGGGAAAGCTCTTGAGTGCTGTTAACTTGTGAGGAGTGATAGTTGTCTTTTTTATTTTTTTTTTTTTATTTCAACCTGAAAAACGTTCCTGCCAGGTAAGATAGGGTTTGTCAGTACACAGAGGACAGCAAAGTCTCAAGTGGCAAGCAGAGGAGAAAAGCAATTGATAAAAATCAAGACAGTTCACTTTGATTCCTAACTCCTTGGGTGATTGTTTCTGGCATGAAAAATAATGCAAGCCCTTTTGTTTTTGCTTTGTGTTAGCCGGGTGGACTCTGATTTCTGGCACGGAAGAGGAAACTTGCCTATATTAGAAAGGTTGTCCAAGTGATTAAGAGTATTGACTACAAAGCCAAAAAGACTTGAGTTTGATCTTCGCTCTGTTTGTCACTAGCTCTTGACCTTAGACAAGGTCCTAACCTTTTCAAACCTCAGTCTTTTTATCTGTGAAATAGGAATAATTGTGGTGCAAACCATCCACAGGTGGTTATTGTATGGCTTGAATGAGATAAAACATATAAAGTTTTTAATTCAATGCTTCATAAGTAATGACTGCTCAATAATTGTTAACAATAATAATTTGAGTTAGAGCTCTAGGTCCCCCTAAATTTTCAGTTTGCCAGAAGGTTCTGGTGCTGGAAATGACACAGACACACCACTCTACAGTCAAACCAAGTTGGTGCTCATCGACCTGGTTTTGCCCACGAGCTTAAGATGTTCCTAGGTCTTTCCTGGTGGGCAGAGGTTAGCAAAGAATTATCTCGACGTGCAGACAGTCTGCTTTTCTCTTATCAGGAAAGCCAAGGAGGTCCAGGATGGAAAGTCCCTACATCCCACCCCAGGCCCCAGGCATACAGGATAAGACACTAATAAAGCAAATGAATTTCCCTGCTTTTCCACATCACATTTATGGCTTCTCAGGAGGAGTAGATGGAAGATCTTAAGACTTAAAAAAAAAAACAAAACGATTGAGCTAAAAAGTTGTATCTGTTAGGGCTTTTTGGTTGCAGCCAACAAAAACTGACTTTAATCTGAGCAAAAAAGGATTGTATTGTAAGGTAATCTTAAAATCAAAGGAAACATGACAAAACTGTTTTTTGGGAAACACTGAAGCCAGGGACACGCAGAACATCTAGGTAGTAGAAAGTAATGAAAGGTCTCTCAAGGGCACTGACATACGAAGAAAAAATTCCAGACATTTTTTGCCTTCATACCATTCTGCTCAAGACTCAGATTTCGTGAAGAGGTTATCTAATTGTCCTTACTTACATCAGTTATCTGCTTCCTGGCCAGGAAAGGGTGGTCATCCTCATTGCAGGTTCTGGCAAATTGTATTTTTTGGAAGGGTTATAGTTCCTAGAAAAAAATCAGAGTGCTATTACCAGACCAAAGGAAATGGCTATTAGTGGCCAAAACAACCATTATCACTCCTTTTCTAGATAGGGAGAGGGAGAGAGAAAGATAGAAGGAGAAAGAAAGAGAAAGAGGAGAGAAAGGGAGAGGAGGAGGAGAGAGGGAGAAATAAACAAATTGAGACAAAAACCTGAAACATTTAGTAGCATTTCATTTTCTTACCATTTTGAAAGAAAGAATACAAGAAAATTATGGAATCCATTGCTTACTTATGTACAGAAAGAAGGGCAGAGAACTTGATCCTTATTCTTATTTGTGATATGAGACTCCTAGAATTAGGAAACTGGATTTGAACACATAATGGTCTACCCACCCCACCTCTCTTTTGATAAATGAGAAAATTGAGGCCCAGTGACAAATGATTTGTCCAAATGCAGAGCTGGCAACAGAAGGCCCTTAAGCCTAGGAAATGCATCAGATGGCATGAGTCAAAGTCCCTCCTCTTCTAAAGGGATCCTAATCTTCTCTGAGTTCTGATCTGGTTATGTGAAACATTTGGAGTCTGCTTCAGAATTTCAGAATTCTTAGTTTTTCCACTTATAAAATGAGATTAGCGGTACACATCTGTTGAATAGATAATCTGAAAATGAATGCAGTTTCGTCCTGATGTTTAAAATATAGACCTTTTATGTTACTCATGTCCATTAGCATAAAATATATTGACAATTTTTGTCTGCCTGTCAGTTAAAGCAATTTGATTTCCTGCTCAAATTCCTAAAGCTTTTTCTTTGACCTTTACATTTACTGTCAAGGTATTTCTGTCCTCACATTTTGATCTTATACTGTCCTAAGAAAGTCCTGCAGAAGGAGCACCAAGAACAGTGTTAGTTTCTCATTTTGGGGTGGCAAATGTGTGTGGGGTATCCTGGGCGCACACTCTGCCAGCATCGTATCTGGCATACAATGGGCACTCAATAAATATTGGTGACATTGAATTCTGTGTTGATGTGTTCAGTCAGTATGTGTTCACGTTTCCTTAGGCACTGGAAATGCAAGGTTGAAAAAGAGAAACCCACAGTTTAATGGAGAAGACACATTTATACACAGATCGTGATGGTATAAGGGGATAAGGGCCACGAAAGAGATGAGAATAAAAGTATTACAGAGAGGAGAGCGGCAGGCCCACCTTGAATGGAGGCCACATGGAAAAGAGCCATTTCTCCAGGTCTCAGAGGAGTAGGAAAGGCACAGCAGGGCTTTCTAGATGTAGGGAATGGGTCAACATTTAGAATGGCCAATAAAGATTCAGAGACTTGTCATAGAACTGAGTGGAGATAGTGACTTGAAGTATATTTAAAATGAAGGCCTTGTGCTGCATGATGGGAGTTTGGATTCCCAGGCTGGAGTGCAGTGATGTGACCATAGCTCACTGCAACCTTGAACTCCTGGGCTCAAGTGATCCTTCTGCCTCAGCCTCCCAAGTAATTAGCTGGGGCTTCAGGTATGCGCCACGATGCTCAGCTAATTTAAAAAAAAAAAATTGTAAAGATGGGTCTTGCTGTGTTGCCCAGGCTGGTCTTGAACACCTAGGTTCAAGCAATCCTCCTGCCTCAGCCTCTCAACGTGTTAGGATTACAGATGTGAGCCACCATGCTCAGCATTTATTTCATAAATAGTTGGTTGAGAATGGAGCTTCGAGCCTGTCACAGCAATCTAATTCAGTCCAGCAGGGGTTTCCAGACTTAGGAATTCCACAGGTTGGTAAATTTGAAAGAAAGTATACAAACAGAAATAGAATCAACTCCTATTTATTGTGTGACAAGAGAGGACATTACATCATTTCATAAATAAATGACATTTAAGCAACAAAAATGGTAAATACAATTTAGGTCAGAATAGAGTAGACTTTCTTGAGAAAGAATGGGCAGCAGCCTTCACCTGACCCCCAACCCTATTTCTCAGTGCATCTTATCTCATGCCTTCATACCCCCTTGGTCTCACTGTCCTACTGCTCCATGGAACTCTACTTGTTCCCTATGAATTGGGGTCTGGGACGTGCTGCAGGCACCTTGTGTCAAGCTTGCGATCCGGCCAAGGCATTTTACTGAGTTTATCTTCGTTTTCTCATGGGCGCAGCCTTGGCACAGTTGAGATCGGTGGTAAGATGGAGCCATGTTCTTAGACTAGCCTGCTGTCTTCAGTTGTAAAAGGTAATGGAAGGTACAAAAGGTCATTCTTGAATTCACTCAGAAACAGAACTGGGAGCAGTAAGGGGAGTGACGGCTCTACCAGCATATTCTTAAAAATTGAGGCCATGTAACACATTTTCTAAGGTAAAGGCTAACAGTTCTTAGAGGAGGCCAAGTAAAATGAGACTGTGGGACACAGAGACACTTGTCAATAAGTGGCTCCTTTTTCCAGGTTTGCTCTGCAGGTAAGCAAAAGCACAGGTCATAATTCATTCACAGAAAGTAATGGCTAGCTCTGCCCCGTCCATCCTCCGTTTCCATGCTTTTCCGGGCTGGCATCCTCTTCCCCAAGTTAGATTCCTTGTTCTTTACAATCTGTAGTTTTTAAAGGCCAGATTTATTGGCATATAACTTATAGGTAGTAAAACACCCTTTTTACATGTATAATGGGTTTTGACAAAAGTATACACCTGTGTAACCACCACAACTAGGACATAGGATGTTTCCATCATCCCAAAGAGTTTCTTTGTCTTCTTCAGCACATAATCCCCTCACCCTTCCCCAGCCGTTTCCAAAATTTCGTGTAAATGTAAACGGAGTGAATAGTATATAGCCTTTTGTGTCTGGCTTCTTGTGTTTAACAAAATGTGTTTGATAGTCACTCATTTTATTGTGTGTATCAATAGTTCCTTTTTCTTACTAAGTAATATTTCATTGTATGGACACACCAATGTTTTTGGTCATCTGATGATGAACATTTGGGCTGTTTACAGATTTTTGGCTTTTACGAATAAAGCTGTTATAAGCTTTGTGTGTGTGTGTGTGTGTGTGTACATTTTCATTTCTCTTGGGTGAATTCCTAGGAATGGGATTACTGGGTCATATGGTAAGTATGTATTTAACTTTATAAGAAGTCACCAATCTATTTTTCAAAGTGGCTGTACCATTTCACATTCCTACCATCAACACATGAGAATTTCAGTTGCTCCACATCATTGCAGACACTTGATATTGTCAGTATTTTTAATTTTAGTCATTCAAGTAGATGTGCAGTGATATCTCATTGTGGTTTTAATTTCTATTTCCCCATTAACTAATGACGTTGAACATCTTTTCATGCGCCCGTTTGTAGTCTGTGTGTTTCTTTGGTGAAAAGTTTGTTCAAATCTTCGGTCCATTTTTTTAAAAAAGAGTTGTTTGTATTTTTAAGATAAAATCTATTATTTTCACATAGATTTAGATTTTAGAAACTTTGGTGCAGGTCTGAAGAGATTACAAAGCAAGGTACACTTCGAGTTTCTTTTCTTGGGGGTTGTTGGTGAACTATTTACTGGGCATTTATCACATGCCAGTCACAGAGCAAGGTAGATTCTCATCAGGTGGTCTCATTTTATGCTTCACAGTAATCCTGAGAAATAACTGTTATTAACCCCGAGGTCGCACAGCTAGTATATGGCAGGGAAGGATTTAAATTTAAGTCTGCCTGTTGTACTCTTTCCACTTCCTCAGGTGTGACTCCAAGGCCTGTTCTCCACAACTGACTGGCTAGTTTCCCGGCTCAAACTGCTTGCACTGCTCTGGGGGTTTTAAAACCAGCCCTCAGGTGAAACGACATGGCTGGCATTGACATGCAAATTAGAACATGGAGCTTAAGGCTAAAAGAGAAGTTCCTAGTTTTCAGTCCTGAAAAAATCCCATCCACTTCAGAAAATAGAAAAGTGAGAATTCTCCAGAGAAGTGGAAGGTCTGAGGTGTTCATTTACATGTCAGTAACCAAGGATGTCCACTTCTCTCAGTCAAACTGTGCCTCTGTGGTTACTCAGGGGACTTAACGGAAATTAGATCCCATTTCAAGCCCTGGTTTTCTTCCTGCAGGTTGTGAGGACCTTGGGCAAGCCACATGAACATTCTGGTTAGGAATCTCCTGTCAGTAAAAATGATGGAGAAGGCCTACTTACCACATCTGAGGTTATGAGGATTAAATTGCTGGTACAAACCGACTTATTTCAGTTTAGCATGAAAAGTCCTGCATCCCAGTAAACTGGGACAGTTGGTCACCCTACTTATAGGGTGCAGGTAAAGCATCTGGACCTTTATAGACTCTCAGGATATGAGAGCTGTCCTTGTTGAAAGTGCTTTGGGGAATTTGATCCATGAGTCCGAATATGATTCATTGTATTTCAGAACTAATGAGGGCCTGTGAATGATTCCAGGTTCTCCAAATTGACTTAAAAAATGTTTCACAAGCCTCTGGATTTGAATTGGATGAACAACATTACCTTTCTGAATAAGTGGCCATAGAACTTTCCAAAGCAGCTCCCCAAAGCCTCCCACCATGAAGTAAATGTGTTTTTAGAAGGCTAGCTGAGAAAGTCTCTCTGGCTGGAGAAGAGAAAGCTCTATGGGGGAGTGCTTTCACTGGAAGGACAAAAATCACCTCAATAAGAATTTTTGAAAAGTTGCATGGTTGGCAGGGTTTGTGTCATTAAAGGCCAGACTCAGATTCCCAAAGGGACCCTCAATTGGGAAGAAGTAGCTGTTTTAGGGAAGAGTGTGTGACTTTGAATCATGGGTCTGCCCTTTCGAACTGTGAACTCTTGGATAAGTCACATTTTCTTTGAGTCTCAGGATCCTCAACTGTTACACAGAGGTAATACTTTTACCTTTCTAAGAACTGTCTAGAATAGAAACTCAAATTCAGTGATATACGAGCAAAGCCTTTTGTAAATTCTTGTGTAAGTCTTTTCTGTAAATTATGTGTAAGTCTCCCATGTTTTGTTGAATAATTGAGTCCCCCTGCCCCTTCATGGTTTTCTATGAGCCTATTTAAGAAATTGAGCAAAAGGGTATCTCATTAAGGGGGCTGGGTGTCAGGGTGCATAGGAGCATGTGGTCATTCCTGGAAGGATGCCCTCAGATGATTTTGGGTGGGTTCAGGAGCCTGGGAAGTCCAACGGGCTAGATTTGGATTGCAGGACTCCTCCAGGGGCATCTTTGACCCTGGCAACTTGCTCTCTTTTCTGTCTTGCTTGCTCTTTGGATGACGGTAATACTGACCTTTTTTTTATGTTATAAGTTTTGGAGCTCACCATGTCCTACTGAGAACCTTTGCACAAGCCATTCCCTTTACCTAGAATCCTCTTCCTTTCCTCTCCTTCACTTCCCTGTCACCCAGTTTATTCCTATTCAGCCTTTGAATTCAGTTTAATGCCTTAAGGAAGCTTTCCCTGATTTGAACCTTACCCTGCCTACCTCATAAGTCAGGTCCCTCCTGGTAGGGTATCACACATTCTTAATCATGTAATCTGTTTAATGTATGCCATGAGGATAGGGATCAGGCCTGTCTTTTTCACAGCTATTTCTCCAATCCTAACATAGTGCGTTACCTGTAGACCTTCACATATATTTGTGATGAGTAAATATACTTGTGATGAATACTCATTTTGATAATCTTTTATCTAATACCTACTTTCTGGCACAGATTGTTCCATGTTCTTTTGTGGCTAATGTTCTAGTGGGTGAGACAGATGCTAAACAAGTATACAACTAAATAAATATGACAGATAATAAATAAACAACTAAATAAATAATCTGACACCAGTGGCCCCCTTGTCTGTAGGCATGTATCTAGAGCCCCTGTTTAGCCATATTTATACAAAGGGTATCAATTCCAGGCAGTAAAGAAATAACCATAAGCCAGTCTGTTTTCCAGAGTTGCCATCTAGTGGCCTGGAAACCTAACCTCCTCCTCTACTTTCTTCTGTAGAGTTTGTTCTGCTCACCATGTTGGCATTGGGGAATACACAACACATGTGCCACCAGCTTCCCTTCCTGTGTTGATGTTAGACATTGGCAACTAATCAGAGTTTTCCTGATGAGCCTTGGAAGTGGGCATTTGTTAGCAATCAATTGGAGGTGGTGTGCAAGGTGAAACTATGGTGCTGTCCTTGACCTTGGCTTATAGCCTTTTTAGCAATGCCTTCTTACTTGCTTAGACCAGACACTCAATCCTCAGTATTCCTCCCCTCAATTTCTAGACTTGCATCCAGTATGGTAGTCAATAGACACATGTGGCTATTTAAATTTAAATGTAATTAAAATGAAATAAGTTCTTCACTTCCACTAGCCACACTTCAAATGCTTAAAATCCACAAGTCTAACCACCATCATGTTGGACTATGCAGATATAGAAAATTTCTATCGTTGCAGAAAGTTCTACCAGACAGCAATGTTACAGACTATGACTTTACCTCTCCTAGCCTGCCCCAGCCCTTCTTCACTGAAATCCCTTTGAAATCCTCTGAAACTAATCCTTTGATAAGGATGGAGATTTTACAACTTCCCTGGGTTTGCTTTAGGTTCTTGGTGAATTACTTACAAATGGTTTTAGAACTACTAATATTGTTGTGTATAGAGGTTGCTTTGAGCAAAATCTCATTCAAAAACTTGGGCGAATGGTACTGCTATTTTTAGTTAGGTGTTCCACTGAATCTTGGTATTTGTCCTTGACTGTTGTACAAAAGTCTTTGGTAAAGTGGTTCCAAGATGGCTTTTCTATTATCCAAGTTCAAAGCCTTTATTAGTGGGTAGTTGAACCATTGCCTGAAGCATCATTGACATCTCCTCTTAGCCATTTACCAGTGATTGTCTTCACACTGTGGGGATTACTTTGATGGTACTTATTGTCTGAATACACAGGCAGAGAAATCTTGCCAAGAGCTCAACTCTAATTATCACAGAGCCTCCATGCTTGTAACAACAATGCAAGGAATATTTTTCAAATTATATAATGGATAAAGTACTAAGTTACCAAGTTATACCCTTAAGGTGTCCTATTTTTCTTATATCTCACTCAATACAATTCCAAGTACATTATGATTAATAGTGGTTTTAGCTATGGATAAATAAAAAGGATATTAAAAAAAAGTCTGGTAATAGAAACTACCTTTTCAGCCCTTTTTGTATTTCTTTTGTTTTATCTATCAGTGAGAAGAGGGGTCTTTTTAAGATTGGAGGAAGGACTGGGGAGTTAGTCCCAAAAGATCCTAGTATGGGAATTGCTTTGCCTTTGTCTAGCACATTATATGAGTGTCAGCAGGAAAAGAGATAGGAAAATGGCCCCAGGGTGGATTTGGTGAATTTCCTCCATTAGCTAGGAAGAAAATTTGAATGACACCTTGAAGTGATCTAAACTCTTTTATTTACACATCCAGTTAGCTGGGAGGCCCCTAGGCATCACATTCAGAATGTAGCAATGCATGGAAAACAGTGAGAGTGAAAGATGGGAGCTTTCTCTCCTCCATCACACAGCAGTGGCAGATAATCTGACCAGGGAGTGAGAATGCAGCTAATAAAGAGAACAATAATCAAGAAAGAAAAGTGTATATAGCTACGCTAACAAAAATACAACTTTCTGGTAGTTTTATGTTCTATTTAAACAAGTATCGAAAACAGAGAGGTACAAAAAAACTATATATTTGCCAAAAAATTAGAGTTGTAGCCAAGGCAACCATAATTACCCATTACCTTCTTATTTCTTTATGTTTGAACTAAAGACATGAAGCTGGAGCTCATTCCAGAGTTCACTTTTCACCACTAGGATTTGTGGGTGAAAATATAGATGGACTCTCGGTATCTATTATATTGACAGCTTCAAGCAACTTGAAACCTAGAAAGGTGCGTGTGTAAGGAGTAAGACTAAGGGGAATAGAATAACTGATGGATTTTTAATCTCTGGGGACCTCTTTGCCTTAACCATTGTCTTCGCATGCTCACCACTCAGAAATGCGAGCTCACTTTCTGTATGTTATTGTAGCAAAGGCATTGAGCTCAGTGTCATGCCAGCTCAGAGTCACAGCTAAAATGTTGGGCAGTCATTTGTCCATTTTTTTCTTCTACTTTCAGCTTCTAGGCAATTTTGGAATTCAAAGAAACCTCCTTGTTTATGGCACAGTCTCTGAATTCGACAGAGATTCGGTGTCTGAGGCAATATCAACATGTCAGATGTTGCTTTGCTGGTTGTGCATCCCTCTAGTGAAAGAAGAAGTAGGGAAAAAAAGGCAATCCTTAAGGGAAAAGCAATATTGAAGACCTAACATTTCACAGCTGCCATGATATTTGAAAATGTATGTGAAGTCTTTATTTTTGATGCATCAATTTAATTGTGGCCTAGAGCTGAGATTTGCATCTCTGAGGCTATCCAATGTAGTAATAAAGTGACACCACACACTTCGCTCCATTATTTAGTTTTATTTTTTCCTTTGGTGTCAGTTGTATAACAGCTATCTCTGAAAAACTTAAAATTCTGTAAAGGGTTAATTTCATGCTGGATTAACTACTAAGGTCTAACCTTCTTCGGGGCTGGACTGAGTATCTGTTTAGTGCCAGGAAGGTATAGCAGAGGCTGACAGAAGTATGTTTTGGTTGAGGATCATATCATACTCTAAAAAACAATCTGGCTTTCTGCTGATGATTCATCAGAAAAATGAGCATGGTAATTGAATTGGGGATTTAAAAGGATCACAAGGAAAACAACCACATTTGACTTTTGGCGCTGTCATATGAAATTCTGTTAGTGTGCAATATGTACAGGCAATAATCCATTGCAGTGGACTCTTTAGCAAATTCAGGCTACTTATTTTTTTGCCCTGATGAGTTACAAGAGGCTGTTCATCACTGCTGTTTAGTCAGGGTGGGATTTGGAAACTCTGAGTTGAAAAATGAGTCTCTCTGAATGTCTGTGTTGCCTTCTGTGAGTGCATCAGATTCTGGGAAGGAAACCTGGGTTCTATAGCAAAAGATAACAATTCAGAGAAATTGGCCCAGTGGAATTTTCTCAGGGAAGTATTTGTCCTCTTTTTGAGCATGGCTGTGATAACAACTGTGACAGGACATGTAACCACTTCATTTTGGAAGGAAACAGATCTTACTTCCAACTGAATGGATAGTTGGTGTGTCCAGGCTGAACAAAATAACCACCTTTTTGGCAAGGTACAGGTCTAAGTCTTCCCAAGAGCAGTGCTTCTCACCAGGGGATAATCTTGTCCCTCCCCACCCTGAGGACATTCAGTAATATCTGTAAACATTTTTGGTTGTCATCATCATCCGTGGGGTGCTCCTGATATGGGTAGAGGCCAAGGATGCTGCTAAATATCCTACAATGCACAAGGCAGCCTCCCAAAAACCAAATCATCAGGCATAAAATGTCCGGAGTGCCAAGGTTTAGTAACCTACATCTAGAAAATGTTCTAGATCTTTGGGGTCTTGCCTTTGTATATCCTTCATGAGGATAATATTTCGAGGGGAAGTTTTAAAACAGAGAATGTCTAAAGGCTTTTTCTTGTCATGGGGTAGTGAGGACCTCCATCTATGGATACATTTTTTTTTCCGGATCTAATTCTAAGAGACTAGTTTGAGGAGAAAGTTCCTTGCACTAAGAATTCTAAGCATTGTCTTTTCTCTAGTAAAACTGAGATTTACTGGGACTTATACCTTGAAAGTAGAAGATGGGAATTCTCCTCTCTAAAACTCATAGTTTCAGACTTTAACAAAGATTCTCTGTCTCGGTGCCAAAATACATATGCTTTGTATTTCCATATCAGTGAATTCAAATCCTGTAGCTATTATACTCTCATTAAATTTTGTTATAAGCATTTTCTTATCTTGTATAATATGGATTAATCCATGCTTATGAATTTTCAAATCATGGGAAAATTCTTTGTGTCCTAAATAGTTCACTTTTTTTTTTTTTTTTAAAGAAAACATGATATAAGTCAAAGTAAAGTACTGGGTGACCAATTAAATAGGTCATGTTCAAAAAAAGAAGGCTACTTAAACTTACCCAAGGAGTTTAAAAGTTTTAAATAAGTGTATGCACAGTACAGATTCCATGTTTAAATTTTGGTAAGCCTGAGTAAGGAAAATACTTGGTTAAGAAGGAAAACTCTGTTGATTTCACCCTAAATCTTGAAACATTTAATCTACCAAATTTGTTATTTCAACTTTATTGAACAGAGAGACTAACTACCAGTCAGTGTGAAATGTCCAGGAAAGGGTCCCACATCAGTTACTACACTCAGAGCCCAAAGTGAGAAGCGTCATACTTTATTTCAGGTGTTGGCAAACTTTTCTGCAAAGGGCCAAATAGTAAATATTTTGAATTTTGTAGGCCATATAGTCTCTGTCTCAACTACTCAATGCTGGTGTTGTACTGAGAAAACTGCCACAGACAATCCATGAACGAATGGATGTGGTTACAGTCCAATAAAATTTTGTTTGCAAAAACAGGTGTTGGGCCCAGTTTGGCCCTCAGGCCACAGTTTGCTCACCTCTGCCTTATTTAACCCACGCAGCTTTCTCATAAGCAAATGCATGATTTCTGTTACATTTTTTGCAATGACGAGGATTATTTATGGAACCCCAAGGCTATCTTCAAAGACTCCAGGTTGGGAGTCATTCCAAGATGCCCTGAATTGTGGGTTTGTACACCACCAGCAACCTAAAAGGCAAGATACCATACTCAGAAATTGATTTTGTTAAAAAGTGATGTAGTCTTCATGGAAGTGATGTAAAACGGTTTATTAGGTTATTGTAAACATACCATGTCATTCTCGAATATGTGCTAGATTTCAGATTTAGTGAAAAATCACATTGGGAAAAAAAATCAGCCATTTCAAAGAGGATTCTCTGGGACTTGAACTGTGCTATGGACTGCTGGTCGGAATGGTGATGTGACTCATCAGATGTTTATGCTGTCCTTGGCAGTGTGTGATAAGGAGTGGAACTGTGTCGCTCAGCTATACGCTGGGTCTTCCTGATAGAGTTTTCTGATGTGGGGTTGTGTTGTTAGGCCTTGTCAATGTGTCAGCTCATATGATGTAAGAGCGAGTGATGGTTCCTGCAAACTGTAAAGAGGGAAATGAGCCACTATTGCTCAGTGATCACGCCAATGTGATCAAACACTGTGGCACTTCCAACAAGCCAGCCAGTCACAATGAGAGATTTTTTTCCACCCCTTAAGTACCCTCAGTCAAGAAAGATAAAACTGAAGTAGTTTTGTGTGAGAGTTCTCAATCATGGGACGGGAGAGGTGCAGTGTGCCGTGTAGCAGCACAAGCATAAAATTGCCCTGAAGTCTTCCTTTTATGTGACATGTGAGGCTCTTAAGAAATCGTCTTTGATTCCTGAATGAAGTATATGCTATGTTCAATTAGCCATGTTTTCTTCAATTCTACCAGTTAACACACACCCTGAAAGAATGAAACCTTTAAATTTGCTTTTCACATGAGCCAGTAACAAGTTCATGAGTAGACCCTTTGCTGCCTTGTTAAAAAGAGCCTGTCACACAGGTAGAACTGATTTCATCTTGTAACTAGGTTGCAGAAAACTCAAGGTAATACACAATGCCTGGCAGAGTCTATTGCCCCATTTCTAGGAAGCATGAAACGTAATCAAAGACAAGCAAACCTAGCCAGGTGCTGTGCAGCAGCAGTTTGGGAGGCCATGGTGGGAGGATCACTTGAGCCCAGGAGTTTGAGACCAGCCTGAGCAACATCGTGAGACTCTCATCACTATAAAAATTAGAAAAATTAGCTAGGTGTAGTAGCGTGTGCCTGTATTTCCCAGCTACTTGGGAGACTGAGGCAGGAGGATTGCTTGAGCCCAGGAGTTTGAAACTGCAGTTGAACTATGATCGTGCCACTGCACTCCAGCCTGGTGACAGAGTAAGACTGTCTCCAAAACAAACAAACAAACAAACAAAAACCTAGGGTAGAGCTTTCCATCTCTCTCTGTCGCTATATTGAACAAGGTAGTGAATTAGTTATCTATTGCTGCATAACAAATTATGCCCAAACTTAGCAGCTTAAAAAACAATAAATATTTATCATTTCACACTTTTCCTGTGGGTCAGAGAATCAAGCAGCTTAGTTGGGGGCTTCTGGATCAGGGTCTCTCATAAAATTGCAGCACAGATGTCTGCTTGGACTGCAGCCCTCTGAAGGCTTGACTGGGACTGGATGAGCGGCCTCCAGTATGGCTCAGTCCTGTGGTTGGCAAGTTAGTGCTGGTGGTTGGTGGGAAGACTGAGCTCTTCACCACCTAAATCTGTCCACAGGGCTTCTTGAGTATCCTTACAACATGGCAGCTGGATTCTCCTGGACAAGTGATTCAAGTGAAAGAAAGGGGAAACCACATGTCCTTCATTATCTAGCTTTGGAAATCACACGTGTCATGTTTGCAGTACCCTCCACAGGTCAGCACTATTCAGACTGGCTGTGGACAGTAAGGGCTATGAATACCATGAGGTGAGAATCACTGGGGCCCTCTTGGAGGTGGGCTCCTATAGGAAAGATTCTGCGAATAACTACCTGTCCTTAATTTTCATTTGCATGGAGATAAAAACTTCAGTAAAAGTTCTTTCTAAACCTATGAAAACCATGAGTAACCAAGGCTTTTCACATAAGCAGGGAGGTAAAGCTTAGCATTATATATGACTGGTTCATTTTTTTTTTTTTTTGCTATTAATAACACCTGTCAGATATGCTGACTGGATATTGTAATGGATGCTGGTTGTTCAATTTTTTAAAATCCTCTTAAAGGGTTGTGATTACATGTATCTAGATTTTCTTTTTGTCTCTTGCTTTTAGTATCCCAACTGGCCTTATTAACCTCAAATCTTTTTTTAATGTAACTCTCCTCTATGGAATCTGTAAGAGATTTAACTCCTATTAAAAAATTCTCAAGGTATATAATGTCTCACACACAGTAGAACTTTCTAACTCATGTCACAGTCCCGGATGTGGTCAGTGGGTGGCTTTTTTTCATGCAGTGATTCAGGCACCCACACTCCTTCCATCTTTGGGCTCTGCAAATAATTTGATAATTTGATGCCCAAATTATCACCTGCATCACCTGGTCAGTGAAAGGGGTAAGGGTGTGGAGATGGCAATGCCACTTATATTCTACTGGAGGGAACTAGTCACATGGCAATGGCTAGTCCAAGGCAGCTGGAAAATGTGATTACTCGTGAGGCAGTTGCTTCCCAGACACAAGTGTATTCTCTAGAAGCAAGGGTTGGGATGGATTTTATAGAAAGGCAACCATCTTTACCTGACATGCCAGACTTCAGAACTTGGCCTACGTTGGAACAATCACATTTTATGAGACCTGGAATTACGTATATTTGAAATTTTGTGACAAAAGTTAATATTACTTCACTTTATAAGTAAAATTCAGAATAATGTGAACTCAATCCTATAATAAAAATTTTTAGCGAGAATCACATAATTTCAAAGTTGATGACCAGGTGCATTGTAAACTGTTTATATTGTTGGTACCTGGAGCGGGAGTGGCACCACTTTGGGCTGATAAACATCAAAGCCCACTATCCTTTTTGAGGATTATTCTGGAGTAATGGGATGTTTTCAGGATATCAACCCTTTCATAGGAAGCAGTCGGCTTTGTTTATACAAAATGTCCTTGAACTTACATTCGTGTCACTGCTCCTAGTAATACTTTAACTTGCATGTATCCCAACCGCATCTTTTGTCCACAGTGTTAACATGGTCATCGTCCAGTTGAGGTACTTCTGGATTATTGTCATTGCTTTTATAATTGTTGTTATTGCTATCAGCAACACCACTTATCTAGCATTTAGGAAGGCCAGGCATTAACCTACTATTTTTTATATCTTTTACCTCATTATGCTCACTGAGTTTCAGAGGCTAAGGCACAGTTAGTGGTGGAATTGGGATTTAAATATATTCTGTCTGGTACAAAGCCCTTTTCCTTTCTTTCACCTTATGGTGTACATCAGGCTAAGTGCAATATAGTACTCTGGGGAAAATTAAATCACGTATTTCTTGATCTTTAAATCACAATGTGGAGGTGTTTTCTCACTCTTTTTAAAATCATTTCTGATCCCAAACATGGCCTTCTCAATTCCAGAGACATTTTCTTTCATGAGAAGCCTTTTCTTACTCACAAATGGTTTAAACAACCTTTCCCCCACCCTATCTTAGAACATGGGTCTCCTCTGTGAATAAATTTGCAAGCATCTTGAAGAAAACAGAGCACTGGCTGGTAACCATTTTGGCTTTATAGAGGAGAATCCAATCTCCTGTGACAAAAAAGTGGCAGCACTGATAATTCTAGTGAAGGCACTTTTGGAAGAACTCATCTATTACCGACATTAGCAAGGCTTCTCATTCTGTCCCACGCTACCAACTCGTTGGTAAACTGGTGAATGGATTCAGCTGATACAGATTTTCTCATTTGCTGGGCTTGCAAACCCGTGTTGTCGTTGACAGCTCTTTTCTTGGTTTAGCCTCATTGAGTCAGTCTTCACAAGTGGTGAAAAGAACAAGCTTTCAAATCAAACAACTCTGAGTTGGAATCCTGGCTCAGAAACTTCATAGCTGTGTGTGGTGTTTGAAAAATTACTTAATATTTCAGTGCATGATTCTTCAATTCTGTAAGTAGAAATGATGATGTCTGAAGACTAAACAAAGACAAATAAACAAAAATGCTTAGTGTCAGGAGAATAATAGGTCCTCAGTAGTTATTCCTACATTAATTTGTTCAAAAAAATATCAGTTAAAAATGCAGCAAGTAACAAAAAGCATGAACAGATGAAAGCAGCATTGATTTTTCTCACCTCATAAGTCTGAAGATTGGTGGCTACTGATGTTGGTTCAGGAGCTCTAAGATGTCAGAGCTGGGATCTCTGTGATTCTCTCGACTTTGTCCTGAGGGAGGCAAGATGACTTCTGTAGCTCCAGATATTATATCCACGTGCAAGGTGAGAGGAAGAATGAAGTATCAGCTGTGCTTTTCTGTGTTATCAGGAAAACACTAAAATTATCCAGAAACTCTCCAGCAATTTTGTACTGATGTCTTATTGGCCAGGTTGTGTGACACAAGAGGGCCTGGGAAAGGGACCATTTAGCTTTCCCTGCTGCAACAGAGGAATTGGGCAGGGACTCCGTTCACAGTCTCATTGATAGGGTGGCACGGGAATGGTGGTGTGAGAAATATTATGTAAATAGTACATTGTTTATATTTATATAATATTGTATATTATAAGAATTATATATATACATGATGTTGAGAAAGCATGATGGAAAAAACGACTGCACAGGGCTAAGGCTTAAACATCAGAGGGGAAGGAGGGTTTGAGAAAGAGCCTAAAGAATGATGATAGGTAGAGAAAAGGTGGGGGTTTCCAGGCAGTAGAAATGGGACGCAATGACCCACGGGCTTTGTGTGCATTTCGTGTTTGGGATTTGGTAGAAACTTGGTGGCTCCAGGGTGTGTGTGTGGGCATGATGTAGTCGGTGATAGTGGGGAGTGCTAAGACTGAAAAATATAAGTTAAAACCAAACCTTAAAGGGCCTGTGCATACCAGAGGCAGTTTGAACTTTATTTAGCAGGCAGGGAGGGTACTAGATGGCTTTGCACAGCAGGTGAGATAATGAAGTTGTGTTTTAAACTGGAGCAAAGAAGTATCCGATGCAGGTTAGGGATGATGGGGGATTGGGCTAAAGCTGTGAGAACAGCAAAGAGGAGACAGCAAATGCTAGAGAAATTTAGACAGTGGGCATGACAAGACTTGTGCTGAATTGCTTAAAGAATAACCGAGGGAAGAGTTAAGGAAGACTAACCCTGAGATATCAACTTTGAGTGCATGATGATGCTGTTGAATAAAGGGAAAGAATACTAGGCAAAGAGCAGGCTTTTGGGGAGAGGATAATGAATTTGGTTTTAAATATATTATATAGAGTTGAATAGGCCTCTACAGGACTTCTAGAGATTGGAAATTCAATTCTAAAGGCCAGGAGAGAGGTTGATGGAAGAGTCAACCTCTGTCAACCTCTGTCAACAGAGTAGTAGTCGACACTAACTGAGGGCAACATGCAGAGTGGTGGAAGCCAAAACTGAAGGGAGAGGCAGGCGAGAAGAAGCAATGAAGAGGGAGTGGCATTCTGAAAGGGAGCAAGCCTCCGGTCCTTTAGAGTAGTGCAGAATGGAGGAGAAGCCGCTGGTTCTGAACTGTTACTTAACTTTTCATTTGTCAGGTCTCTGACATGTTTCCTTTCTTGGATGTACCCTTGTCTAGAACCTGATTTCCTTGTTATCTGAATGGTCCCATCTACTTTCCATTTAGTTTTGTACAAAGTGGTAAGTTATATTCTCTAAAAGAGATTTGCCAATATAACCGCTAGATTTTTTTATATTCAAAAGCAATATAGGCTCATTGTAAGAAAAATCAGAAAACATGGATAAGTAAAAATGATAAGGAGAAAACTTCATAATCCTACTACTCAGTAATCACTGCCACAAGCCTGGTATATATTTTTCTAGACTAATATTTTCAGACACATACAAATGCACACAATGTAACATAAATTAGAACACTTTTTATGTATAGTAGTGCATCCTGCTTTCTTAACTATCACAATATACTGTATTATAAAAATATTTCTGTTAAATGCTCATCTAACAGCGTTACTTTTCACGGATAATAATATTCCACTCAATCCACATATAATTTTAGACAATTATTCCCTGAATGTTGGACTTTTAGGTTGCTTTTAAAAGCAACCTAAAAGGACTGCAGTGAACATCCTTATAGATAAATGTTGGTGCACTTCAGTGGATAAATGTAAGTGCTAGGAAATATCTTTAGGATAAATGCTTAGAAAGGGATCGCTGGGTCTTTGATCCTTTTGAGTGTTGCTCTCAGTTTCCTCCCACAAGTCCAGACATCTCAGAGGCTCTATCGTGGACTTCTCCAGTTTTCCTTACAGCTATTATGAAGGTGCTTCTTTGCTCTTCTCTGCACATGGTTTGTTCTTACCACGCAGAGAGTTTTCTGAGGAGCCACCAAAGTGTTTGGAGAGTTGTAAAGGGAGACAGGAGGCAAAGGTCAAACAGACAAGCAGCTCGTCCTGAAGAACAAATTGATAATGCATTTCCAATAATGGAAGAACTTGTCACTGAAGCAGGGTCACCTGTTATCCTCTGCAATCAAAAGGAGAGGAAACACGTTAAATCTCTAGGGTGGGTGACTTTAAGTTACCTACATGAAATCATTTCCTGGCAGTGACTTTGGAGTCTTATCTGGAAACCTTTAAGCATTTTTAGAATCTCTTTGGTTAAGTGGACTTTTGTTGGAATGAGATGCTCCTTTCGGTGACCTCTTTGGGCCACTGCTAAACTTATGAAGTCAGTCTTCAACGTGGGAGATATGTCACTACCCTGGGTTTATTGCACTTTGTTCAGGTGATTATCAGTTAAGCCCGTTTTCTGTGCATGTTTGTGTGAACCACTCTGTAGAGTTGATAGAAATCTGAAGTTATTTTTCCACTTCAATTCTTTTGTCCATGAATAGTGCTTCTGTGAGAAAAGAGATCAGTGTTTATTGTTACTACTTTTGTTTTCTTGTAACTGGAAGCTTTTTCTATCAATACAAATTCTGATTCTTTATGAGAGCTCAGAGTTAGTCACATGTAATCTGTATATCCAGGGTTACTCCAAGGGACGCTATTTTTCAATCTCCTGCGAGAATCACTTTGATTTTAATCTGTTTCTTCATTTCTTATATTTTAGGCTTTTTTTGGAAATATTTTCCTCTTTTTCTGTGGGGCTAGATGCCCAAAGGAAAAAGTACATGCAGACAGACGAGTGTTTTTTTCCTCTAAATAAAAGATCACAGAAGGTGCCTGAGGAGATTTAGACCTTGAGAAAATGAAAATGAACATTTTAATTCATTGTACGTTTTTGGGGGGCTTTTGTGAGCCTCTTCTCTTTTTTTCTGTAAGTATTTTGTCAGTGAGAACTAATTTAATTTTTTAATGCTACAATGATGGCAAAATGTGATTAGTAAATGAAAAAGGTAGAGGTTTTGATTCAGGGAACTATGACCGTATCATTTTGGATTTTTAGCATTGAAGGCTTTATTCAGTTGTAAAAAAAAATATTGAAAAAGTAACTAAGTTCTTCAGCTTTTTTAGATTTCAGGTGAAAAATATGAAAGTATGGAACTGCTAACTGCTCCTCCCCAAAGGTCCCTAATTTTTTGTACCCTTGACTATAACTGTATCTTTTCCAATACTGATACGTGAGTTTGTGATGCTCTTGCCTTGGAAATTAACGGTGGGAACCAGAGGTCTATGTTCCCTTACTTCAAATAGTGATATTGATTTCACCAGAGAAGAACCATTGCGGGGAATAGCTGATCAGTTGGAATTAGTGCAAATATGCACCATAAGGGAAGGAGGAAGTTCATCGACCTGGGACTCTGGAGACCTGTGATCTGTTCCTGACTGCCTGGAACTAGCTCTTAGACAACTCTTCATCTTTCTGGGCTTGATGCTACTAGTAGAAGCACCAGTCTGAGAGAGACTCTAACTTCTCATTTATGGCCTGCTACTAATTTACTGGATATATGTGTCTAAGCAAGACTTTCTCCCATCATTTTTCTTATATGTATAATAACTAATAGGAATACTTACTTCCAAATTACAGACACATTCAAGTAAGCATTTAGTATCAAGGATTATACAATTCTCTTAAGTGCCCCTAAACGTTCTGAGTATATTTAAGTGTCATTTTCTAAATCACAAAATAAGACCAGACTTGTAAAATGAAGACATGGGCATTGATGATTACTAAGATATTGGACTTTTTTAAAATTGAAACTTGTTAAATAAAAGAAAAGGATCAGGGGTATGGTTCCTATCTGCTGTGAGCTTGCAAGTCCAGGGGAAATGGAAGAGTTAGGGGAAATATAGTCTTCTAGAGAGGGCTTATGTGTATATTTCTTCTTTCCAATGCAAGGCTTCTCTTTCATTTTCACTTTCCACCTTTAATCCTCAATACCACTTTGCTCCATGTCAATTGTCCTCTTCCACATAGGCACCTACTCTAGTGCATCCGTCATTAAAGATTGGTACACCTATGTAAAATGCATCATCTTGTTTTGTGTGTTATACTATGGTTCTCCTTTGGTTTCTTATTTTATCTGAAACTATGTGTTTGATATCTATGCTCATTTTGTGTGCAACTGGTTTGCTACAGTAACAGCTACGTAACATTCCCAGTCTGTATCCACCGTGTTTTACTGATTCATTTCCCTAGTGGAAGGCATCCAGAGTGCTTCCAACTCTTTGGAACGACAAGCAATGCTCTTTTGTGTCAAAATGTCTCTGGGGTATATACTTGAGGTTGGACTGCCTGGTTATAGTATACATAGTAAATAAATACTAAATAAATAGTAATAAATAGTAATAAATAGTAAATAAATAAATAGTAAATAAATACTGCTATATTACTTTCCAGAATGGTTGTTTATTTTATATCATCAGTAAAGCAAGTTTATGAGAAACATACATGAAAATTATTCTTGTCATTATTTAAAATTGTTCCCCTTTCTAAATTGGCCATACTAATGAGATATAATTGCATTTCTCTTGTTAATAGTAAATTTAGCATCTCTTTTTGTATTTGTTAGCCATTTGGTTTTCTCCTACTATGGGCGTGTGTGTGTGTGTGCGTGTGTGTGTGTGTGTGTGTGTGCAGTTTTAGGTAATGGAGTGATATAAGTTTTCAAGCTGCCCTAATTCTTTGTTTTTTTTAACTTACCACTACACTAACAAGGAATGCCCTAATTCTTAATAGCTACCTTAGCTATCTAAAAGAGTCAGCTATTAATCTATTAGTTAAGACAAAGGATTAATAGGATTCCTCCCTCCCCTCTACCTCCACCACCAGATAGGAAGTTAAAAGATTTGTTACCACAAGTTTCTAACAGCTAAGATAAGTTTCTGTGCATCCTGTTGGAGGTAAGAAGTTTGACGCTGTTAGAAGAAGCACCAGTCTGATAGCCAGAGACTTGACTAAGTTCTCATAGGGCCTGCTGCTAATGTATTGGGTAAATTTGTTTAAGTAACCTTTTCTCTCTTTATTTTGTCATACTTAAAATTAATAATAAAAATGGATATTTCCAAATCACAGATACATTTAAGTAAGCATTTAATATCAAGTATTATAAAATTTCCCCTTTTCCAGGTCTGGCATGTGAGGAGCTTAGAAGTCAACCTCCTTATCCATACAGTAGGAAAGAAGCTGAACAGTCTCAAAAATCACAACTCTTAGATCCATCAGAGAACTGAGGGGTCACATGGCAAACTGTTGCCCCCAAAATTAGAGAATTACGATTTACCAGACAAGAAAACCAGGAGGCGAAACCTCTAGGGGAAGCAGTGCTGGAATAGGAAAACCTACACTGTAATTGGTGAATTGCTGGAGGCTCACCGTGGGCAAGTTTGAGAGTTAAAACTCCAGGGGCCTAGTCTAGGGAGTGGCTCCCACACTCTTGGGAGCTTTATCTCCATAACCCCTATGAGGTTCTTACAGTGAATAATGGAGAAAAATTCTCTTGTGCTTCTGACAGAGGGAGGGGAAAAGTAACCACTTTGAAATATGCCCAAGACGTTCTGTTGTTCTTAATGAGATCTGCCTTCAAAAGAAACTATAAACTGGCGTTTTACCAAAGCCTAACTGACCAGGGGACAGGGACGGCCCATCTAGTCTTTGGCCTGTGTTAGAAGGTAGAAAGGGGTAGACAGAGAAATACTAGTGAAGTTCACAGCCCAGGGGCGCAGGTTCACTAGAACTGCCACCTACACATAGGACTGCAGAACACCTCCCTTCTGTCACAGCTTCACACCACATCACTAAAGATCTATTTATGCACTTCCTTTTACCCAGTACTTTGTGACTGGTTTCCAACAAAAAATTACAAGGCAAACTAAAAGGCAAAAAAACACAGTTTGAAGAGACAGGACAAGCATCAAAATCAGAATCAGATATGACAGGGATGTGGGGATTATCCAAACGGGAATTATTAATATGCTAAAGGCTCTAATAGAAGAAGTAGGCAATATACGAGAACAGATGCGTAATATAAGCAGAGAGATGAAAATTCTCAGAATTAAAAAAATTCTACAAATCTAAAACACTGTAACAGAATTGAAGAAAGCCTTTGGATGCGTTAGTAAAACTTGCTAAGTGTCTCTAGACACTTACGAGTGTACAGTATTCAAATACCAGTTTTGAAATTATAACACAAGTCTAAACTTTACTATCTCTGCAAAACACTTTGTTTTTTATGTAATACATTCTTGTCTGGTTATGCTGTTCTTTACTCTGAAATGTCCAAGGAAGGGAAAAAGAGAGCTTATGAAGAAATAGTGTGAGAACCAGAGTATTACACAATGCCTTTGGAGAAATGATGTACAATTAGAAATTGATTCTGGAGGTCAGAAAATTGTCATTTAGAAATTATTTTGTAAGATATATTTTTGTCTTAGTGAAGATGAATTCAAATTGTGGCATGAAGGATTCTGACATCAGCTAATAGAATTTGGATACCTAAAATTTGGAATGTGTGAAGATGAAAATTAGGAAATAAAATGTCCTAAAATACTAAAATATTTTACTTATAGTTTACAACATTTTGGGGGAGGGGCAGTATATTGTATCAACACTCTTTTCAGAGAAATCTTGCATTTCATGTTTTGTGACACTATATAAGTTGTTGCTTATTTTTAATTGACAATAGCCATCAACTATGTTTGGCTTATGCCAAAGAATGTGAATTAAAACTAGAAGGAACTAGAAACAGACAAAAGAAATATGATAGAAGCATTTTAGAATATTTCCTATCAGGATGGTAGCAAGACACATCATTAAAATACACACTTATTTTTTTGATGTGATCACCAAAAACGTACTTTTCTTCAACTTGCTTTTGTCAATCACATATTACTGGTATCTTTCCAAGTCACCACAATAGATTTATTCTCTATTCATTTTGTGTATATAAAATAATTTATTAAACCATTGATCTATTTATTCCATTACCTATTTATTTGCTTTTAAATAGAGTGTTTCAGTGAACAAAATTACATAATGTATCTTTAAGTAGTCATACCAGTGTTTCTTTAGGGTAAATTACAAATGTGAGATTACAAAGTCATTGGTTATAGCCATTTAGCATGTTGTAGTGACTGCCAAATTCCCTCCAAAAAGGATGTTCCAACCTCCTTTCTTCTAAGAGGAAAGTACCTATTTCTCACGCATGTGCCATAACTCAACATTATCAAATGTTTGTAATTTTTGTCAATCCAATGGCTCTTAGTATCTAGAGACTTCCAGCTCAAGATGGCAAACTCATCAAATGTATTTAGCTCTTCTTCCTTCTATTAAAATTACAGAAAAACCATTTTTAAAAGAATGGAATTATGGCACTGGAGAACAAGAAATGGTACAATCAGGGACAAAAGTTTTGAAGCATAGTTGGAAGAGAGAAAACATCAGTCTAATCAATGGATTGATGGAGAAAGCTCAGTAGAAACCACAGTCCAGAGCAGCCTCAAGTCTGGGTCAGCAGAGAGCTAGCATGGGCCGCAGGACAGTCACCACTGTTATCATTTGATAGGGTTGCCCGCCTAGCCCTTATTGATCAAAACAGCTTGGAGGAATGGGCTTTTGCCCTTGAGCTAAGCTTGGAAAATTGCTTCCTCAACAAAGTGATTTGTCCGGGGATAGCTCCTGGTGAGAATATAGGAGTCTACGAGCGAAGTGGGGCAGTGTGTGCAGGAAATCCTGATCTCTACAACAGATACAGTAAGGTCAACAAAGAAAAGTCAGGTGCCTGGAAAGGAAATACAGAAAATTATTCTATCCCTATGGTAATTGTGGCTGCCCGCAGTCTGTTTGCATGCCTCATGTCCAAGCAGACACCCGGATGTGCACCCACTGACATGCTTCCATGCCCCGTTGTCCCACCTGGAACTTGCATTCAGGCCTTTCATTCAAGGGAGAGATGCATGTTGGTGTTCTTGAAGATAGAATCAAGGAAAACTTCTATAATGTACAGTCAAAAAAAAAGAGTCATAAAGTTGGGAAATGGTGCTAAGATAGGAGCAGCGGCCTAGACATTCAACATGATGCTAATGGGAATTCTAGAAAGAAAATAAGAAAGGATAGAAAAGAGGACATAGCTAAAAAATAATAGAAGAAACTTCTTCAGCAGAAGAACTATAACTCTTCCGAAGTTATAGTTCAATCCTCAGATTGAAAGATTCCAGTAAGTAGCAAGCAGAATGAAAAAAAGAAAACCTACTGCTAGTTAGTGGACTTGTGTTATCATTTTAGATTTTAGTAACTGATCCTCTTCTATATGTTAGAACTGTCTGATTAATGTTCCTTAGGGGATGGATGTGGAAGCTGGGAGAGATTGGCTCTCAACCTTTCTGAGATCTCTAGCACTTAATGATCCTGTGACCGTGAAACAAAAAAGGGCCATTTTTGTCCCTCCAGGAGAGCATCAGCCTGAGAAAGAACATAACACATAGACGACCAGGTATGATAGATGGAAAGAGAGAGACTCAGACCTAATAATGTTGTTCGAAACCATCAATCTGGCCATATCTGATTTTAGCACTGTTTAGTGGGCTGCCCATTAAGAACCAAATAGTTTGAGATGGGTTTCTGTCACAAAAGTTGCAATAATACACTTAATGTATCCTAGGGGAATTCTAGTACTCTGAGGATAAAGAAAAGATCCTGAAAGCTTCCAGAGAGAAGAGGAAACAAATTATTTACCAAGGAATATGACTTAGAATGACATCCTACCTTTTATCTGCAACACTGGATTGTAGAAGACAAGAAAGCAGTGTCTTCAAAATACTAGGAGGGTGGGGGAAGTTTTGGAGCTAGAATACTATACTGAGCCACCTTACCAATCAACCATGAAGGCAGAATACAGATGTTTCTAGGTGTGCGAGAATTTAAGAAGTTCATCAAAAGACTATAATAGGTATTTCAGCAATAAGAAAATGGAGTAAGACCTGGGAGAACTAAGGGAAGCTAGAAAGAAGGTAAAAGATCAGTTGATGTGGGTGCCTGAAAATGCCTTCTTCAATTGGAAGTGATTTAAGGACAACAGATTCCTTATGTATTATTCCTCTTGGTTCTAAAGCGAATAATATCCACACATTTATACATATAAAGTATTCTTTATTGGTTTTCCGTTTTTAGAATTAACCTATGTGGACAAAGCACAGAAGACTGACTTAACAGTCTAAAGGCAAAATGAGTACGCTTTGGAAGGCAGTGACTGTAATTGGGGACAAAATGATTTGCTTTAAACAATTATGAAATAAATATAACTCCTCCAAGTAAAATCTGCAGCACTGGTGTCTGAGTAGAGAAATAGCTATGAGTCTACTTTAGAAACAGGGCAAAGGGGAAGAGGGGGCCAGATCAGTTGGGAGCATTGTTGTACCTGATGAGACAGCCTCCTCAGGTGAGAGGCTTAGTGTGGTAAGTCTAAGAGGTTCAGACCAGCGATTGCTCGCTAGGAAAGCGTTCAGATCATGAGATCATCCTCCCTCTCTCAGACCTTTTGTTACCCAAAGTTGAATATGTAATTTTATCGTTGAGATGGTTTTGGTTAGAAGGCATGAAATCTACTCACTTTTCTTGGAAGGAGGATTATATGTGATAAAATGATGCCTTTTTAATGGACTGGTGATTGTGTCTTAAATATTTAAAAAGAGAAAGGGAGGGACAAACCTGAAATATTCCACTTTCATTTTTCCAATTTGAAGTTGGTGTGAAAGGGCTTAGCCTCGTTGCAGAGAAATAAGAGTCTAACTCTTAAAGTGCATACACACTGAAAAGAGAGACAAAACATGCTAATTGGTGATTAAAAGAGAGAAGTTCAATATTTTTTGACTGTATGGCAAAAGCTTATATTCTCAAGAATAAACATTTCTAATGAGATCCAAAGACCACAGGGCAAAAAGAAAATGGGATAGTAAAGACTTTTTAATAATCTAAAATAGCTAGGGAAAAATAAAGACAGTTTTAAGGCCTTAGAGAAAGTTCTTTTCTGTAGTGTAGGAAAAAACAACCTCAATGTTTAGATTGCATTTTTTATTTTTCAACTAGTTGAGTTGGTATAATTTTTCTAAATCATTCTTTCTCCTTCTCAACAGCCAACACGTATAATTTGGTTTCTCTGACTTTGGATATTATAAGGTCAAGGAGGTACGAAAACTTGAGGATATGGAATGGATTTTATAACAGGCTAGGGTAGGGCAAAGGAGAAGAAACGGAGTCATCTTTAAGGGAGCAACTGAAGAAGAATCCAGAACTGTGCTACTGAGAGTAGATGCTCAGTGTTTGCTAAGTGTTGTCAAGGGACGAGTTTATGAAGCCTGTGCATGTGATGGAAGCATTATGGATTAAAGTTGTATAGAATGAAACAGAGAATATTTAGAAATCAATATATATTTTAAAAAAAGGAATGATCCAAGAAATCTACCTCTAGAAATGTGTTCATTAAAAAGAAAAAAAATATTTGTTAAAAAGACATATGAAGAAAAGTGGGAAAACAGAAAAAGCCTTGCGTGCTCTTAGCTGTATGTGTTAGCATTGCTAGGATGATGATGGTGAATGTACTAATAAGAGAAAACATTCTGTAGATTTATAAGTAATACCACCTACAATAGTTTTTGGACATCTGTGTTGGCATATGATCTCCAAGATGAACAAGCATGAATAGACATAATTTGCATGAGAGGACTTGGAGTCTATTGAGAGAAAGAGGCCATACCCAAAATAATAGCTGATATTTAGAGAGTCCTTACTGTGTACCAGGTATTTGCTAAGTACTTTCGATGTATCATTTTATTTAATTCTCACTACAGTCTTATGAGGTAGGCAGCCTTGTACAGATGAAGCTTTAAGAGACTAAGCAACTTGCCCAAGATCTCATCAGTAAGTAGCAGACTTTTGAACCCAGATCTTCTGCACTTGTACCCATTCCCTGAGCCACTCTGTTACTGTTATGGTGTTGTTGCTGCTACTGTTAAAGTGATGTAAGTAATATTTTCACTGAGTAAACAGAAATTTTACTGATGCAAGGAGTAACTTCTAACGTCAAGGGCCTACATTTCTTTTCACCTCAGCATCAAGTAAACTCATAATTAATAAATAAAAATCAAAATGGCAACTGTAATTTCTTAACACCTGCTGGGTAATGTATTTTACATATATCATCTCATTTAATTATGCTATCAGTCCTGGGAGGCGTTAAGTAAATGATGAAGGAGGCAAGTCGGAGTCAGACAGCCTGGGTCAAACCCCAGCTCTTGGCAAGTCTTTTACTTTTACTGAACTTCAAGGTCCCCATCCGTAAATGGCAATCATAATACTTCCTTCATCATAAACTGGTGAAGCTTACATTACTAATCAATGTCTGGAACATAGTAATTGCTCAACTCTTAGTTTAAAAAATTTATTTTAATCTAGGTGAGAGAATGGAGACTCACAATTTAAGTAACTTGCCGAAGGTCATTATTTCTCATGTAGCGAAGCTGAGATTCTAATCTCCCTCTATGCCTCAAACCTCAGTCTTTCTCTTAAGTCCCCTGTTGTGATATCCTCCTAGGGTTTGACCTCACAACTCTCTTTTCTATCTATCGTTCGGGGTGCTTTCCCCGTGATTTAAACTCTAGCATGGATAGTTTGTGAACAGGCTGCCTGTTGTGCCTGGGCATGTCAAGGTTAAGGCAATGAATAAATTAGGAAATTGACACGGTTGCAGGTGACCCATTTTTTAAGGATTGAATTTAAAAACACTTTCTCTTCACAAAAGAAACTGGATTAAGTGGAACTGCCCTGTTTTACTAAAACATGGAGCATCTATTTGAAGAAATGTTTAGAATGTTTTATTTCCAATGGTGGCTTGTTCATAAATGTATAACATTAAAGAAAGGAGCAGAGCTTTTAGTTTCAGTGACTTTGAAGTTTTTTTAAAAAAGCAGCACAATAGGCTCTATAATCCATATCCAAAGTGCAGGATAGCATGAAGAAGTACAAATAAAGCATGTCCTGAATCGTTATATTCAGGGGAATCTCTTTGTAAGATAGTATTAAAGGGTGGTATAATGAGCTCTTTATAGGCTAACTATATGACCTTAGGCTTTTATATTCTGTAGTTTTTTTTTCTTTTAAAAATGTTTTGGGAAGCCATGGGACATAAGAGACCACGAATTGTGTAATTGTGTGCATTTAACTAAAAGGAAAAGGGGTCTACCTCGGCCAGTGACAATGTCCAGAATATCCTGCCCCAAACCTGCTGGGAATCTTATCACAGGATGGTATTAATTTTATGAATTTGTCACATTCTGGGCCCAATCCCACTAGGCTCAGAACACTCATTTGTCAGTGCACTGCTAGTGGTTTCTTCTCTCAGTTGTAGACTCACAAACCTTTGGCCCTAATGTAAAAAACCAGAAAGCCAATTGATGAACACACAGTGAGCCCTAAGGTGCATGTTGCCAACCAACTCATTATCTCCCGGTGGGGAGACAACGAATTGTAGTTAGCTGGTTGCTTAGGGAGGTGCTAACCAGCTGAAGTGAGTGAGTTACATGATTTAAATATTCAGTGGCATGAGGATCCGAGTCAAATACATCAATTCCATGAAAGAGCAAGACTGGCCACTAGGACCGGATTCCCTAAACTCTGCTTGGATGGGCACTGCCAACTGTGACGGCTCTGTGTGACCTTGGGTAAATTACTTGCCTCACCGTGTCTCAAGTTCCCTACTTATAAAAAATATGTCAGTAAATGGTTTGACAAAAGTGCTTGCCCCACAAGAAACCATCATCATCTTCACTATCCAGGCTCCAATTTCCTGATTGACTCCGTTCTTCACATAAAAGTCATTGTATCTCTTTAACACATTGACTGCCATGTGAGTTGTATTTAACTCAGGCTAGTTTTGAGCCCAGGGCCTCGTGAAGCAAAACCCTGCAGTTGGTTTGTGAAAATCTTATGTTGGTGTTCTTATTGTTACTATTAATATCGACAATTTAATTCTAAAAATGTGGATTGCGTTGCATATAACTCATGCACAGAAAACAATAAAAAATAACAAATGAGAAAGGATCGTTTTGTTTTAATAAAACACTGTGGCCCCAGGGGGGAAAATGTTCTTTTCTAGTGTGGCAGTCAATGTGTTAAAATGACTTTGCACACCTCTGATTTTAAAAGTTCAGTTCACAGAGGAAAACATTTTTCCTGACATTCAGGTTCTCTTAGGTTCCAACTAAAGAGAGCAATGATAATAGGGCTTTTTTTTTTTTTAAAAAAAAGGGTATCCATGTAGCCACGTTAAAAGTGTTTAGGTTCTTTCAGTGTTGATAAAAAACATGGTATCCTGCCAAAAATCTGTAGAAAGGAGACCTGTCTATGTAAACTATCTATTTTTAACTTCCAAAAGACTAAAGTATCCTCTGGTGTTGTGGCTTTTCTTTATTTTCCTTAAATATTTTTATCAAGATAAAAAACATTGCCTTTTGTCAAGTTTTTCACAAATGTGTTTCACTTTCCTATAGAATAGAGAGTGAGCATTTGCTTGCTGTTTTCCCTGTGATATTAAAGACTTTGCTTGCAGAGAACAGAGAACAAGTGGGCCCCGTTATGCTACAAAGACAATTGCTAGTTGACACCTGCTTTTAAACCATTATTGCACGTGCAGGATTTAATTCATCTGCCTTTTGGCTTTGGCTTTGTATTAGAAAACTTTTTTGCATAACTCTAAATCTTCTCTCTCTTTTCCCTCTTAGCTTCAGACTGTGTACTTAGAAATCATCATCCCCTGTTTGGTGTCAGACATTTGCTAGGGACCTGTATTGTCTTGGTCTGTTTCTGCTGCTATAACAGACTACCACAGACTGGGTAATTAATAAACAATAGAAATTTATCTGGCTCACAGTTTTGGAGGCTGGGAAGTCTAAGAACATGGTGCCAGCATCTGGCGAGGGCCTTCATGCTGCATTATCCCGTGGCGGAAGGGCAAGAGACACGTGAGGGCCAGTGAGCAAGAGGAGGCCAAACTTGCTTTTATAACAAGCCCACTGTCATGATAACTAACCCACTCCTGTGATAACGGCATTCATCCATTTGTAAGGCCAGAGCCCTCACGACCTAATCACCCTTTATTAGGTCCTACCCCCTACACTGTTGCATTGGGAATTAAGTTTCTAATCCATGCACCTTGGGGGACACATTCAAACCATAGCATGTATGATCTGATTTTCTTTTAGGAAAAAGCTGTTACCCATGGTAATGTGGAGTCAGACTCATAATTTAGTATTTTATTTTGAACATTTGGCAGCCATTTACTTGTTTTCATTCAAATCAAGGAGTTAGAGTTCCAAAGTAGATCATTTTCATGTTACAAGTCTTGACTTCCCAAGTTCCCCTTGATGTTTCTGTGAAATGTGTTATCCTGGATTAGTACAAAATCAGGCCCCAATGCTTCTGTATTAAATATCACACAGCTGTATTAACTTTTTATGAGATGAAGCTGAGCTGCAAAACATTATGTGTGGATTTTGGAGAGGATTGTTTCTGACTGGTGAGTTATGATGACTGGGTTTTTATCTATAGTACTAGAGTTGGGCTGATCGGATTAATGCATTTTAGGCATATAAACCTGAATTATAAAGAAGAGAAATATGTTCTCATTGTAGGCAATTCTTTGTAAGTAATGATGTAACTATGAGCTTTTTAAGCTATTGAAATATACTCAGATGATTGGGAAAGGCTTATATTTCTCGATTCCCTGGGATCCTAATATGCATATCTCTAAAAGGAAACAGAATATAATGGCCCTGCCAGGGCCGTCTGTAGTTGATGGGACACCCAGCGCCATCAAATCACGGGCTGCACTAAATGTGATTAGGAGCTGTCACAATACATTTGGCCCTCATCAGTTAGAGAGAGAATCTGGGCCAAAGGTCATTCTCTACAGCAAAGTGGGCATTTAGTGCTTTTATTTGCACTAATGGTAAATGATAGTTAATGAAAATCATTTATAAACCTTGTCCAAACCAGTGTTTCTCTACTGAAAACGGCGCTGGCTGCCTTTTGGAAGGACTGTAATTGCAATACGGTTGACGCCATGTGATAGTAATTGGGCTTACAGCTTAATGAAGTCTGTGTCCGGCAACTCATTTCCACATGGTGGGCAAACAGGCTGAGGTAACAGCCCTCCCTGATGGGGGCTCCTATTCCTGCTTCCTCTAGGTGACCTTTGTCACTTCGCACTTTGAAGTGAAATATTATCACCTGTAAAGTGGTGTACCCAGTCTGAGGCCTCATACTTTTGGATAATGGTTGACACATACTTTAATGATGATTAATAGCCTTTCCAAGTATCCTAGTTGTTTTAAAGGTCATTTAATCTTTATGTAGTGGCTTAATTGAAAGTTTTTATCTTTCTTACACACCTGGCATTCATTTTGAGGGGAAGAGATATAGTCCTAGCAAGTGGATGAGAAACAATTTATTTGACATTCCTTTTCTTTTCTTAGATTTCCATTTTACTCATTTTTAAAAATCTTTCCATTCATTATATTTCTTTCCCAATAGTTGTGGTAAAGTTTTTTCTGGTGAAATCCAAAGGTTGCAGCTCCTTGGGTCTATTCCATTTCATCAGTCAACTGCTGGGAAACAATGCCTGCCTACTCACTCCTACTTTCTTTTAAATCATGAATGTCTGAGGGAGAAAACCTTCACACACTTAAAGGACTACTGCAGTTGGACCTCTCTATCCATGGGTTCCACATCTGCAGATTCAACCAATTGTGGATCACAAATATTTTTTTAAAAAACGATAAAAATAATAATACAATAATAAAATTATTCAAGTAGGAAACAATATCGTAGAGCAGTTATGTAGCACTTACATGGTATTAGGTATTATAAGTAATCTAAAGATGAATTAAAGTATATGGGAGGATGTGTGTAGGTGATATGCAAATACTATGCCATTTTATATAAAGGACTTGCACATCTGCAGATGTTGGTATCTGTGGGGGGTCCTGGAACCAATTCCCTGCAGACACTGGATGGACAGCTGTATTATAATGAAAGTGTTTCTGAAGAATTTCAACAGTGCGTAGAAGACTTAGAATTGGGGATGATTTATACAGAACAGCTAATAATAAACATTTATTGAGATTTACTATCCGCTAGACACTGGACTAGGCCTTTAAAGAATTATTTAATCTTTGCAGGAACTCAGAGAGCCCCAGAGTGTCTCCCCATTTTATAGCTGAGGAAAATGGAATAGAGAGGTTATGTATCTTGCCCAACATCAAGCAGTTAGTAAGCAGGGCTGCACCTAGCCCCTGTGGCGCTGTGTGCAAACTGGGAAGAGGCTCTCACTCTAGAGATGGCTTGGCTGGAAGAGCACAGGGAGGGTTTTGCCTCTTGCTTGCACCTGCTGCCAGGTGCCCCTGTGTATTACACAACCCACACAACCTGTGCGGCAGCCTGGCTGGTGAATTACAGATCCCAAATTTAAACTGCACCCCTAGAGCAGGGCTATCCAATGGAAACAGAAATGTAATTTAAAATTTTCTAGTAGCCACGTTTAAAAAAGTAAAAAGAAACAGGCAAAGATATTTTTAAGAATACATTTTATTTAAGCTACTATATATAAAAAATTATTTCAGTATATAATCAGTGTCAACATTATTGAGATATTTTACATTCTTTTAATTTTTTGTTATTTAATCCTTGAAATATAGTGGGCATGTTACATTTACAGCATTTCTCAGTTTGGACTAACCACATTTCAAGTGCTCAATAGCCACATGTGGCTAGTGGCTTAGACAGTGAGTTCTAGAGCCCCAAGTCTTAACATCCCCACCACATATGGTTCTGAAGGAATAAGCTGAATTCAATCAAACCATTCTCAAAAAAAAACCCTGTTAGAAACAATCAGGTAGATCAGAAATTCCAAACATGGTTACCTTTGGCTGCTGTCAGTATAATTATGGGAGCTTTGTTTTTGCATACAAAAGGTATATCAGCACTATAGTTAATATAGTCACGTCTTGGTGATAGGGAGTCTGAGTATCTGTATTAAAGGATTGTCAAAATTCTGTGGATCCTTTAGTTTGCTGTCTTTTTGCCATTCCTTTTGTCCTTTGCATTCTTTTTGCCATTCCTTTTGTCCTTTGCATTCTTTTTGCCATTCCTTTTGTCCTTTGCATTTTAGCCACAGGATGGACAAAGAACTCAAGAGGACATAAGAATTAGACCAAAAAACTTTTCAATTTCTCAGTATCTCTTTGGTAAGAGTAATGCAGTCCAGAAGCTTAAAGACATTTTTGGATGACTGGTTCAAGGATATTAGATGATGTTTATCCTCTGTAGAGTTAGATGACATTAGCAGAGGCACAAAAATGCAGGCTGAGCGAGCTCAGCTCTTCTACTTGCCTGCTAGCATGATTTAATGAATTAAATTTAATTTATAGAATTTTTTTCTTAATCTACTTCATTCTTTTTGGTAATAGGGTATGAATCAGACTAAATGTCATCAGTGTATTACTGGTGATATCTTTTTGGAGAATGTTCAAGATTCTTTTGAAGTTCTCTGGAAAGTGATGACATCACTTGAAAGGGTTTGTAGAGCTTTAATTACTAATTGATTACTATGAATGCAGTCTGGGAAACCTGCCATATGATGGAGAGTGGTGCTTGGGTGGCATGGCCTGGTTTCCTTGAAGCAAGGACAGCTGTGAGTAGTGTAGCATTTTGGGAAGAAGACAGGCATTAGAATCCTAGGTTTACTATGACCTCTTTTAGTTTTCTTATCAGTAACATGGGAAAATGATCCCTACTATGATTGTCATGAGGAACTAATGAAGACTTATGTGCCTCTCTGTGCCTGGCAGAGAGTAGGGAATCCATAAATTGCAGCCATCATCATTTCTAATAAAACTGTTTGGTATAACTTTTTGAGTTAGTTATATTTTTTCCATCAAAACATAATTATTAACAATTATGGTTTATTGTTAACAAACGTTATGTTATAGTACTTTGGGTCATGACCCTACTATACAGATTGTGGTATTAGAAACACAACAGTATCATTCCCAGAAAAAGAATGAATTGGGAAGTTACCAAAATAAAGGGGCTATGAATTCTAAACAATTGTATTGGACATAAAGTAGAACTTCTAACTATTATAGGAGTGGAAAGATTGCTAAAATACTGAGGAGATATATATATATATATATATTTTTTTTTTTTTTCTGCAAAAGAGTGTTAAAAGTAATCTCTTTTTGTCTCTTTTTATTTCTTCCTTCTTTTCTTTTTCCCCTTTTGTCCTTCCTTCCTTCCTTGCTTCCTTCCTTTGGAGGAAATGGGTTTAGTTGGTAGAGGTTTAGGCTTAGGATTTTATGTGTGGAGCAGAGAGTCTAGTGGCTATAAAATTTTAACTCACTGGTTGAGGTGATGTGTGTGGATTATGACTGTGAGGATATTTTTATGCAAAAAAACCTATTACTCTATGTTACCAAGGTCTGGATAATGGGTGCATGAAATGCGAATGCTCCTAATCTTGATTTGTATCTGTAGATTGAGCTGTGTTGTCCAACTCTTTGGAGTGGCTACAAAATACCCATAAAAGAATGATATGCACTTTAGAGTAAGAGCCAAAAACACAAATGCTGTGGTATGGCTGGATACTTTATCAGTTAAGAACCTTGGTGTAAGCAACAGTTCCCAAATTCTGTCCAAGTTAAGAAATGAGAAGGGAATGTAGAGAAGGGCTACTGAGTAGATGCTAGAATGGACGGGAGACTGCAGGATGATGCTGAGCAGTAGATTAGGAAGAGGCAGCTCTTAGGATCCTACAATAGGATCTGCCTAAATGATCTTGTGCCACTTTGCTCAACATTAGAAGTTACAATAAAGTGGCCAGTGACTGAAATTTGGATTACTTGACTGCCCCTGGATGGAATGGGGTACACCTGGCTTTATAACGCCATAAAGACTGAAGACTGCATCTAGATGCTGAGTAGCCAAAGCAGTAAACCAATAAATGTCTACTTCAGATACAATTTTCACTTAGGAGTAACTCCTATTGACAAGAACTTCCATTTACACTAATTTTCCTTCCAGCCTTAATAATACTGACACTTTTAGTTTCCCTTGCTTCCTTTCATTGGGTCAGAACCTCTGTGGCATAGCAACTGCCATGTTTCTGGCATTTTGGTGTTCTGAACTTTGCCGTTCTGGTGGCAGGCCACAGTCTCAGCAGGTGTTGAAAATTTCTCAGTGGAATGGTGCTATTTTTCCTTCCAGTTTTCCTCTTCTCTATCTCTTGTTTGCCCAAAAAGCAAGACAGACAAGAAAGAACAAATTATATTGCAATTTATGTCTATATCTGTAACAACAACTCACAGTGGTCCTTAAACCATTAAAGACCTTGTAGTCTTTTCTGTCTTTTCTTATTTTCTGCATTTGAAAACTACCTTTAACACACACACACACATACACACACACACACACACACACACACACACACACACACAATATAACAATTATAAAACTGTGTCATCGAGGTGATTTTTTTCCTCCAGCAATGAAATCTGTCAGTACCTTTGTACGTTAATGACCATGGATGGTGTCAAACCATGATTGTGTGGTTGACGGATACGGTGGACAGGCCTATGTGGTGTTTCCCACACATCTCTTTGAGGTGCTGCAAAGATAACTTTGACATTTTAATATAGCTTTAATACACATTATAATTCAGAGAGCATTTTTTGTAATGCTAGGCGCATAATAAGAGGTCAATAAATTAATGTTACTGATTGATTGATGCGGCACCTGCAGTGCGTAATTACTCATCCTTCAAAACAATGATTAGGATCTGGCTGGTAGCAGAAGTTGCGAAATACCACACTTTTGTTAGAGCTGATTTCTTTGATTATTTTCCTCTGGTAGATGGTTGCCATTTTTGAAGTCCTCTAGCCATAGCTGTGGGTATAGGAGATTGCTACAGTGAGAATGTGAAGTGAACTGTAGAAGAACGAGGTTGTATTAGAGCATCACGTCTAAAGTTATATGAGGAAAACAGGCCAGACTCTAAGCTGCAACAGGAGTTCCTGCGTATGTCACCAAACTTTGTCAATAATTTGTAGAGTGTGGCTGTGGTTTTGCAGTTTATCATTCATTTATCCTTCTTCATAATTTTTCTTCAAATAACTCCTCTTGTTCTAATATTTAGATATGCGAATGTGTGACCTCACAGCTCTAGAAATGGGGCTGATAGGTTTATGCTAAGAAAATTGAAAGAGTCAGAAAGAGATGTGGGTTATTAGAAACCTAATTTCATGGAGGTTCTTTTAATCCTCTAAACGCAAATGAATCTGGTGCATTTTTTAAAGTTGCAAATGATAGAATACCCAACATAATCAATTCAAGAAAAATAAAATATATTGGCTCACATAAGTCAGAAGTTCCAGGGTAGGGCTGATTTTAACCTTAGTTGTCTTCAGGACTCCGATCAGGCTTTAGTTTCTCTTTATCTCTTGGCTTTGTTCTCTGCTCTGTTCTCACATGGCGTCTTCCTTTCTGGTCTCAGATGGCTGCCAGACATGGCATCAAGCCTCTTAGGAGGAGTGAGAGTTCCTTTCTAGAAGTCTGAACAGTCTTACTGGCTCTAGCTGGGTCATGTGTCCATCCCTAGATGATTCACTGTGGCCAAGGTGAATATCATGTCTTAATTAGCTTGAGTCTAGATTATGTGGCCCATGTCTGGAGTTTGGGGTTTTATTTCTTCTCAAACCACATAAAAGTACATTCACATTCTATCTATCTATCTATCTATCTATCTACCTACCTACCTACCTAGTATCTTTTTAAATACTAATATGTAAAATGTAGACAAAATAGGAGGTAATAAAAACATTGATGTCACTATCTTTTGACATTGTAGGTAATTTAAAAATTTTTTTGTTTTTACTTTTTTGTGGTTTCTAGATTTTCAGATGTGAGAGTGTAAAGTTTCTATAAGTAGAAAAATTATATTAATTGTAATTACACTTTAGTCATAAAATTACTGCATTCTTCAAAAAAAAATTTAAGATTTTTTTCTTCTTCCTCTTCTTTGGCATTATTTTTAGAAAATATGTCTCTCAAACAAGTTCAATATTTGCCTATGGTCTATCCTTTATACATTATTTCTTTAATCTATTTGAAATTTATTTGAGTATGTGGTATAAAGTGAGACTTTAATTCTGTTTTTTTCCAAATTAGCAAATTTCCAGGCAGTATTGGTGGAAAAATTTATTCTTTCTCCATTGATTTGTAAGGTTTATTTTATTGGACTTCTTTTTACAAAAAGAAAATCCTTCCAGAGTTCTAGGAAAATTCTCTGTTGTTGACCTTATGTTAGCCAACCCCATATGGCTGAAGGAAAGAGAAAGCCAAATATGAAGATTTGAGAAAACAGGAAAGAAAGAGCTAAAGTTCTCCTCTTAGAGAGCTGTATGGTTCCTTGGAGGTAGCAACACTTCCAAAAACCAAAACACTGCAATCATGTGACAGCACCGTTTCCTCTTTCCCCAAATCCTTCCTGCTGTAACACCTGTTAATGTGGGAGAAAGCTGCTGGTCAAACACGGGAAGCTATTTGTACGCACTCGGGAGAAATCCAGCAAACAGCCCTGCCAAATTCACATCTTGTCCCACGTGGCAAACTTTACAGATTCACAACTCTGAGGAAAATATTCATGACTGTAAAAAGTAACCCATGTGTGTGCATAAACAAGACATTTACTGGAAATATGTTTTAATTGTTCACACTTTTGCAGAGAACCTGTTTTAATTTTGCCAATAAAGTTTTATATTTCAGAGCATAATCTTCACCATTTTGGAACAGTTTTTGGTATGGTCTTAAAATGAAAGATTTTAGTGCAGTACAGATATGAAATCTTATAAATGATTAAAAAGAAACCTTCTAGCATCCCCCATAACAGTGACATTTGAAAAAGAAAATTGTGATGAACATTGTGTTGGCGATACAATCGGGGAATTTTTAAAGGCTTAATGATTTTTCTATTAGTATGTTAAAATCCTAAGTGGAAACATCCCTGGATTTATTTCAATTTTAGAAGCTCCACTGAAGTCAATAGGAATCTTGCTTGGGAAGGATTGCATTTTTAAAAATATTGAATATTTTGTACTTCCACAAGTCAAGAATTCTGTGGATTTTTGTTAACAAATGACTGTAGAATTCTGTTTATTTCAAAATTCTGTTGCAGTACCCATATTATAGTCTACAGTCATCCTAACTCAAGTTTTAAAAAAATTACTTTTCATACAAATATCAAAGTTACTCTTTTTAAAAGATCAATTTCATTCAACGTCACGTCTCCATCACTTTGTAGGAGATGCAATTTCTATGAATGAGCTAGAGTCTCTCTTGAGACTTGTGGACTGAATGAGACCATCTGCATAGATATATTTAGTGTCTTATTTACATGTTTTTTAAGAGTCTGTTTAACTGATGATCAAGACTCGGGCCTGTTAACAAATGGGTTTCTCTTGTTAGTGAACTGTGTTTCCCATGGTAAAAAGCAAAATTCCCTCTGCCAAATTTCAGAACTCGTAGGAAATTATATACTTGAAGTCAATTGTCATGCTTAGTTTGAGTCTCTGTGATAAAATATCTAATACATGTCAGATGCTGGCTCCCCCTGGGAATTGGAAACAGGCCATTTCATATCTCAGATAGGCATACTGGAGTGAGTTCATGATCATATTTTATTTTGGATTTATAGTTACGAACCTAGTGTCAAGCCCATGTATGGGGCTGGTGAAAGTTATTTTATAAATATTCCATTCTTCTTTGCTCCTGAGCCCAGCTGTGCTGCCATGATTATTGCTTCCATGTTGAATTTTCTCCTGGCACTCCTGCTCCGTCGGTGGCAACACTTGAGACATTTCAGATTCTGCTGATTCTTATTTATTATTTATTTGCATGGAGTGCCATGTGCTTCTGAAAACAAGGTCACTGTATGATAATTAACTGAAGATTATTTGTCTCTCGTAAATACTTAGCAAAAACCCAAACTCAACAGACTAATGCCAAATGTGCATTATTATTTGGGTCAAAAATTATTTATTGGCATTGACTGATCAAAACTAAGGTGCTCACACAGTAGTAATATTCTTTGGGGGTAGTGGGGTTGGGGGTGGGTAAAGTCACAACTAATGGATGCAGTGAGCGTTGTATGGGGGGAAGGGCACGTCTCAAATCATGGTTGGGATGTGGCAAAGTCATAACATGTAATCAAAATGTTTGTACCCCCATAATTTCCTGAAATAAAAAAATGCAAAAAAATTATTTAATACATATTTATCTCTGCTCCTCAGTAAGAATATTTATGTGCTTTTTTCTTGTGAGCCAGAATTGTCATAATTTCTGTAACCTGAGTGCTATACTCAGGACCTTAAAATGCTTATTCCTGGTTTCAGCCAGATGAATAGAAACCCTGCAGAAAGATGGGAACAAAGCCTGATAAAGTGAAGGTAAGGTGATGTGATCCTCTGGGTGGGAAGACATCCTTCACACTTGGGGATATATCATGGTGTGTTTAAAGCTGTGTTGTACATTTACAAAATTACATGGGAGTCATTAATCTGATTGAATGGTTGATGGGAAGGAGTTACCACAGACTCAGGGCTCTGAAGGGGCCACTGTCATCAGAGGCCCAGGAAAGGCAGGGGAAAGGGACTGCAATTTCAGACAATCTACAGAGACAGCATATCCATAGAAGGAAGATTGCTCTAGAATTCAGGCCTGAGCTCAGCAGCAGCAAGCCGCTTTCTAAAACAAGAAATAATTATACAGATGAATTTTGCAGAACTAGTGTAAATAACAAATTCCTGTTAATATGAAACTTTATTTTCTTATAAACAAGCTGAGCCTTGTCATTATTAAGAAGAAATATATATTTTAAGTATAAAAATAACTTTATGGCACATTTATTTATGTGAAACAAAATTAATGCTGATGTTTTATTGTTAAAATAATTATATATCCCTTTTAGAATACTGCAAATATTTATATATATTTATATTAGTATGATATTGATTTATTTGTAGCAGATGAAAAAAATCATTATTTTAATAGCTGGTATCAAAGTTCTTTTTAGCAAGGAAACTATTTTTGTTTAGGAAAATATCTAGGGATAGGTGAAGTTTTGGAAGCAAAGTAAGAAAAATATTAGACAGATAGCTAGATTATATTTATATTCCTAATGAGCAAGAACAGGTTTGAGAGCAATAGATGAAAGAGAGAAGAGAGAGGAATGGGAAGAAGGAAGTGAACAAGACAGACAACATGATGGGGTGATGGAGTCTACAAAGAGAGGTGGCCAGGGAGAAATTCCCAGTGTTAAGTTGGCTGAGAAACATTTCAATTCATAAACAGTGCAAACCAGTTAAATGGCAATGCCTTGCAGGGTTGGGGCAGGTTTCTGCAGAAGGCTGTATATACTCTGAATTAGCATCCAGTATATGGTGCTGTTTCTCTCATAGCCAAGATCAAGGTCCAGGAATCAAGAGGTGGAAATAGGCATGACACCACTCATTATTATCCCTAGTGACCCACTAGCAAAATTTTTGCATCCTCTTCTCAAGACTTTATGCCTTGCTGGCCTAAGAGGTTTTAGTTACAGAGGGAAGAATGCTTCTGTCAGGAGACACAACAGTGATTCCCGTGAACTGAAAGTTAGGACTACCACTTGGCCACTTTGGGCTCCTTATGCATCTAAATCAACAGGTGAAGAAAGGAATTACAATGTTAGGTGGGGTCATTGATCCTGACTACCAGGGGGAAATTGGACTGCTACTCTACTACAATGGCAGAGAGGAAGTTTATGTCTGGAATATGGAGATCTCTTAGCACGTCTCTTAGTATTATCCTACTTTGTGCTTAAGGTTAATGGAACACTATGACAACACAATCCAGGAAAGACTACTGATGGCCCAGACCCTTCAAAAATGAAGGTTTGGGTTACACACCATGAAGAAACATGACCAGCCGAGGTGCTTGCTGGAAGCAGAGAATACAGAATGGGTGATATAAGAAGGTAGCTACAAATATCAGCTATGGTCATGCAACCAGGTTCGAAATGAGGACTGTAATGGTCATGACTATTTCTTTCTTATTTTGTTATGAACACTCGTATGTGTGTGTGTGTGTGTGTGTATTAAGCAAATATCCTTCTTTTCTTTCCTTTCTTATTCCCTTATCATATAAGATATATTGACATTATATCAGTATTTAAATATTGTTACTTTCACATCATAGTATTTAAGTTACAGAGTATCAAGACAAGAATAAACATCACTCAAGGACTTTACCTCCTCTTGTAGGGGAGGGCTTAGTTGGCATTTTTGGTACACAGAATAGTTGTATCATGTTAAGAGAAACATGATGTTGTTATTGTCTTTATTTGGAGATTAAGTATGGTTTAAGGAGGTGCAGGTAAGTGCCAGATTGACCAGGTATGGACTTGTGATGGTTAATTTTGTGTGTCAACTTGCCTGGGCTAAGGGCTGCCCAGAGAGCTGGTAAAACATTTCTGGATGTGTCTCTAAGGGTGTTTTCAGAAGAGATCAGCATTCGAATTGGTGACCTGAGTAAAGCAGATGGCCTTCTCCAATACGAGTGGGTATCATCCAGTCCAGTGAGGACCTGAGTAGAACAAAAAAGGCAGAGCAAGGGCGAATTTACTTTCTGCTTGGACTAAGACATCCATCTTCTGCCCTTGGACATTGGCTCCTTGTTCTCAGGTTTTTGGACTCAGACCGGGAATTATACCATAGGTCCCCTAGTTCTCAAGCCTTTGGACTTGGACTGAATTAGCATGACTGGGTTTTCTGTTTTTCCATTTTATAAACAGCAGATCTTGGGACTCCTTCATAACTTCTTCAGCCAATTCTTACAATAAATTATATATATTTAATATATCTATCTCCTATTGGTTCTGATTCTCTGGAGAATCCTGAATAATACGGTATGAGAAAGTCTAATACTCAAATTTGTATGTGTGTGGGTGCGTGTTAAAGTCACGAGTGAGGTCTCTGTGCACTCTAGTGTGTGGTTGCATTGCTCATAGTGGCTGGGTTCCACGGCAGGGTGGCACAGAGCGGAGAGTAGTGCCACATGAGGGAAAGTTTCATATGAGACATGAGTTAAGGCTTGTGGATCCATCATGACCTTGAGGCAAAAATTCCCTAGGAAATGGAAAAAAATCTCTGGAGGATACTGAACTTTCTAGAGGATAGGAGAAAAGGAAGTGGAGCCAATTTTATGTAAATCAGAAAGGGAGGTTGGGGGTGGGTAAACTCACAACTAATGGATGCGGTGAGCATTGTAAGGGGGGAAAGGGCATGTCTCAAATCATGGTTGGGATGTGGCAAAGTCATAACATGTAACCAAAATGTTTGTACCCCCATAATTTCATGAAATAAAAAGAAAGGAAAGAATGAGTGGAAGGGCAGGTGGGTGGCCATGATGAAAGATGCTGCAGCATAAAGGCACTGCTTGCTTAATTTAGAGTTCTGTTACTCAGGTTTGCAACTCTAAAGGACAGTGGTATAACTCTGGCCAGTGTTACCACCAGAAGAATAAGGAACTTGAGGGCAGTCTGGAGGAGGCTATTAGGCTCTTAGAGGGCTTTGCAGGACCCGCTCAAACAGCCAGGACCCCCACCATATGTAAACATGAAGCCCTCTTGGGGATCCAAGGAGTCGATGGACCTAATGCCAAATACCTCTTGCTTTTTGTATTCCAGGGAGACACCTTCCTTTAGCAGTCCTATGCATTATCCCCACCTGCCAGTGCGGGGGAGAGACAGAGAGAGAGAGAGAATGCACAATACTCTTTAGTTTCCCTACCTTCATTTAAAACTGCTTCAGCTAGTTTTCTCAAACACTTTTATGACTCTTTAAAGGAGACTGAGGGTGCAATTCGGTGTCAATGAGTTGAATTAATTAACTCGGGTTACTGTGGAGTAAGGGCAGTTCATTCATTTTGGGCCTGTTGATACAGGGCTCCAAAACACTGGTTTCAACAGCTTTTTTCTTTTTTCAATTTGCTAGCAGCTTATATCACTGAAAAAATCACTGAACTTAATTAAAATGCACACGGGAGGAACATTTCATAGGTAACTGTTTAGTTTTTAATTGTACCTGTCTTGATTGTCCTGTCTGGGACCCATTTTATTCAAACTTTTTACTAATAAAAATTCTTTGGCACTCACCTGGTACTTAGTAGGGTTAACTTCTTCAGAAAAGAAGCACACACATACTTGGCATTTGATGATTCTTTGATTGTTCCACATGTGTTACTCTTATAATTGGACCCTTGTCATATTCTTCTTGTGTTCCCAGAGGTACATTCTTTTGGGATACAAAGCAGACACTGAATAAGCACTGGCTGAATTGCATTCAGCTGTGACGGTAATTCTGTGAGGACATGACGCATAATCTTTTAGCTTAACTTTCTGTTTACCTGTTATGTTGAATCTTGACTATAAACGCTTGAATCCAGGAATGAGGTAATTTCTTTGTGGACTTTGAACTACATGTATCTCTTGGGCAGAGATTTTAGTGGATTATTTAGTGTAGAAATGGATGGAATAGTGTAGTTGTTAAGAGCCAGACTCCCCAGGCTTAGATGCTTGCTTGCTACTGACATATTAGCTGAATAACCTTGGAAAGTTACTTACCACTCTGTGCCTCAGTTTCCCAATTTGTAAAATGGAAATAATAATAGTTCCTACCTTATAATTTTGATGGGAAGATAAAATTATATATACAGCTCTAAGAATAGGACATGGCACATAAGTTCTATTAAAGTATTCATTATTGTTATTAATATTAAAAAGTCCTTAGTGTATAATATGGTGTAAGCCAGGGCATGTCTTTTTCTCCTTCCTTTTAATTCAGGAAATGTATTCTTATTATTTATCTGCACAGTGAGTTGTGAAATCATTATGAATTTAGGGTTTTCCCTGAGTGGCATAAGGGTGGGACTAAATAAGAGTAGCCTTCACCCAAGCCCTGAAAGAATTCACATGCCCAGAATGTGGGCTGCTCTTTTGTTAAAAAGCAGAAAGGCCTAAACTTTTCCAGGAACTCCCCACCTGCGTACATCATTCTTTGTCTAGCTGCAGCCCACGTGGGCACATTTATCCATTTTGATTAGAAGGTGAATCGATAGTCAAGCATATAGGGTCCCTCAGGCTTGGTCTCAGAGCTGCCTTCAGCTTAAGGCAAAGGAAAATATTCTTTTTTCCCTCCCTTTGTATCATTTCTTACTAGGATCAGACTTTGGATGAAGTGCCTTGGGCCCTGATGGGTGATATAATATTAGGATGCCTGCATCCTCTTCCTCCCCCTTTACATCACTTGAGGACTCTCGATCCACTGCATGATTTCTTTGGTTATAAAATACCACACGATTATGCCCTCAGAAATATTTGTAGGGAATGCGTTTTAGTGAGGCTTAAAGGGCTCTCAGTACTTATACTGCTTTTGACCAAATAAAGAAATAATCAGAAAACTCATGTAATGAGTCATTCAACAAATTTTTATTGAGCACTTAGTATATTCCAGGTGCCATATGATATGCATGTGCTTTCCTGATATTTATGTTCCAGTGTGGGAAGATAGAGTTGCTGTATATTTTCTGTTTGCTCTTCAGATCCATCATCTACCCTTCTCAGCCCTCGTCTGTGTCCTGAGAGGCTGACCCGAATGGTTTTTGTTGGGGGCCAGCAAACTACTGCCCACAGGCCAAATCTGGCTTGGTGCCCATTTTTGTATGGTCCATGATCTAAGAATGACCTTTGTAGTTTGAAATAGATGAAAAAAATCAAAAGAGGAATGTTTCATGACATGTGAAAATTATTTTAAACTCAAATTTCAGTGTCCATGAATAACGTCTTATTGGTACCCAGCCACACCTGTTTTGTTTATCGTCTTCTGTGGCTGCTTTCTGCCTTAAAACAGCAGAACTAAGTAGCTGCCAAAAAGACCCTATGTCTTGAGAAGTATGAAACGTTTACAATCTGACCCTTTAAAAATAAAATTGCGAAGCCCTAGCCTTCATCAATAGATTCCTTGCCCTATGCTTCTTTTTGGGCTTGGCAGTGGATAGCTGCTGCTGGAGAGCAGAGGGTAAGGGAGGACAGACTTTAGGTCATTTATTCTCCCGTTGCGTTGCCTCTCCTTGGGGTCTCCTTGGGTTGGTTGAATTGGCTCCTAAAGGTGACAGCTCCTGCTGGTGGTCCTCACAGTACAAAACCGTTTCCACTCCATGTGCCAGCACCTGCTCCTTCCTTTGCCCCTCCAGGCCGGGGCTGCTAACATCCCTCACTGCTCTAGGCCTGGGTACTGCACCATCCCTATGGGTTCTCCACACTCTGCACCTGCTTTTGTAAATAGCTCCTTTATTGAGTGATCCTCAAACTGCCTGATCTATTTGTAATAATGTATTTCTTACTCGGAACCTAACAGACAAAATAATAATAAAGAAGTAAACAAATCAGAGATCAAGATAATTTTAGATGGTGAAAATAAATATTAAATAGAACACGAAACAGGGTGATGTGCTGACGGGAGTGAGAGGCCTCTTGTGGAGGAGAAGTTTGAATGCTGAGAAGACAAGACTGAGGGGGAGATCTGGGGCAATAGCATGTCAGAGTGGAGAGGCCGCTGGTCTGTGTGTATTACAGAAAGGGGGCCTGTGGGCTAGAGCACAGGGAGTCACGGCAGATGAGCAGTGAGAGAAGCAGGAGCCAGTTTATAGAAGGCCTTTGGAGTATCAAAGATTAACTATTGCTCAGATTCCATGGTCAGCATGCAGCCTTGTGATGATGATTTTGCTTCCCATGTAGATCTCCAAATAAATATGATGGTCATGTTGATTCACATAGTTCTATGTAATCGTTATAATTTTCTTTGTAAATTAGGTGTGAGGTAAGGGTTTTGTTATAAATGCAATGGGAATATTTAAACAAGGATGGTGTAACTGAATTTTTAAAAAAATCACTCTGGCTATTGTCTGGAAAGGAATTCTTTGATGGCAAGAGTGGCTGGACATACACTGGTAACAGGCTGGGGTTATGCATTCATGGGCAAGTCCCCAACCCGAAGGCCATGGCTGGTACTGCTATTAATTTCTGTTATCTTCCAGTGGAATTTGGGAGAAGTTACTGTACTTAGGTCTGGTATTAAAGAATGGAATAGTTGGTAGTTGGGGCCGTGATGATTGGAATTAGGTTTCATTAATTTCTTGATACATCTACTTGGATTTCCATGGAGAAGACATTGCATTTCTTTTGCTTATTTCTTTGGGAGATAATGTTTCATTTTCTGTGTGTATAACTCCTTATAAACCTTTAAAAGCCAAAAACTACCCTCTCTTCAGACAGTAAAGAATGAAAGCCAGTTTTCAGATAGATTTTTATATCTGGTTCTGTGAGAGAGCAAAACAGAAAAAAATTTTTGCCTAAGCAGTTTGTGATTGTGTTTTGATTGCACTAACTGGTTTTGATTGTGTTCTCTGTACTTCTCTGAATTGTTTCTTTGGGTTTCCTGGACAGGGTACTATGGTTAACTTTTGTATTCTATTTTTCACTGTTTCAGCTACCTTCATTTACAGGCCACACCTCCTCAAGGCTGGTATTCATTCTTCCTCCCTCCACCTCCCCACCTGTATACTTTGTCTCTCTCTTTCTCTCTGTCTCTGTCTCTCTGAGGGCTCTTGTAGAATTAGATCCTTGCTGGCATCTTGCCATCATTTAGAATAACCTACAGAGGGAGCTGTTCTTCAGCTGGGATTGCATTGCAGGGTGGTCGGAATATTTAGCCACTTCCCTTCCTGTTCCTCTTCCATGCAGCTTTGAGCATCTCCATGTAAGAGATTTTGCCCCCTTCTCAATTGTCAGCCTCCTGCTGTTTGGGTGACTGGTGTGAGCCCAGGAGTGATCCTTCTTAAACACCTTGGGCAATTTCTCAAGACTCTTCAACTACCTTCTTTTGACCAGTTAGAATTGTCTTTTCTTTTAACTTCTGTGTTTTACTTACTTTTACCTGTTTCCTATGGTATATGTGGGTAAGTTCTTTGGTAGGGGGTATATGTAGTTTAAAACAGAACCATAAGCATAATCCATTCATTTATTCAGCAAATGTTTATTGGATGCCTCACATATAGCAGGCCCTTTGCTAGTGACTGGAAAATTTTTGTCCTCAAGGAACATATAATGCCATGGGGGAGTTGGGCACTCCAGCTAATGGTTATAATTCAATATGATAAGTATAATAGATGATTATTACAGAGGTAATGAAATGTTGTGGTTGACAGTCCAGATTCTGGAGCCAGGGAGCCCTGGTTCAAATCCCAGTTTCACCACTAGTTATCTCTGTGTTCCTGGGCAAATTACTTAAACTCTCTGTATCTGATTTTCCTTCTCAGGAAAAAGGAGATGCTATAAGGATTGAGTTAATATAGGAAAACAAATAGGAGAATACCAGGCATATACTAAATGGCTAAATAACCACTATCTATTATTATTCAACCCCCCCCATAATCCTGACAGGATTAAACTTTGAAAGAGGGGATAGAGTTTAATGTGTGATAGGTGACACTTAGAATCTAGAAAATTATTTAGAGCAGTCAGTAAAAAGCAATATCTGATTCTTGAGATTACACAGTAAGTAAAAATACAGGATTGAACCCTTAAAGATACTTTCAAAATATTTTCCCCTTGCATTCATGAATTAAACTCAAACTTTCTATATCTGGCTTGCTATGTTGCAAGAAGAAGAAATGAATCTTTCCTGTTTACTAATAGAGCCAGTTGCACTGATTTTAGGAAATGTTTTTCATCACGTAATTGTGAACTTCAATGCCTACCTCTTTTTAAATTAGCTGCCTTCTCTGTGGGCTTTCTAAGGAAATAGGTGACTGCAAAAATGATATATTGGTTTTAATTCTCATTTTTCAGTGTTGCACCTTTTAAGTGTATCTGTACAGGAAGAGCCTTCAGAAATTCCTTTAGGTATGAAGTATAGAAAGCATAAGGATCAGGTGCCTAAACTTCAGCAGCCTTTCTACCCACCAGTAATCCTAATTTTCCAAATGTTTTTCTGAAGTCATTACTGCTGCCAAGGATGTGTCTTACTGACACATCCTTTTCTTTGGCATCTTGAGGGACTATGTCTGAGACAACTGTTAATCCTCATTAACTAGCACATATTAGCTGCTCCATCACTATTTGCTGAATGAACAGATGCATAAATGATTTTAGTGTCTAGGTCTGTCATAAAATATGTCGAGAAATTACCTATTTCGAGAACTTACTTTTCTCTTGCCTTTCTTCCTTCTGAGTCTTATTTGTAGACAAGAAACTACGATATTTTATCTCCCAATAGGATTTCTGAATCCAGTTGTGCAGTTTTGGATAGAAGCATCCAGACAGGAAGACAGGTTGGCACTGAAATTCAACCCATGCTCGCTCACCAAATCATGTGCCCTGCCAAGAGGATGTGTCTAATCAGAGGATTGGGGCTTTTCTTCCCTGTAAGCAGACGTCTTATACAGTCTCTCCTGCCCAGAGAGGGCACTTTTGTCTAATTTGCATGTAGGCACCATATAGTCTCGTAGTGGCTATGGCAGTAAATTCAGTGTTCTATTACTCTGTTCTGTGACTCCCCAAAGCAGAAAGGGAATAAGATGAGTAAACAATGCCCTCTTTTATTAAGCCTATTGCCCAAATATAGATTTGTCAGAGTAGGAAAACCAGCTTCCTCTTCTCTCACCCAGCTCTGTCATCTCTACACTTCAGAGCAGTTTGCTGATATTTTCAGGAGGTTTCATAATCATGTGGATAACTCATTAACAGTCCTTCCTCTCTTCCAGAATATTTACTTTAAAAGCATCTCCTACTAATGACAAATTTTTAGCACCATCTGTATGAGGTGAGCTGGAAGGAATTTAAAAGCAAAAGCCCCGCAGAATCCCTAATTGCCCTCTCAGCCAAGATTTTTCAATTCATGCTTCCAGTGTCTCTGTTGTGAGAACTGCTAACTATTAGAGAAATGAATAGTTTATGTCTTTTCCCTGTGCATATCCTGTTGGGCTCTGCTAATGACTAATGAAGGGGCTGGAAAGCAGGGACACAAATCAGCCAAGTGCTCATTGAGCTCCTGCTGGGATGTGAAGAGTACAAAGATTGAAGACAACTGGGCCTGGCCTTCCTGGGGCCAGGACGGGTCCAGCACACAGGCCGCAGCTTCAGCCCTGCTTGTCTCTTGGCTGGTGGTGTGATTGCAAATGCATCCTCTTATTTCCTCCCCAAACTGATGGATTTTAGGGTTCAAGTCAGTAGCTTCAATGAAAAAAGAAGGCTGGTAAGATAAAGGAGGACGGGATGGGGATGGACAGGTGAGCACCGGTTCCTTCTAAAGGGGGCAGGATCCAACTCTATACCCCAAAGTGTTTCCAGACATCCCAGTATTTTCAAAGGAAACTAGAAAATTTAGTTTTTGATGTGAATCTGATGAGTCTTTAAATGTTGGCTTAAATTATTTCAAAATAATATGGGAAAAATAAAGAACTGCTATGAGCAGACTGTATCTAATCCTTGGAGCAGGAGGAGGCCAGTGTGCAAGTCAGGGTTCTCCAGGGAAATAGTACCAATAGGGGATACACACATACACACACACACACACACACACGCATGCACACATACATGCAAATATACAGACGCACACACACATATACAAATGCACATGCATACACATATACATATAAACATACATACACACATATACATACATGCACACATATACACACATACACATATATACATACACGCAGTTGACTATTGAACAATGCAGAAAGTAGAGGTGCTGAACCCTGGCAGTCAAAAATCCACACATGATTTATAATTTCCAAAACTTAACTACTAATAGCCTACTATTGACCGTCAGCCTTACTGATAACATAAGAAGTCAATTAACACATATTTGGTATATGTGTTATATACTGTATGCTTACAACAAAGTAAACTAGAGAAAAGAAAATGTTAAGAAAATCGTAAGGAAGAGAAAATATTTTTACTGTTTATTAAGTAGAAGTGGATCATCATAAAGGTCTTCATGCTTGTCTTTACATTGAGCAGGCTGAGGAGAAAGAGGAGGGGTGGCTCTTGCTGTGTCAGGGGTGGCAGAGGCAGAGAGGTGGAGGAGTTAGAAGGGGAGGCAGGAGAAGCAGGCTCACTCAGTGTAATTTTTATTGAAAAACATCCGCGTTTAAGTGGATCCATGTAGTTCAAACCCATATTGTTGAAGGGTCAAATGTATGGAGATATATATAAAATTTATAAATATATATTAATATATTTATAAAGTCTTTTAATATTTATATATGCATAAAGAGAATTAAGAAATTGGCTCATGATTTTGGGGCTGGCAAATCTAACATCTGTAGGGCAGGCCAGCAGGCTGGACACTCAGGCAGGAGTTGATGCTACAGTCTTGAGGTAGAATTTTTTCTTTTCTGGGAAGCTTCAGTTTTGCTTTTAAGGACTTCCACTTATTGGGTGAGGCCTACTGACATTATCGGGAGTGATTTCCTTTACAGTCAACTGATCGTAGATGTTAACCAGGTCTACAAAATACCTTCACAGCAGTACCTAGATGGGTGTGTGATTAAAGAACTGGGTACTGTAATCTAGCCAAGTTGACATGTCATACCCAGGGTTTGGGGAAGGTGGGAGGATGCTTTCAGGGCTATGTCTTGTAGAACACTTAGCATAGGGCCCCGCATACTCCATAAATATTGCATTTGGATGCAGAGAATTAATTCTAACCGCAGGCAGAGGAGGAATTGTCTTATAGTAAATAAAATTTAAAGCTTCAAGTCTGTATTAGGGATCTCCTAGGAGATATATATATATATATATATATATATATATATATATGTGTGTGTGTGTGTGTGTGTGTGTGTGTGTGTGTGCATGTGTGTGTGTATGTAGAGAGAGAGAGATAAAGTATTAGTCACGCCAGTCATGGAAGCCAAATCCCATAATCTATTGTCTGCAAGTTGGAGGCTTGGGAAAGTCTTGGTGGGAAAGTCCTTGGTGTCATTTGAAGGCCTGAGAGCTGTAGAGCCGATGGCACATATTTCAGTCTGAGTCTAAAGGCCTGACAATAGTCAGACGAAGGGGGGCAGACCCAACCTTCCCTCACCTTTTTGTTCTGTTCAGGCACTCAGTGGATTGGGTGATGCCCACTCACAGTGCAGAGCGCAGTCCGCTTTGCTGAGTCCACCAATTCAAATGCTAATCTCTTCTGGAAACGTCCTCACAGGCACATCCAGGAATAACGTTGATCAGTCATCTGGGCAGCCCATGGCCCGGTCAAGCTAACACATAAAACTAACCATCAGAAAGGCTTCTCACTTGCACGGGATCCTTCCAAAGTGCTGTACCTAATTTCCTGTTCATAACACTGAATTCTTTTTCTTGGTCATTCTCTACTGCATAAGCTTCAGACCTCTCAAAGTCTGGGTCTGCTCAGTCAGCTCTGCCACTCTTCTGTGTCCCCACCAGCCAGTTCCCCTGTGTTTCTGAGCCTCAGTCTCCCCACTTGTAAATTGGGGAAGGTAATTCCAACCACCTTCTGGGGTTCTTTGAGGGTTAAGAGAAGAGGCTATGCAATTAAGAACTTATGAAAAATCTAAATGCTTTCTCTCAGTTTCTGCTTCTCAAAAGTGTTCTAATATTAGTATTTTATTAGCTAAAAAAGCACCAACTTCTTGTACTCAGTAAAATAGGTAATTTAAAGTGAGAATATATAATTCCCCACTCCCCAGGGACAAGATAAAGAGTAATTTTCATTTTCAATAATTAGCTTTCCAAGTGCTTCATATTGGGTATGTAGGCATCAGCTAGCTGGGCGAATGGTAACTGGGCCCATTGCCTGGGGCCTGGGTATTGCCTGGGGCCTGGCCCTGTGCTGAGGCTCTCACACACATGATTATCCAACCTGTTACAGCATCAGTGGGGTAGGTATCACCACCCCCATTTCCCAGATGGGGAAACTGAAATGCAGAGAGGTTAAATTTAACTTGCCCGGGGTCAAGTTAAGCAGCAGAGCAGAGATTAAAACCCTGTGGTGTACTATTCTCATAGCTTGGGATCTGGAGTAGAGAGGTAAATGAGAGCAGCTGCTGGGAGAGGTGAGGAGAGTATTCCCTTATGGTAGCCACCAAACCAAGTAGAATCAGATCCTGAGCACTGGTTTCAAAAATGAAATCCCTCACTGCCTCCCAGGGAACCACATCAAGTCTGCTTTGGATGGTTGTGCAGGCTGTGCATTGCCCAAGCCTCCTCATCCTGGGCAAGTGGAGTCTAAAATCTAACCTGTGCTTTACCCATAAATAGAGGCTCTTGGAGAATTCTATTAGCCCAGAGGGATGCCTTTTTCTCCTGCGCACGAGTCATTTTGTAGAGCTGGAGGCCCTGGCCAGCCTTAAATATTTTCCCTTTCTTTCTACAAGTCTCTCACAATTTAAAAGTTCTCGCTATTCCTTTCTAAACATTTGAATCTTGCCAATCTTATGGTCCATCTCCTTTGTAGAAATTCTCTTGACTTCCTGGTCCACTGTGCTGTGATCTTAAATCCCCCTCAGCTCCATTTCATTCATTCATTCATCAACAAACATTTACTATATGCCCTGTACTGTTTTAGGTGTTGTAATTAGAATAGGGGTACCCTCAGTTGTGAGTGAGGAAGAATCTTTGTAATCAAGAAGCTCAAATTTATGCAGGGAAAAGTATTATGCAAAAATAGTTACAATAACAAATTTGTATTGCGTGTTCACTGGGTGCCTGGTTATGTTCAAAGTGCTTTGCTTGTGTTCCTTCATTTGATCCTTCCAGTAATCCCATGAGGGTTGATATGACTAGTATCCGCATTTTATATTAGATTGAACCATGTGACATTGCCATTGCCTTTGATGCAGGTCAAAGTGGCTGTAGGACAGGAGTTTAATATGTTTTAGCCTAAGAGATGTGGAAACATCAATGTTGAATCCATTGGTGATATATATAAATACATATGCTCGTTATAACACAATCTAAATCTGCTAATAATGGAGTGGTTTGTGTTGGCAACAGGATTCTACACTTTTGTCTTCTAGCATATTTCTACTTTTTTTGCCAAACATGAAATCACAAAGGAATGACTAAAACTTTCTCTGAAATTTGTGAGATGGTCTCATTTTTCACAATAAAAGATTTGTTCTTCATACCCTCTGGTAAATTTTAAATTTTACTCAAATTAGGTTAAATCACAGCAGACAACTAAAAATCATATTGTTATTCTCTTTAGATTCATTTCTAAGCAACTCACTGTCTGAGGTTTATGAAGTCCCCAATATCTGTAATTTTCAGATTTTGAAATTTCCCATCAAGTGGTCAAAATGTCACTACATAAGTAGTTCTCAAGTGTTGGAGGAAGAAGGATTTTGTCCTCTCTGGGGACAGTTAACAACTGTAGGGAGGGAGACCGCTAATGGTGTCTAGTGGGCAGGGGACCGGAACGCCGCCCAGCACGTGCAATGCGCAGGGCAGCCCCCAACAACAGAGAATCATCCAGCTCAAAGGGCAGCAGCGCCAAGGTTGAGAAACCCTGTGCTACATCATTATATGGAAGAACATGCTCTCATTTTCAGACACATATGTCAGGGCTTTAACGTTTAATGGATGTGCAGAAAAACATGTAGCTTACTTGTACAAGCTACAGATTACTTGCTTTGAATAACTGTATGCAAAAATGGTCACATTATTTTTAATAACTCACAAATATTAACTTATTTGTTTGAAAACACATTAGCCTTTTTGCCCCAACTATTTGAACTTGATCTTTAGAATTATGTGGGCCATGAATAAATGATGAACTAGGACTAAGGAGTTTTAAAGTGTATACATATATATATATTTTTTTTTTTCCTGAGTCAATAATTTGTCTTAATCTTTAAGATCATAAAATTGAGAAACCTTTCTGAGCAACCTAATCTATTTTCTGGGCAAGAGATGTTTCTGCAGAGTCTACCCCTCTTGTTGCCCTCTTTCTTTAGTCTCTTCTCAGACTACACTGTCTTGTCTAGCAGCATGGGCCTTCCTATACATCTTCATCATGTCTAGAGTGTTGCTTTCTGTGCACCAAGAGAAAAGTTTACTGGAAACATCTTCATCTTCTTCCACTAGCTAATACATATAATCTGTAGACTTCTTTTTTTTTTTTGAGACAGAGTCTCACTGTGTTGCCTGGGCTAGAGTGCCGTGGCGTCAGCCTAGCTCACAGCAACCTCAAACTCCTGGGCTCAAGCGATCCTCCTGCCTCAACCTCCTGAATAGCTGGGACTACAGGCATGCGCCACCATGCCCGGCTAATTTTTTCTATATGTTTTTAGTTGTCCGGCTAATTTCTTTCTGTTTTTTAGTAGAGATGGGGTCTCTTGCTTTTGCTCAGTTTGGTCTTGAACTCCTGACCTCGAGCGATTCTCCTGCCTCGGCCTATAGTCTGTAGATTTCTGATGCACGATATGTTTATGGTGCAGTTTGACATGGACTTCCTTGCTTTTACTTTGTGAATTGTAATCAGGGAATCGTTTGAACTTGCCGCATCTGTAGCTCTCTCCAGAGCCCCTCACCCCTTGTTCCTGGTGGTAGTTGTCCCAGGGCCTGCATTCAGACAAGTAAGCGTACAAGGCACTATCACTGCTCTGCAGTGCTTCTGGTGAGCTTTGTCCTTTTCAGATCTTGTCCGTGCCAAGCGTGTTCAGAAGCTGCAGGGTAGCAGCCCCTCAGTACAACATGCAATAATAGGGTAGCCTGTCACGCCATCTTTCACACTATATTTTCGGAGTTGAGTTAAACTGGAACAACTGTCACATTGTCGTTTAACAGGCATTGGACAAGGTCCCTCTGTTGGTAACATGGGCTAGCCATTATCTTATATTTGGGTGTGCTCCAGTTATTCCTATCCTTGGTCACTAAGAATTTCCAAGCATAGAGTCACACACAGTACCTTCTTGTCTTTGTATTTCAGTTGGTATCAATTGTAGAGAGCCTTGTTATTTTCAACTTTACCAAATCATACTTATTCTGCTGAAAAGAGACCCCAGCTTGGCATAGATCCTTAATGTTTAAGTTTCTTCAGAATTCGTAAGGCACAAATGTTTATTTTTTTAGACCCTTATAACTCTGGAGACACGCATGTTTATTTTAGATAATGATTGGAAAAATACAGAAAAGTATAATGTAAAAAAATTACTTGTAATTTTACCATTTACTGTTGAAATTTTAGACACATTGTTTTATGTATATCTATGCATAAATAGACATGGATTTTCTTAACAAAATAAAGATCATACTGTTATTTAGCTTATTTTACTTATAATCATTTTCCCATAGCCTTATGTAGTTTGGGTAACATTTTAAATGACTGTACAATATTTTAATAGATAGCTGAACCATAACATACATGCAAATATATACAGGCATGCATATTTATTTCTTTACCAATTGCTTTTGTTCAACATTTACATTTGTTCCACTCTTTTCACTGTGACAGTCACCTACACATTTGTGCACATCCCTGATTGTTTGTCCTAGATACAGAGTTGGTTTATAAAAAGCTGTTAATATTTTTAAGCCTTTTGATACACATTGCCAAACAACCCTCAAAAGATGTTTGCCACTTAATGTTCTTATTCTGAGTTGATTAAAACTTCTAGCATTCATCCTTGATTTTTTAAATCTTCCAATGGGGATTTTTCTACTCTCTCACCATTAAGGATATTATTTTATAAAAGTATTTGCTATTTTAATTTTTATAAAAAATGTTTTAATTAAGAATGGATGTTGGATTTTATCAAATGCCTTTTGGACATCTATCTCTGTTACGTAAGTTTCATCATTCAGTCTATCAATATGAGGGATTATATAAATGTGTTTCCTTGCCCTTTGGGTTTTGCTGTGTTCTCCTACTTTGGGATGAGTGGGCCGCCTATGTGAAAAAGAAGGTTTTGGAGACGTTCTTTTGCTCAGTAGATGGGGCCGTGCACATTGTCTGCACACAGTCAACTTTTCCTGCATCTATTTGTACACAGTTTCAATAATGGTGCCTGGTCTTCCCTATCTGAGGAGTGCTTTGGCTGTGGATCTAAGGAGGGATGACTTGATTCCAAGTAGGGTTTCCTGTCTTGATACCCTCATATGCAGCTCTCTCACCAAGACCTCAAAGTTGAGAGATACTGAGGAGGCATGTTAGCATTTCTTCTAGTACTGGGTATATTACACTGCTTTCTCAGGAGTGGAAGTTAATGTCATTTTTTTTTTTTACTTTTAGCTCAAATTAGATCATTTATGGCAAATTTACCTTAAAGTTTATGATGAAACTTGGAACCATTGCCTGATTTAAGTGTTTTTGATGTATTATTCATTGTTGTTATATTCATTTTCATCAGTGCTCAAATTGATTTTATAAGCCCAAACTTATAGCATGGTATACTCTAGTACACTTGGATAAAGCTTTCTAAGAAGAAAAGACATAAATTTAATGTATAGTCTTCAACCATTTTTTCTTGTATAGCAAAAATTCTTTATTAAAAATATTTCTAAGTTTTGAGAATGAACTGATGTGAAGATAACTTAAAATTGTAACATTTTAGTTGAACAGAAGTGTGAGTACAAGGACAATGACTGTGACATCATTCCAAGTGTGCTGGCATCATCTAATACATTTTAATTTTAGCCACTCCAATTATTTCAATCACTTTCTGAGGCTTGAAATAATTTTCTGAAAAATAGATTAAATGGATTAAATATTACATGATTCACCTTCTTAAAAGTATGGAGAGAATAATATTTTTAAGAGCTTTCTGTTGTAATATTTCTGTGCATGCTAGACACTATGCAGTAGTTCAGTTTAGGCCACGTTCATAGTAGAAATTTGGTGTCCATAATTAAAATACACCTAAGCTTTTCAGTAGTTTTATTCATCTCTATAAATTTATAAATATGGGAAATCTTGTAAATGCATGTCATAAACTTCTAGACGTGTTCCTTTGCAGTGGAAAAAATATAAATTGAAATCTTATGATGTGTTATAACAGGAGCCAAAGTCACTGTGATTTAATGAAAAACAAATTTAAGTTGAAGAACTCTAGAATATATAGGGCTGTGGAAGTTATCAAACAAAGCGTTATCTGAGAAAAGTCTTTATAGATAGAAGGGAAAACAGGTAGCTTGATGCTGACAGTGAATGTCAATTTTTAATAGTTAGCTTTACTAAAACCATTTATTTGCAGCAATTCTCAGTGGGGTTGATCACACTTCTAATAATGCTTGTGAATCTGTATTTCAGAGCTACTCTAAACATGAGAAAATCATTCACAAAGTACTCATTTTAACTCATAAGCTTAAAGTGATATAATAATGGATTGATCGCTTCATTTAAAAGAATTTTGAAAAGAGGATATTTTGATTGGAATATAACCAGTGCCTATTTCAAGTTTTCTTAAGGTAGTAATCTCACATAATTGTAGCATCCTCAGTGTGATAGTATGGAAATTGCAGATTGAATACGGCCCCACTTTTCTGTATTCAATGAATATATTGCTGTAAAGCTATAGGTAAATCACATTTAAAAATCAATTGAATCATTTTAGATATATTAGAGGATTGCCGTGTATAGAAAAAAACCCATTTGGGCAAGATTTCATAGACTGATATGTCATCTCCTAGTTTATAGTATTTAAATATGGGTTTTCTCAGACTTGTTTAAAGTGTGCATTGTTGTTAATCATTCTGTCACCCTACTTGACTTAGCCATGTGGTCATTGCACATTTTTGGAGAGATTTGGATGTGAAAACAAAACTGTATATGGAGTTGACAACTAAGAGAAGGAACAGATTTCCACATGTATATTTTATTTTTGTTTGAGTTTTATTTTTTCAAGGTTACATATTTCAAAATTATGCAGTTCTATAAGGTTCACAATGAATAACAGTAGTCCTTTTTCTGCCTTTACTGGGCTCAATTCCTGCTTCCCAAAGTCAACTACTTCTATCTTTTTGAGCTTTTTCTCCTAAGTTTTACCTTTATATTTTCAAAAAAACATGGTTATATTGTCATTTATTGATTTGTTTTTGAGTTATAGACATTATCTGTTGACATTTTTGGGAAGATAAGGACCAAGCCCTTCACTACAACTAAACCAGATTCTACCCCCCACCCCCATTAGAGGTATGTCATGATGTTTGTAAGAATCAGTGTTTAGTTTTCTAATATTTTTTTATGTAAATGCGATGGGATGTCAAAGTCTGTTTCATCCAAGGCACCGTGAAACAAAACATAAAATTCCAAAGTGAGATGCAAGACCAAAATGAATGACCGAGAACCAGCTGCTTGTACAGGGGTAGTTAAGGAGAGTTTGCTGTGTTGGAAACCTTGCTGAGGTAAATTAAAGATGAAATTAAATATACAAGTAAATGGAAAGATATGCCCAGAGTTTGGCGGGACAAAGACTGTCTGATTGTGTCCTGAGAACATACGTGAGCCCCAGTGGTAAGGGCCAGCTTAGAGCCATTGCTGCTCTGGCTGTGAGGTGGGGTGACAACAGAGGGTGTCTGTGTGGAGTGTTGGAGGGATCTGGGGGATCTGATTGATTTGTATAGAGACTTTTAGTCACTCATCTTTCAAAGGTATCTATTGCCCCTAAAATTGGGTCCTTCGGGGGGCTACAGTACAAATCCTCTTAGAAAGAGGGTTCCCCACTGCTGACAAACTTCCTCTTGTCTGCTAATTTCACGGGCTCACCAGCCTTCAAAGTTTGTTTTTTTCCTCCTCTTCTTTGTCCCTTTTTGCCTTAAAAAATTTCTCTGCTATTGCAATTGGTGGAGTTTTGAGTCAGAGTCGTGATAGACATATATATTCAGTCTACAATATTTATCTGGAGTCTTCAAATTTATTTTAGCAGAAAGGTGTACAAAAGCGGTATGCCCATAGAGTAAGAAGGCAAATAGTTATTTAACTCTTTTGAGGAAACAGAAGTATTTGAATATGTGTACATTTCTTCTTTTCTATTCCTGAACTTGATTCAGCTGTTTCACCTTCTTGAAGAGGGAAGGGAAGTTAAATGATCATATCCAGAGTGGGTAACCATGTTCCTCGAGACAGCGCTCTCCTGGATGCAGCCACCATGGAGTTGCACCAAACATGTATTCCACTTGTACATATTCGACTACACCAATTCAAAAGAATAAGGGCTTACAAAGTATATCCCTTTGACCATGGGGCTCTAGGTATTCTCTCCCTCAAAACTTTTTTAAAAATAAAAAAATACAAATAAAAACTAGAAGAATCAATTCTTGACTTTTGTGCTTTCGAAGACTCAAGATATAAAAATTAAAGATGAGTTAAAAGATTATTCAAAGATCACTTTGTTTATGCTTAATTTTCCTTTAAAATCTGATTTTAAATCCAAACTCCTGTGTTTGATGAGAATTCACTATAATCATTGTGCTCCAATATACAGAATCAAAATATTGGATGGATTCTTATTCCTGTGGCTGTGTGGTATCGTAGGAAAAGTTGAGTCTTGTAATTCATACAACCTTGGGTTTAAATTCTAGCTATGCCATAGTGGACATACTATTTAAGTTTCCTGAACCTTTAGTCTTCTTGCCTCCAGAGTGGTTGCAGTTATAACTACATAATAGGCTTACTTTAATAGTTAATATTATGCAACACTTTAAGCACCATGAAGAGTGCTATGTACATAGTAGATGCTTAAAAGATTAATTACCTTGTTGGCCCCACAGCTGAGAATTCACTTACCATTTTTCATAAATCAGATATCTCATTTTCAGAAGGTTGGTGCAGGCCCAAGAATATTTACTCACATTTATTGAGTACTTAATACTTTACATTGTTCTATGTTCTTTTTTGACTTCTTCAATGACTTTTTAAACTCAAATTTGAGTTTTTAATTCTCAAAAACTCTGAGTTAGTTATAGCTTTCATTCCTACTTAAGAGATAAGTAAACTGAGGCTCAGAGAGATTAAATAACTTACCCAAGGTTGCAAAACTGTCAGCAGGTAGAGCTGCGATTTGAACACAGAATAATGAAAGCATTTCCCAGTTTGATTTAGGAGAAAAGATAAAGTCTACTTTTTTCTTATAGTTTGTCTTTCTGGAAAATTTGTATTAGCTCTTTGTGTTTAATGAAAAATCATAGGAAAGTTTTTCTATAAGGGAATAATATGAAATATTATAGGCAAAGGCAATATATGTAACCTAAAGATTTGTACCCCCATAATATGGCTGAAATAAAAAAGAAATATTATATATAGATTGAATTTTTGTGTTATAAATTGGGGAAACCTAACTCAAAACTAATTTAGGCAAAAAGGGAGGATTTATGTGGGATTCAAAGAATGGTTAACTCACCAAACTGTAGAAAGAGCACAAATGCAGATGGGCTCAGGAACAGCCGGCACCAGGGAATCGAGCCCTACTAGGACTTTCTTCCTGTGTTTCATCTGTGCCTCTCTGTGCATGTTGACTCCTGCCTTTCTCATTGTAGATAGGCTTTCTATTCAGTGCAAAAAGCATAGCTGCTGACCACCTAAGTTTGCCATTTTATATGGCTTAAGCCATGTGAGAGAGCTGATATTCCTTCTCAGGTGCAGGTTGTAAGATCCCAGGAGAGGACTTGAGTCAAGGCCTCATCCTTGGAGCAGTTAACTGTAGCCTGAGAGTAGAGTCATAAAGAATATGGCATCTCTTGAATCAGCCTCATAGACTTGGGGTTAATAAGGGTGAGGGCAGGTAAATCAGTTAGGAATACTTTTGGCTGCAAGTAACAAAATGGTGTTAACTAATGGTGCCTTAACATGAAGGAATGTTCATTTATTTATTGTTACAACAAAAATTCTGGAGTTAGGGTTGAATGATTTATTTTAGTGACATCATTATAACATTATAATCTTATTCCATTTTTTTTTTTACTCTGTCTTTGCTGCATAGGCTTTTCATATTTCTCCTTGTCATCTCTTCAGTACAAGGTGGCTTCCAGAGGTCCAAATATTGTGCATTCATTCAAGGCAAGAAGAAGAAAGGTGCATGGTTGGCAAAATTTCTTCTTCCTTCGTTTCTCTTATCTGTTTTCTCAGAAGCCCACGGTGGACTTCCTTTTTTGACCCATCAGCCAGAATGGAGCCATGTAATTGTCTCTGTCTTTAAAGTAGTCTGGGAAAATAAGCAACTAGCTTATTAGCCTTTGTTGTGAGAGGCAACAACTGAGTAGGGGTTAGGAATGACTATTGCTTTAGCCAATAACCAATGTCTGCCACTGTGGGTGAAGAGGAGGGCAAAGTTGTCAGCCACCATGAGAATAGAGAGGAAGGCTAATAGGCAGACAGTCTCATAGAGATATATAACACATGATCTATAAAAAATCAGGAGCTTAGGCCTCAGCAACTTTGAACTATCTTCAAGAGAGTAGACCCAGACAACTGCATTCTTTCTTTCCCTCCCAAATAGGACTTGGGCTTTTCTGTGTTCAGGCTCAGCTCATGTGACTTTCCTCCCCAAATCTTTTGTTTCTTCTTTTCTAGAGATGCCAGAACTTTTAACTTTGTCTCAAGGCTCACCTCAACTTGCCAAACTCATGGTGGCATCTCAGACCACTTCTTTTCTTTTCTTTTTTTCATGACTGGTCAAAACAAGATCCTCTTTTATTTCATTTTTTCCATTTTATTTCCATTCCTTATTCCCATTCTACTTCCCCACAGGTAGCCCTTCTAGCATATTAAATGTGTATCTTTTTGTTCACATGTATTCTTGCAAAATGCATATTTTGCATACATTTAACTTACGTAAATATTATCATGTTATATATTTGCATATATTTTTATTTATTTATTTTTTTATTTCAGCATCTTATGGGGGTACAAATGTTTAGCTTACATATATTGCCTTTGCCCCACCCGAGTCAGAGCTTCAAGTGTGTCCATTCCCTGGACGGGGCACACCGCACCCATTAGGTGTGAATATACCCATCCTCTCCTCCCCCCTCCCATCTGCCCGACATCCGATGAATGTTATTACTGTACGTGCACATAAGTGTTGATTGGGTAATACCAATTTGATGGTGAGTACATGTGGTGCTTGTTTTTTCATTTTTGTGATACTTCACTTAGTAGAATGGGCTCCAACTCTATCCAGAATAATACAAGAATGGCTAGATCACTATTGTTTTTTGTGGCTAGCAGAACTCCATGGTATACATATACCACATTTTATTAATCCAGTCATGTACTGATGGGGTCAATTGTGAATTGTGCTGCTATAAACATTCTAGTGCAGATGTCTTTTTTATAGAATGTCTTTTTTTCCTTTGGGTAGATGCCTAGTAATGAGATTGCTGGATCAAATTGTAGTTCTACTTTTAGCTCTTTGAGGTATCTCCATATTACTTTCCACAGAGATTGCACTAGTTTGCAGTCCCACCAGCAGTGTATGAGTGTTCCTATCTCTCCACATCCATGCCGACATTTGTTGTCTTGGCACTTTTTGATAAAAGCCATTCTCACTGGAGTTAAGTGATATCTCATTGTGGTTTTGATTTGCACTTCCCTAATGATTAGAAATGTTGAGAATTTTTTCATATGTTTGTTGGCCATTAGTCTGTCTTCTTTTGAAAAGTTTCTGTTCATGTCCTTTGCCAACATTTTAATGGGGTTGTTTGATTTTTTCTTGCTGATTTTCCTGAGTTCTATATAGAGCCTCATTATCAGCCCTTTATTGGATGCTGTGTTCGCTTCCATGTATTTTTAAGTTGTCTTTTAGCCAGGACCATATTTTAAGATCCTTCCATGTTGCTGTGTATACATCTTGTCAGGCCAACTTCTGATCACACAACTCACATCTGATGATAACTTACATTTTGTTGTTTCATCCTGTCATGTAGCTTTTGACACCAAGGTGTCTGATTACCCCGATTGGATTGTAGATTTCTTTTTATTAATATTTATTTACATATTTATTTTAAATTTGAAAAATAAAAATTATATGTGTTTATCATGTACATGATGTTTTAAAATACATATACTTTGCAGAATGGCTGAATTGAACTAATTAACAAATGCAGTACTTTAACATACTTATTTTTTTGTGGTGAGAACACTTAAAATCTATTCTGTTAGCAATTTCCAAATAAACAATATACTGTTATTAACTGTAATCACCATGATGTATTAATACAACAAATCTGGAAGTTATTCCTCTTATCTAACTGAAATTTTGTATCCTTTGCCTGACAGTCTTTCCAATACCCACCCCTCTCCCAGCTCTTGGTAACTACCATTCTATTCTCTCTTTCTATGAGTTCAACATTTTTAGATTCCACATATAAGTGAGATCATGGGGCATTTGTCTTTCTGTGCCTGGCTTATTTCACTTAACATAGTGTCCTCTAGGTTCATTCACATCACTGCAAATGACAGGATTTCCTTCTTTTTAAAGGCTGAGTAGCAGTGCATTGTGTATTTTTATACCACATTTTCTTTATCCATTTATCTGTTGATGGACACTTAGGTTGATTCCATGCTTGGCTATTGTGAATAATGTTGCAGTGAATGAACGTGGGAAGTGCAGGTATCTTTTTGACATACGGATTTCATTTTCTTTGGCTATATACCCAGTAGTGGGATTACTACATCATATGGTAGATCTATTTTAATTTTTTGAGGCACTTTCATACTGTTTTCCATAATAGCTGTACTAATTTACATTTTCACCAACAGTGTACAAGGGTTCCCTTTTCTGTATGTCCTCACCAATACTTATTATCTTTCGTCTTTCTGGTAATAGCTGTTTTAACAGATAGGAGTGATATCTTATAGTGGTTTTAATTTGCATTTGCCTGATGATTAGTCATGCTGAGCATTTTTTCATATATTTGTTGGCCATTTGTATGTTGTCTTTTGAGAAATGTCTATTTGTGTCCTTTGCCCATTTTTAAATGGGTTATTTGTTTCCCTGCTATGGAGTTGTTCGAGTTCATTATATGTTTTAGATATTAACCCCTATCAGACACATGGCTTACAAATATTTTCTCCTGTTTCATAGATTGTCTCTTTACTCTGTGATTGTTTCCTTTGCTGTGCAGAATATTTTTAGTTTGATGTAATTTTTTTTATCTATTTTTACTTTTGTTGCCTGTGTAGATTGTAGCTTTACAACCCTTTTTCTATGTGTGTGTAAAGACCATGGCAAAAAGCAAGAGCACATGGTAGGTACTTACGTAATACATGTTAGTTCATTTACTCTGTACCAGAGCGTTTATTTAAGACTGTACTTTATCCACGAAGAACAATTTTAATCTGTGGCATGCTTCTGAATGCTTTAGAAAAGAGAACTGGGGGAGAAAATTCCTTTAGTGTACAATCCTTTGGCTGAGCTCAAATTTTGTTTTAGGACATTTACTTAAATGACATCTTTCCTCCTCAATGATCCACCCCGATGGTGCATCATTGCACAGGTAATAATCAACAAAGACTTTTCTTTATTTTCTTTTCCCACTCTAAGCTGCTGTTAGGTTTGTATTATAGACAAAACATCCACTATGCCTGTGTACTGTGCTATTTTGCTCCTGCCTGTCTGTGAGGTATTTTCAGTAATAACATGGGTTGTTGAATTTTACTTCCTCTGGAGTCAAGTGACTATTATACATAGGCAGAAAAGGCAAAGGAGAGAATTTAATGTAAACACTGCAGTTTCTCAAAAGAAGTCAAGTTCTTTAGAGACAGAGGAGATAGAAATGGGAAGTGCCCTTTGGTGTGAAAAGGTGAGGTGCTGAAAAACAGTGGACCTGGCAACAGGCTCCGTGTTTGCTTAGCATTTGATGAATGAAAATTCTATTTGTACTTGAGGATGATAGAATTTGAAATGGTCATATTTCAGCTTTATAATGTTCTTGAGAGTGTGTCTGCATTTTTTGTGTCTTTTTGCTTTTCCTCTTTGATGTCCAGCTGGTATTTTGAGACAAGAGTATGATTATGGAATTGGATTTGAAGAGCAGCACTAAATCATTCTCACTCGGTACTTGACCTTCATCCTAAACAGAATAGATTTCATGGGAGGAATCAGGTTGGAGAAGATATAATTTAATTCTGTCATGGGTCAAACAGAAAGGTTAAGTCCTTTAAGTTCCTCATTCTATGATACTGCTTGGTGATGTCTTTGAAAAAAAGCAATTTTTAATATTTGAATCATTTCCTCCCTGTCCCATGTTTTTTTGTTTATTTACTTTTATATGCAAGCCCATTTTAAATAAGTTTTTCTTGCTAGTATTCTTTTCTGTATTTTTTAGGAAATGGTCATTTTTTTATGAATTAAATTGAAAAATTGGACTGCTTCTATTTTGACATGCCAAGTGGCAAGTACTTAGTACTTCAGATACTTAAGGCTTGGTTTCATTTTCTGTGTATAAGATTAATTATTGGAAATTAGATGTATTTGTTTCCCTCCTCCTTTGCAACTCAAAACAGGATAATAAATGCGGATTACTGTGAGGTTTTTTTTTTTTTTGCACTTTTTTTGGGTTTTACATACCCTAATTTTAAATGCTTCCATTAAGGAAACCTCAGCATGCCTTCTTTGAGCATTCTTCTGTTGAACTCTCCCTTCAGGAGGAGTTCTCTGTTTTCACTGTGCTCAGGCTTGCCATGTCCACTATGTGGCACTGCTGTTTTTATTTTTATTTTATTTTTTTCCTCTTGGAGGAGAAATCTTGTCTCTGGTGGGTAGACTCAGAGACTCTTACTTTGGATGTTTTCCTTGCAGATGTAGTCTACACATATCTTCTCATTTCTTTAATACGTATTATTGTAGCTCTCTTTCACTTCCCATCTCCTGACAGGTTCAAAGTGGAGTGTTCCAAATCGTGCAAGGCATTCTAAATGAGATTGGCTTGCTATGATCTCCTTCCATATAAGCAGCACCTTGCACACGAATATCAGTGTGGTGCTGACCTGTTATTGCTTCTTGTTACTCCGTTCCTGACTCTGGCCTCTGACTTTGCACTCACTTTGCAAGTTCAAATTTAATCTGTTATCAGCCTTCTTCAACCCACCCAACTGTTTGTTCAAGAATGGTTCTTAGATAGTATTCTCCCAGCTTTTGTGTATTAATTCGGAATGTTCTAATGTCTGCTTCCTTCAAATGTGGCCTGACTTACTTGGTGGGTAGTCTCATTTTGAGGGAGATGGTAATGCTGGACATTATGCCCCCTTCCTATAAAACCGTATATTATCCATTGAGTCACTTGTCTTTGGGCATAGTGAACATAATGGTGTAGGCAAATTCAAGAGTGCTTAATAGCACAATTATATTAATTTTATGGATTGTTTGAGGTCACAAAAAGCCAACAAGGCCTGAGTCAATTCCAGTATATATTTCCTTATAACAAAATAATGATGAAATAACCGTGTCTGTAGCATTCCTGTGGCATGCAACTATAGATAAAGTATTTAAAAGGGTCCAATGAAGGCAGATATCAAAGGCACAGTTTTCATTTCCAGGATTGCACCATAGGTCCCCTGACCCAAATAAAACTCAGAGGCTCATGAAAGGCCAGCAATGTCAACTTATCACATAATAGCTCAGTTTTTGAAGGCAGGAACTTGATTCTCTGCTCTGTCCCCTATGGCACTTGGCACAATGCTTTGCATCTGTTGAGCATCCTTTAAAAATTCGTGAAATGAAATGATGAGTTCAGAGATTGAGCGAGCTATCTGTGTACCACAGTGTGTACCTTGCAGAGCGCATGAAGCAACTTGCTTCATGCCATCGCTGTGACTAGAAGCCAGACCCTCGCCTCCTATTCTGACGCTTATTCCACTACATTTTAGTACCACTCCTGGCTCCATCACCACCTGTAAACCATGGGTCCTCCCTAAGATTTCTCCAGAGAAGACAGTCTAGTTTGCAAAACCTTAAACATCACATACTGCCCTCAAGCAGGCTGTCATCACATGGTAGCAGGCTGTATCTCAAATTTGTGTTGAAGATACCATTTTAAAAACAGTTCAGAATATTCAGGGATTGCAGCCTTCCATCTTTTCCATTCTCTTGACTGTCACCATGACAACACATGTCACTTAAGAAGCAGTTATCAAGAGAGGTGTATTGGAGAGCTTCTTTACTTCTCCAGGGATACCATTTTTTTTTAATCTCGTGGATTTATTTTTTGCTTCTTGTGAGCTATCACTCTCCCAGTATACCTAAAAGACCCACACAGGTCCAGTCATTCCCGACGTCTTGTCATCAAGGATTCGTTCTTTGGACTGACAAATGTTTTATTGAGCTTTTACTTTATACCAGGCACCATTCTAGGTACAAAAATCTGTACCCTTGCAGATACAGATTGTATTTTGGAAGGGAGAGGCAAATACATAATCCAGACTCATTCTACCATCCCTTTTACTTTTCCTTTGCTAATCTTAAGCCTGACCTCCCACTAGAGTTAGTAGTACTGCCTATATTGAGTGTGTCTCAAGACACATGAGACCAGGTGATCCATGAAACAAAATGGAATGGCTGACACTTTAGTGTATGTGTGTGTATATAAATATGAGAAACCTATAAGCAATACAAGCCAAAACTTGATACTATGTTTAGATTAGGAAAAGAAAACTTAAAAGAACTAAAAAAATCAATTTCTCTTATTAGCCATACTTTACCTCTGGTCATCAGTTTTTCCTGTAGGAAGACACTTTCAAGACTTAGGTAAAAGTTAATGTTCCCTGCCTGCGATGCACCCTATTGAATTACATAAGGTGTTTTCTATTTGTGGTCATTCATCACATTAGGTATCTGGGACTGGGGAAGATTTAAGCTAGAGATGTGGTTGGGCCATCAGCTGGCAGATGGCAAGTAATGTCTTGAGAATGATCATGCTCTTCCCAAGGGAATGAGGGTACAGGGTGAGATGGGAAGGGGTGGCTGCAGATCCTCTGTGAATAGCCACATGTGAGGGTACAGGAAAGAGATCCCCAAAGAGACTGAGGAGTGTGTGTGGAATGGGATCGAAGTGAAGACGCTTTTGCGAGTTAACCCCATAAAATGCTGAGGGAGGAGTCCATAAAGCTGTGCACCAAATTACTCCATTGAATTTAGCAGAAATTTCCAGTGAGAGGGCCAAAAATCTATGAAATAAGCACAGCAAAATGAAAGGAATAGAGCCACAGGAAGAACGGGACAAAAAAGCATAGGAGGGAAGGGTTAGAGCCATACTTAATGCCTGGTATAACATTTCCAATGTCTGTGAATGGGATGTTTTTGTTCTTCTGAGTGATGGTTCAATGAAATCAAAGAGATGGCTCTTCACATTAGTGAGCTCTCCTTTGATGTAGCCCATTTCTGTGGGAAATCCATTTCTGAGAGGAGACTCTGTTGTGCTCTGTTGAAAATCAGCCTCCAGGAAACTCATATGGGAATTCTGAGGAGAAAGGAAAAGCTTCTAGAGAGATGTTTTGAAATCCTTTGAGCTGCATATAATCAGTGCAAACTTTACATGTATATTGACTGTACATTAGGAGCACTTTAAGCACTAAAGACCTCAAAGGCACTAGTCCATTATGAGAACAAACAGCAATTTAAAGCAATATTTTCCCAGAGAAAAGAATCAGGAGGAACAAAGATGCCAGGGTTGGGGCTTTTTTCCCCTGTTCATTTGTGAGAAAATGTACTTTTGATTGATATCTACCAAAGACTGTGTTCAGCATAGCATATTTTTGATGGTTAATGAATGAGCAGAATGGTAATTTGAAACATTTGGGTGGTGCCTCCAGGCACTTTTTCCAATACCTCTTTTATTCTTTCCAATATGTGGAACATGAAGACCGAGAATGAAAATAATTGCACTCACTCTCCTTTGCTCCCTTTCCCATGAGCCTGCGTGCTCATATTCTGTGAACCAGCAAGATCTTCTATTCTCATCAATTCTTCACTTTCATTTTTAGTAACAGGGCTGGAACTTTTTTGTGAAAGGCAAGAGTACACCATCCTGTAGAACAGTGACCCCCAACCTTTTTGGCACCAGGGACCGGTTTCATGGAAGACAGTTTTTCCACGGACGGGGCAGGGGCTGGGGGTAGAGTGGATGGCGAACGATGGGGAGTGGATGTAAATACATGTGAAACTTCACTTGCTTGCTAATCACCTCCTGCCGTGTGGCCTGGTTCCTAACAGCATGGACTGGTACCCATCTGTGGCTGGGGGTTGGGGACCACAGCTGTAGAAGACAGAACTCATGATGAATCCAGCATCTTTGTGCATCTTTTTCTTTGGAATTTTTCTGCTAGGGTGATTCGTTTATAAGAAATGTGGCATGGCTTTAGAGAAAATCTCAGTTTCTAATTCAGATCAATGTACTGAAATTAAAACATTATTTTTCCCCATTTGCACATGTCTTTCTTCTTCATGTTTGTATTTGATTTTTTCAGTCACATATTTTGCGTCGGTGGCATTTGTTAGGAAGACACCACACAGATAAGATGCTACTGAGGGCTTTTAGACCATGACAACTTAATAGTGTCTTGGTAATATGTCCAACTTATATCTACTCAGATCCATATACAGCGTAATTTCATATGGTACTTAGAAAAATAAAAACAAGAAACAACACCATTATACAACAGACCACTAATTTCAGGCTTCATTTACAAACAAGTAATACTTACTGTTAAATAAACATTAAAGAGCTTCCTATTATCCTCTATTATGGTTGAAAATATTGGTTATGTAATAATCTATAGTTAACATACTTGATTAAATTAAAGACATTTAATAAGAAGAATGTGTGATAAAATTAAGAGTATACATCATTGCTTAGCACTAAAATATATTACCTCTTTAAGATGTCACAACAGAACTTCAGATACTGTATAATTTTTCATGGACATAATTATTAAACAGCATGTCATTTTAAGTGTATTAGAACCCTTGAAAACTGCATAGTGTTCTCTTTTACTCTGGTTCCTGTTTTATTATAAGGAAACCTGAAGAATAGTGAAAATTAGTAATAAGGTAATATTTTTGGAGGTATACTGTGTGCCAGGGAGTATGCTAGAGATTTTGCATATATTATTTATAATCCTTATAGTGACACCATTGTACAGATTAGCAACCCGAGGCTCAGAGAATTTAAGTAACTTGCCAAAGAATATGTAACTCAGTGGTAGAGAAGAGATTCAAATGCAAGTTCATCTGTCTAGGGTATATATTATGTGTGCAAATATGTACGTATGCGTGAGACTGTTGCGACATGTATGTATCTCGTGTCCTTAAGAATGTAAAATTAAAATGGCAGATATATAGATGAAATGTTTATGTAGAAAAATTGTGGAAAATGTTGAGCAAAACTGTGCTCCCATTAATAATAAGGGCTAAATAAAAAGAATTAGAGTATTACAGACTATAATGTCGAGTAGGTTTGTGTGTGCACATGCATATGTGTGAAATCTCTTTGAGTTCATTATTTTAGAAACTTGAAAAAATTTAATTAAGAGCAGAAGTCACTGAATTTGACAATTGAATGTTTAATCTCCTGGCTCTACCCAGAGATGATAGAAGGACTTTTTTTTTTTTTTCTGGGAGATGGGGTGTATGGGGTGGGTGAGGAGTGGTGGGGATAAAGAAGGATTTACTTGTTCTTTTCTCACCTAACATTCTTGGCATTTGAAGTTTAGGTCAAATGATATTGCCCAAGAACCTAACCTGTCTTAAATATGTCACAGATTGTCAGCAACCATGATTCTTCATCTAGAATATCTACTTTTTTTTTCTTGGCTTGATTTGGTTTTCATAGTAGTGGAAAATCCTTTCCCACTTTTCTCTGCTGCCACTTAGGCTGGTGAACCCCCCAAATAATCCTATTGGCATCCTTGTTTAATGTTCAACTTGACTCTACTCCATATCCTGCCTGCAACTCAAACTCTACCTCCCTCCCCAATTTATGTCTTTGATACCCATGGTTCTTTGCAGATCCTTGGGAAATTAGCTATCACAACTTCAACAGAAGGCTACCTGGTCTCAAGTGGCCATCTATGCCACCAGCGCAGTTTGCTCGGAGGTGCTTTGCAATGTTATGATGTTAATTTGTTTAGGGTCTCGGGGTAGGATGATGTTTCAGGTCACCAGGTAAGGTTAATAGAATCTAACATTATCATTATCTCCATTTTCATTAACTGTTGGTTGCGAAGAGATTCTCAAATTTCTAGTCATTTTAGTGCATATTCTCTCTGTTATACAGTTAGGAAGCATTACTACTAATAGTTAACTTGACCTTACAAAGAGTTCCCAAAAAATAGACATGCACAGTTTTCGTGGATGAATGGGATTTGTTCTGTCTTTGACTGGCATAGAGTTTAGGAAAGTACATGGGCATTAGCAGGGTTGGAGTTAGAGACATAGTTAGAGAGGTGTTAGGCTGTAGGGTTACAACCTAATATAGGGTCCCTCTACTTTCTGAACTTGACCATTCATTGTTTCTATTAATTGTAGGGTGAATGGAAATTTCAGGATAGTGAGCAGTTCCACCTGGTCTCTTATTCACTAACAAAGACAATACTCACAAACTATTTGAGTAATCTTCCAAGTTCTTCCAACTTTCTCCTTGAAGGTGGGTCTTTGCAATAAATCCTAGGATCCAAGGACCTGAAATTGGTGTTCTTCCGTAGTGAGAGGGGACAGACAGGGACTGAAGGGGTCTTACAGATAGGTCTCTAGGATGTTGACCAGTCTTTTCTTCAGCAAATGAGAAAGGGTGTCCTGGATCTTTTATAGTTGTTTTGGTGTCAGAGGTATGGTCTCTTGGGAATCATTTTTAACCCTGATATAATTCAATTTCCCCTAATTTATGTGAAAATAACTTCAACCCATGAAGTCATTTTATGTTTTTTTGGTGGGGGTGGGAGGGATATCAATGTTAATGTTCTCTAATCTATAGAAGAAGAAATAAAGATAAAACATACAGGATTCCTGTACAAAGAATTTCCATCAGGGTATTTGCAAATATTTTTTTCAAAGCAATCATGCAGGTATCTCATAAGAAAGGGCACCTTGGCCTTTGGTCTTCCTTGCTTAGAATAATGGTTATAACATTACTCCCCTGTGTTCCCATATGAAGGAAAAAGCAATACAAGAATTGTCATTTGTAGATGTGCTTACCCTTGGAAGAAATGGGGGAAAAGTTTGTATGATGGGGACAGGGATGAATAGATCTGGACAGGAAGAAGCAGATGCTGCAGCCAGAGCCTGAGAGACCAAGTAGGATTGTTCCCAAGACACCTTTACATGCTTCCAGACTGTTTGCCTTCCCCTTCCAACCTTTGAGTTCTCTCATAGACATGAAATCCCAAGAAACTGCATTAGAAACATAAATAAGAAGCAAGATTCATGCAATGCCTTTGAGGTCCCTGTGTCTGCTTTTTGTTGGCTTTACTATTTGCTTTCCATTTAGCCTACTTGATTCCCTTTATATTCTGAGCACGTAGAGAAATGCATATTTTTGTAGTGGGTCTGTTCTATCTATATTTGAGTTTTCAGGAGGCCATGCCATTTAGAAAAGTTTTACTTAGTACAGGTAATAGTGAAGGAAAAAAGACAACCCAATGTTTGAAGTGGTAGCCTTGTTTCAATGACATTTAAAAGATGGATGTTCACCATCATGCATCTTTCCAAGCTATATGCTCCAGCATATCTTGAGAAGATGAATGGATCGGAAAGGCTGGTTAATACATTATCTTTGTTTTGCTGCTGGCTAACAAGGGGGAAATGTTATGACTCGGCCAATAGATTGTCCTGCTCTTGTTTTATGTTGATGTAAAGTATCCAATATGCTGAACACTGGAAATTTCCTGTGGTACTTTAGTTCCTGTAGGAAACTAAAAATAGAATGGAGAGAATGAGTGAAACGTAACCTAATATTCTCTAGTCCCTTCCCCTCTTTTCTGAATAAATAGAAATCTCTTTTTTCTAGTGCCCTAAAATGTAAAGATTTCTAATGTCTTGTTTCTTATCCTTGCATGGGGTTCTCTGGGAGCTGGAAATAGTGCGTTTATGCCTCCATTTCTGCAGTTTTCTCTCAGAGGCTATATGAGGTGGGAGTTTAGAGACTTGAAGACACAATCGATTTGCAAGAAGGAATTCTCTTACGAGGATGGGACTTGAATTATGATCATTTATATCTGGTCTAATTAAAGGGGCAGGGGGGCTTTGAAAGCTAGTCTGTCTTTTGTTTTCAGAAGCTATGAAAGAAATGAATTGCTGACAGGGTAGAACCATGGTGACAATAAAGTGATCATTTGACTATTGTGCTGTCAAAACAATTTAGAGTAAAGTTTGGGAAAATAGAAGCATATCGAAACGTTAGGACCATGTTAAGCATTCATTTCATGTCCTTGCCCAAGCTATGCTATGGTTACCTAAAACTCAGAAAGAATATATATCATTTAGGATGTAATCCTTTCAAAGTAACAATAAAACCAACCCAAACTGGCTTAGACAACAAAAGGGATATATCTACTCATGTAACTTTAGAAGGCCAAAGTTGGGCAGGCTTCAGGCGTTATTTGATCCGGAGTCATTAGGACTCTGACTTGATTGCTCATGATTCTCTTGGCCCTGCTCTCCTTGGTATTTTGGCATCATTCAGAGTCTGGCTGTCATCTTGGTAGCAAAGGGCTGCAGCACTTCTAGGCCTCCTGTCCACATGTGGCCCTGTCCAGACAAGGTGAACATGCCCTTGTTCCTTCATTCCTATAAAGGGCCTGAGATTCATTCTGATCGGTCCACTTGGGTGGCTTAGACTGGGACCCATGCTACCTCCTGGAGGTGAGGATGCACTCAGTGTTCCCAGAATCAGAGTCTCAGATGTAAATGGGGAATGTCAGAAAGAGCTGAGTGGATGCTTGGGATGCAACAAACACGTGTCCGCCATGGCACACTGCGATTAAGATCCTTTGAAGTTTCAAAGGTCAAGGAAAGAGGATTTCACATCCACTTCCTTCCCATCAGTTCCTGTTAGGACGTATTTCTGATGATTGTTAACACATCATTATCTATTCAATTCCTCAAGATACCCAGGGAAGCCAAATCCCCTACTTTACGCTAGAGTGCAGTATGGTATTTCATAGCCAATTTTACCTTTACTTTTTCCTTAACTCGTGGTGCAATTTAATCACGTTTTTCTTACTTAATAGTCACTGGAAAGCAAAAAACAGCTGGCCTACCCATTCTGTATGATATCCTAATCTGTTTTCATTGTTTTATTATTACTTTTATTAGCTTTGCCTCCTGATGTTGCAGTAAGGTAAATGCTATTGTTTTCTGTGGTTTCTGGCTTACTGATTTGAGACAGGTTTAACTGACTTATCTAAGGTCCTACTCTTGAGTTACAGGTGACAGGTGGTGAGTGGCCACAGCTCCAAATTTGGCAGACTGCAGCCCATGGGCCAAATTGGCCTATTGGCCTGTGGCCTGTTATTATAAATAAAGGTTTATTGAAGCATAGCCATGTTCATTCATTTATATGTGTCTATGACTGCTTTCAGCACTACAGTAGCAGAGTTGAGTAGTTGTGGCAGACACTGTATGGCCTTAAAAGCTTAAAATATTTACTACCTTGCCATTTACAGGAAATGTTTACTGACCCCTAGATTGAATGAGTCACATTCTTCACTTTAAAAACTGTGAAAGATTTACAGTTAGCCGTTACACTTTTCCCAAGCCTTTTTTGGTTAAAGATTGTCTTTCAAAGTGATCAAAGAATGTTGGAGGCAGAAATAATCTGAGCAGATTCATCTAGTCCCAGTCTTTCATTCCCCAGGTGAGAGCCTCAGAGACAAGTGACTTACACAAGGCTCCACAGCATATTAGAGGTAGAGTGCTCTTTGTTTCCTACACCCAGGTCTGTGTATTGAAGAGCACCCAAACATACTGCTACTGAGCAGGGGATGAAGTCTGAAATATTTGGGGGAGAGTGTTGGAGGAGCAGTGAAGCTCTGCCGTCTACCAGTCTGAGCAAATTATTTAACCTCCCCGTACCCAATTCCTCATCTGTAGAATGAAAGTAAAAATAGTACATGGCCTCGGGGGTTATGCTATGAATAAGACATTCAGTGTAACGGACTTAAGAATATCTCAGTAATGTTAGCTACTGCTATCATCATCATCATTGTTGTCGTCAAAATCAGCAGCAGCAACAGGCTACATTAGTTCTCACCTTTGCTTCTTTTCTGCCTTTCTTAGAGTAAAAAGACCCATACTTCCTCTCTGAGGCTAATTGCTTCAGCTAGAAACTGGATCATTTCCTCTCATGCCTCCTCGAGGACCTTATTCTTTCAGTTACCTCATCTTTCTTGTGTCTTCTATAGCTTCCTCTCCTATGTTCCTTCAAATTATTAATAAAACACTCAAGTCTTAAATATTGTAATAAAGACATTGCTATCATCTGTTTCATCTTGATACAGTGATGTGCTTCTCCCCTTCCCTTCATTGCCCCAGTGGTTCACGTCTCACTGTCTTCACTCCCTCAAGTTCCGTTCTCAATTCAACTCTTCTAACATTGTCTCAGCTGGGGCCACAGGCAAGTCTGCGAGGCTATATATATTCTTTATCTGTCTCAATCTTACGTAGCATGAAAACTCTTGATACCACACTTCATGGGAGACTCTTTTTTCTCCTGTTTTTGAACCGTGATCCTGTTTAGCGTCTCTTCCCACCTTCTGATAAGTCTCTGTCTCAAGTTATTCCTTCTGAGCTGTCTTGTATATAGCATGTGTCTCAAGTTCTGTGCTTAGCAGCTTTCCTTAGCGATCTTTTACTTGGCCTGGCTTCAACGGCTGTCTGTTGAGCTGCTAAACGTCTCTACCCTGAATGTAGCAGTAGAATTTATGCCCCCCACTTCTCCCCCCAAATTACTCCTCTGTTTGACCCTTCATCCTTATCCTCTTCATTCTCCTGATGTTCTAATACTTAATATATATGGGATATTTGTACCAAGCAGGTTCTGTGCTGAGAGCTTTAAAAGTAGAATAGCACTTTAAAAAATGTAATTTTTAAAAAACTTTTTAAGAAATTAACAAAAATCGACATAGTAAATACATTCAGGTAAGCAACAGCCAAATCACAAACGAACATTACCCGCATTTTAGGGTGTACCTTAGTACTTCCTCCCCTCTACCCGGAGATAATTGTTATCCTGACTTTGAGCATGTATTAGTTTAGCCTGTGTCCGTGTGTCATTGAGATGGAGTCATACAGTTGTGCTGTTTGGTGCCTGGCTGCTTTCCTCAAGGTTATGTCTGTGGGTTTCATCCGTCTCTGTGTGTGTAGCTGTTGATTGCTCAGGCTTATTACTGTACTGTGTTCTATTGTATGAATATACTGCAATTTATCCATTTTTCTGTTACTGGAAATTTGGGTTATTTTTAGTTTTTTGTTACTAAAAATAGGACTGTTAGGAAATTCTCACATGTATCATTCAGTACCCACAGGTACACATTTCTTGACTATAATCCTGAGAGTGAAACTGCTGGATCGTAGGGCACACATACGTTCAACACCCATCAATACGGACAGTTTTCCAAAAACGGTGCATCAGTTTCTATTCCCACTCCCGATACAGGAGAGTTCTTGTCCGTGCAGCATATATTCTGATTCTCAAAACAGTTCTGTGACATAATTACCATTTTATTGTTATTTTACATGTGAATAAATCTGAGTCGTAGATAAATGACCAGTGTCTTTTACACAGTACCCCCGCCCGGCAGACTGAGCCAAAGCCTGTGCTCTTAACCACTAGCCTTTCCTCCTCCTCTAGGCCAACGGTGTCAACATACGCAGATTGTCCTCTACCTTGTAACTTCCAAAGTTCTTTTAGATAAAGCCTAGTGCCAACTCAATATATGTCACCTCCTATTGTGGCCAACAGGTGGTGCTAATGGTAGTTTGAAACTTGTCACTGGACTTTTGAACAAATATGAACTTAGGTATAACCTCTTAGAAGTAGTCTTTTTTTATATTGGTCTGAGCTGGCCTGAGAGCTAGAAACTTTGGGATCATTCCTCTCTCCCATCCTACCCAATTGGATCCCAAATACCATCTATCTTACTCAGAAATAATTCGTGAATATGCATTCCCTTCTGTTGTCTCTTTCCCCTGTGTTCCCATTAACTTCTTTTCCCATCTCTTTTTAACACTCATCACTGGTGTCTACTTATGTACCTGCAATGCCCTGCTATGCTCTGACCTTCTCAGGGCAGAGACTGGGTCATACTCATTCTGTGTCCCAGGTGTCTGACATAGTTTCCTGACACAAAGAAGGCACTTATGTTTGGGGACTGAATATGGTTCTCCTGGCAGAAGCCTAAAGGCTCAGTGTCACTATTCTTTCCTGTAGTTACATAAGCTCAAAGGGCATTGACTATTTGACTTGCCCTGTCTGCTCTGAGTGGCCTGGTATCATGCTCTGACCTGCAGGAGATCAGGGCTCATTATCACACAAGCCCTTGGCCCAATGATGTGACTCATTTGTGCTTTTCATCTCTCTTCTTCTAAAAGATGAAAGATAGTGGATAGTTATCATAGCAGTTCTGGTGGCATGACCAACCCATCCGTTTACCCCGGTTCAGATCAAATTGCTGGTAATTAAGAATTAGGAATGGGGTTACATCAATCTGACATCAAGCAGCAGAACCACCAATGACAAATCTGTCCCTTTCTGACAAATAAGGAAATTCCTGGTTATTAGACTATTTGTTTAAGGTCTAGGATTTTGTTTTTAATCATGTCGTTTTATACCCTTGGAAGAGGGTAGATAAAAACTCTAAACACATATTTAAAAAATATTTTCTTTCCCTGACCTCTTTCTACCTCCTTCCCGCAGTGATAACTTTCCAAGGTTAGTGATGATATTCTCTTTCATTCTAGCATATCACTATGTTGGGCTAGGAGCCAGACTGCTTGGATGCAACTCTTGGTGCTGCCACTCCTATGTATGTGATCTTGGACAAATTACTTAACCTCTCCGAGTTTCAGATTTCTCATCTGTAAAGTGGGCTTAATAGTAGAACCTTCCTCATAGGGTTGTAATGGTGATTAAATGAGTTGATACGCAGAAACCCTTAGAATAGTGCCAGCCCATATTAAGTACACTGGTAAATATTGACTTTTTGAGATCACATCAGACACAGCTGTTTTATGATGCTATCTAGAGAATAGGAAGCATTTCTACTGTAACCAGGAAAAAGCTCATTTATTATGTTTCATGTTGTGCTAGCTTTTATTACTAGGGTGAAAAATAGCCAAATGTAAATGAATTTATATCTAAACTATTTTTCTTACCAATTTTACTGGTTATTTTCTGTGCTCTTTTTCTCCACCTTTCGTCATAATTCCTTATGTTTGTATTGCATCTTAAAGTTTATAAGCCACTTTCACTTATGAAAATCTCATTTGAATTTCTCAGAAATTCTTGCAAGATGGACAGGGCTTTTAAAATATTCATTCCTATGTTGTTTTAGAGCTAAGAAAGCTATGTCTTACTGTGATTGAGGAAATTTTGCAAGGTCACAAAGCTAGTAAATGACAAAGCTGGAAATGCCATCCTTTGTGTCCCTGTAGCCCACCAATGGTCAAGTTCCATGAGTTTGTGGACGAACATGCATATGAGGGAGATTGGTAAGCCGCAAGTGAACGGTGTGTGTGTCCGCTAGTAAAATGTGTGTACATGCAATAGCTTCTACAGAATCACAGAAATTTAGGTATTAAAAACCCTCGTAGTAGGAGAATTCACAGCTGAGGACATCATTTCAAAAAATAAGGATGGGCAATAGAAGTCCCAAATGAGTCTATGAAAGCTTTTAAAATTTTATGTCACTAAAATAACTTAAAACAGCACCATAAATGGGGACAATATGAGTCAGCATTTATACATTTTTAGTGGGTAGCAAGGTAATTCCCAGATCTCCTTTCCCAACAGTTGCAGCAGGTAGCTTTCGTTTGTTTGTTTTGCAGATACTGGCACAGCACAGGATAATTTTTTTCCCTGGGTCTGCTTTGCCATCCAAGTATTCAATGCCTTTTCTGATTTTATGACTGAGAATTATTGACTTCTGCTTTCCTGGCACCTGCATCTGTTAGCCCCTCTTAGATACCTCTCAGCTTTCTTCCTTGGCTCAGATGCGACCAGAATGAGACACTAAGTGCCGTTTACCTTCCCTTCCCTCCTATATCACACCCAAGGCTTCCTGTAAGAGCCCTCTTCCTTTTCTGCTATTTCCTCTATCTTCTGTGGTTTTAATTCCTAAACCCCAGGACATCTTTATTAATTTACCTTTAAAAAACTGACCTAGCATATTCTAGAACCAAAACATTCACTGTTTCAGAATAAAAGTGTGAGTGCCACTATTTTGCATAAGATTTCCTTCAGTTCAGCTAAACAAATATGCATGGAGGTTAGGGCCTCAGGAAAATTCCATTTGAGGGCCTACAACTTTGTGATTCATCCAGATTTATTTTCATTCAGTCCCATTCTCATGGGAAGCCTGCAGAATGAATAAAGTATAGAAATTGTTTATTGTTCTTAATTAAGGTCCTCTAAACTTTTCTGTCTTTTCACAACCCCACTCCTCACCAAAGCTGCACACCTGTGCTACCAAATGTCTCTTGATAGAGCTGTGTTTTTATTTGAAGATGCTTGCTAGCTCTTTAGGTATTTCCTTGTGAGAATGTTAGGGAGAAATCTATCCCATTGTATTGCCCGTCAGCTGAAGAAAAGTTGTAACTGATAAGCCCCCTGTGCCCATGCATTCTGAGCAGGGGAAGGTAATAAAAGCATCAGAACCCCTTCTCCTCTACTGAAATAGTGTGGTGGATGCTGTGATGTGCAGCCCAGATGCCTGCTTCGCGACCCAGGCGTTCATTTCCCCAGCTGCAGCCAGTGTGTGTTCTGACGGTTCCCAGCTCTCATTCTCTCTCCCCAATTGCTTGCTGCCCCTGGGAGTTGCTTTGCCCAACATCATAATACCTCCCAGGAGGGAAGGAGCAGTCGGTATCCCATGACTTTTCTCTAGAACAGCGGACCTAACCTTTTTGACACCAGGGACTGGTTTCATGGAAGACAGTTTTTCCATGGAGTGGGTGGGGGTGCATCGCAACCTCGGGTTCACCTCAGATCACCAGGCCTTGGATTCTTATGGGGAGTGCGCAACCTGGATCCCTCGCATGTGCAGTTTGCAGTGGGGTTTGCACTCCTATTAGGGTCTGATGCCGGTGGGGCTTGAGCAGTGATGGGACTGATGAGGAGAGGCTGGGTGCAGGTGGGGCTTTGCTAGCTCGGCTGCCCTCTGCTCGCCTCCTTCTGTGCCAGCCTGGTTTCTGGTGGGCTGCGGACTGGACCACAGCTCTAGAGCACCAAGCCCCTTGCTTCAATTTAGGGCAAGCCCAAAGGGACTACCAAACCCCTAAACGTCCCATGGGATCCAGAGACCTCTATTCAGAGTGCATCTCAGTTCAGCTCTTCCTTCTGCCTAATCCTGCTTCCTTCCCTCTAAAATTGATTCCAGGAGCCCTCCCAATAAACCTCTTGCACACAAATCTCAGAGCCTCAGAATCTGTTTCCCAGGGAACACAAACCTCAGACAAACAGTCTGATTATCTGTGCAATAAGGTGGCTGGAAATGGACGACAAAGACCCTCAGTGGCTACCCCCATTGCCAAGCAGACCACACTGGCAGAGCTGTTCTGACTCTTAAAATCCCACATCTGACAGTGAGGTGAAGCAGTACCCACGACATCTGGATTTTTCTTGGCATGGAACTTCATAAGAAGTACTGGAAGTATGCAGTTCTTTAACTGATGTCTCTTAGTGAACGTTCCTTCTTGTTATATTCAAAGGAAACAAAGAATGGTTTAGCTTAAAATGACACTAAATTTCACACTCTTTGATTGTTGTCCTCAGTGTGAAGGTTGAACATACAGTAGTGAACATGAAAGATATGACCCCATGGTGGAAAGAGAGGTGAGTTAGAAGGTGATTACAGTATGGCCACAGATGCTGTGATTTGGGCAGCTGTACTGTCCTGTGAGGATACGTAAGAAAAGCAGCTAACCAGAGTCGAAGGGATTTACAGAAGTCTATAAATGCTGAGAACGCAGGGATTGGATTGGCGAGTGAACTTTGGGATCTTGAGGAGGGGATGGAGGTTTTAGGGATACTGGGGGCTTGAGTAACTAAAAGATGTTCACAGTTCTGGGTGGAGCACAGGGTCGAGGTGGGATGAGGTGAGAGCAGAGGATGCAAAGGTCAGCAGAGGTCAGGTCCTTTAGGGTTTGGAAAGACATGTTAGAGAAATTGACTTGTATGCTCAGAGCAATGGGCAGGCATCAATGGATTTTAGGAGGTGAGTGATCTGACCGTATTTGCATACTTTGTGAATTTAATATTTATAAATGTATTCGTATAGTCAGGTTGACTGAAAAAAAAAACAAAACAAAACTGAAGACAATGCCCCAATAATAATCAGAACCAGGGGTCATTCTCTTCAATATGCATTGGTTGTGAGAGGCCTGGCTTTAAGGACACAGGTGGATTCAAAAATTCCAAGGACAGGAAACAGAGAATGTGGCATTTGGTGGTGGAGGCGTAAGCTAAGAACATTGACACAGCCATTCTGTGTGTGTGTGTGTGTGTGTGTGTGTGTGTGTATTCTCCTCTCTGCCTGGACATCTTTACCTCTCTTCCTTTCTTTTCTTTTCAATGTATCCTTGTCCCTGTCTCTTTTTTTCCAATTCTGTGTCCCTATGTCTTTTTCTCTCTCACTGGGTCAGTCTCTGCCTCTTTAGACAAAACAGGCACCTAACACATGTTTACTAAAGAGACTCCCCTGAAGGAACGTTCCCCAAGCCCACTCTTAGCCACGGCAGGTCTGGATTACCAAAAATGCCTGGAATGACACAGTCGAGCAGTTGGGAGCTCCCAGTCTTCAAGGAAAGCAGTTTTCTGTCATAGACTGGTTTAGGACTGAATAGAAAGCATAATTCTTTTTTCTGTTATTTTATTCATGTCTAAGCTTTCTTAATTAAAAAAAAGATTATATTTTCCCCTGAGTAAATATTTGATCTTAAATGCAGCAGATGCACTGGCATCAGTACTTCCCAGAAAGGTTTCCGCAAATGGAAATCTGCTGTGAATGATCCAACCCGAACCCCTCCAATGAGTCACAGTTTTTCTGCAGAAATACATTCTCTTTCAGATTGCTAAACTGTGGGGGAGTAACTAAAGACAGATATTGATCTGTTAAGAATAAGCGAGAGAAAATGACCAAAACAAATAAACTTTGGGGAACCAAATCATAGAAATCATTTGTCCCCATCAAAACCCCTGGTCCTTTCAGCTGTTCTTTGAGAAAATAAAAAAGAAAGAAAACACACTGACTGATACACTTGTTAAGGTTTGGGGTTTGTTTTTGTATGAAGATATCACTGGAGCTGCTGCTGCTTTCTTGATATTTGTCATGTATTTTTTCCCAACTCTGTTCTATTTGAAGTAAGACGTTGCTTCACTCTGGCAATTTGGATTGCCTAATTGATGTTGCCAAGGAAGAGGCCTCTCTTGGTTTCTCTGTCACTCTTCTGCACTCAGAAATGTCTCCAGTCCCTCTAATGATTATCTTCATGGCATGTAAGCACATCTTACCCTGAGAGTAGAACAGTGGCTAAGGACAGAGTGAAATCTTGGCCAGAATGTTCAGGGCATGGAGTTACTTGAACAGACTGCATCTTGATTAAGCTGGAATACTCTACAGTGTGCTATTTCACAGTCATTAAATGAAGTTTATTCAAATATTTTTAATATAAATGGGTACCTTCTCAGTGTAATGACTCTTCAGTAGGCATGTAGGAAAGATGAAAAAGTTGGGAGAAGTAAGTAGGCTCTCGTTTTAGATCTGTTGTGGGGAGTTTGACATTGGGCAAGTCCTTGGATGTTTTCTGCTAAAGTAGGTCAGACTAGGTATCACTAATGTCCTTCCTTTCCACAAACCTACTACCCTGAATGGATGCATTTTTGGGACCTAATCTAAGAAAATTGTTCAATCTCTTAAATAGTTCAGTTTTCCTTCTAAAAGTAGAGATTACAGAAGAAACTTTGTGCATGAAATTGGTGATTCTTATTCCTTGAGTAAAGATTAATTTATGTATTTCCCATTGTAGCTGAAGAGGAGTGCTGTTAAATATGTTATTTCTTTTCCTTTCTTTCCATCAAAATAACATGTATGCATGTTGGTGTGGGTGAGTGTGGCTGAGGGTGTGTGCCTGCACATATGTGTACATGTGTGTTTGGGGAAGGATGGGTTTTTGCCACCTAAAAAAGAGCAGTTATATCAGTGGAATGTGGTGTCCAGCTTAAGAGCAACTGGGAAATTTTCCTCTGCTTTTTTCATCAGCTTTTATGTGACAACTGGTGCCTTTGAGAATTCCTTCACCTCCTCATTATTATTTTCTAGGTCTTCCTGGTGGGAGTTATTTACAAAGACTTTTTAAGTTCTTACAAGCTTTTGTTACTCACTCTGGGCCCAGCAGGTTCTCAGTAAAGACTTGTTGAATGGAATTGAATATAATTGTTTAAAATATGAGCTCTTAGATGTAGCAATTCTTTAAGGAACCTCAAGTGCCGAAGTCCTTAGGAGGGAGAAAGCCTCAAGCAAGCAAACTGAGTTACAGGAGGACAGTATGTTGTCTTTTGTACTGCAGGTACTGCTGACTTAATTATCGCTGTCCTGATGGCTCTAAGAAATGCTACATTTACTGACCTTTGCCAAATTGGTAGGGAACACCTATTAATACAGTCATGTGTCATTACTTGATGGGGATACATTCTGAGAAATGTGTCACTAGGTGATTTTGTCATTGTGTGAACATCACAGAGTGTTCTTACATAAACCTGGCTGGTATAGCCTACTGCGCGTCTAGGCTGTATGGGATAGCCTATTGCTCCTAGGCTGTATGCCTACATAGCATGTTACTGTAATGAATACTGTAGGCAGTTGTAACAGGATGGTAAGCATTTGCGTATCTAAATATTAATATATCTGAACACAGAGAAGGTACAGTAAAAGTACAGTATAATCTTATGGGACCACTGTCCTATGTGGTCCATTGTTGACTGAAATGTTGCTATGGAGCACATGACCATACTTATGAATTGTTCATGGGTTAATGGTTTTCATCTCTATTGTCACCATCCTGCTGTAAGCCACTGTATTGTCTTGCCAAGGCTACATGGTAACCCACTAAACTAGTGGTTTTTCAGACTTTGTGCATCAGAATCACCTGGGATGTTTATTAAAACACAGATTACTTGGCCTGACCCCTTGAGTTTCTAATTCAGCAGATCTGGGGTAGGGCTCTGGAAATCTGCTTTTCTAACAAGTTCTCAGGTGATGCTGATGCTGTTAGTCCTAGACCTCACATGGAAAATCTATGCCCCAAATAGTCTCCTTACCTCCTTCCTTGGCCCACATGCTCATTATCTATGCAGAAGCTGGAGTGCTCTGTTAAAAACCCAAGTCAGATGGCATCACTCCCATCTTAACACCTTCCAGAGCCCTTGCCCCAGCCTGTGAGACCCCGTGTGTTCTGGCTTGCGAGGGCTGGACTGCCTGGCTTCCCAGCCTCATCTGCCCCACCTGCACCTTCCTCACCATAATCCTGTGTCACTTGCCTCCATTCCCGACCCGACCACACCTCCTGGTCTTTCCTGCCTCCAGCTCCTCGCGTAGTCTTTGCTTTCTGTGTGCAGCCTTCTTCCCACCTTCTATTTCACCTCTTAGTATAATCCCTGCACGTCCTTTTCTTCTCAGCAACTGTCACTTCTTCAGAGAAGCCATCCCTAAGCATGCAAGCAAAGGTTGTGTTTCTGCTTATTCCTTTTTTCCCCCTTTTTAGTCTTTAACACAATATTTTATGATATTCATTTGCAATTTGACTTTATGAATAACTGCATTTCCTCTTAGATTGTAAACTCCATGAAGGAAGAGGCCACATATGTTTTGGTCACTGCTGAATCTTTAATGCATAGCAATGCCTGGCACATAATTAGATACTTAATACACATTTGTTCAATGAGGGATTGGACAGATGGATGATGGATTGTAAAGGAAAACTGTTTCTCTACTCACAACACTTCTGACACCAAATGAGTAGTTTTCCACGTGTTACAATTCTCCAGTTCTCTGGGGGCACCAAGTGGATGTTCTACAACCCACTGTTCTGGCAGTAACTACCCAGAGTTAGCAGAGACCTCACAGGTTAAGGCCTCCTTCTTTCAAGACTGCCCCCCACTTCAGACACCAATCGCATGCAGTGGGTCCTCGGATAAGCCACGCTTCTCTCTGACTTGGCTACAAATTGGCGGTTCCCACAACCCCCTCCTCAGGTTCCATTAGCTGGTATAATGGCTCACAGAACTCAGAGAAACACTTTACTTACTACTACTGATTTATAAAATGGATATTATAAAGGATACAAATGAATAGGTAGATGAAGAGGAACATAGGATGAATGCAGAGTACAGGAGCTTTTGTCTCTGTGGAGTTGGGCTGTGCTACCCTCCTGGCATGTAGTTATATTCACCAATCTGGAAGCTCTCCAGACCCTTCATTTAGGTCTCATTACTTAGGCATGCTTGGCCATTGGCGATTAACTCAATCTCCATCCCTTCTCATCTCCCTGGAGTTCATGGGTGGGACTGAAAGTTTTAACCCTCAAATCATACCTTGGTCTTTCTGGTGAGCAGCCCTCATCCTGGAGCTATCTAGGGACCCCAGCCGTCAGTCAGCTCTCTAGCATACAGAAACACACTTAACACTCTGGAGATTCCAGGGGTCTTAGAAGCTGCTGTGCTAGGAATCAGGGACTAAGACCAAATATTATAAATAAGAGATGCTCCTATTACCCTTATCATTCAGAAAGTGACTAGAGTTTTAGGAACTGCGGTCAGAGACCACACATATTTCTTAGGTCACAGATGAATAAGGTTCTGGAATGCCTGGGGGTTGTAGGAAAGCTTAGGAAAGAAAGAAAAAGACTACCTGCCACCTACCATTTGTCTACAGCCATGTGCACTACTTTTTCTAGCAATGAACATATACGAGGTCTGTTTTTGAAATTTTTGCCAAAGAGCCCAGAGCTGCCAAATGCAGTTAACACTCCCCCCATCTCCTTTGCTTGGTCAGATCAGCTCAGACATCGTGTCTCCCTTAAAACTCCTTTCCTGGGCAATCTTATTCTGAAGCTAATAAAATCATGTCTGTGACTCAAAGAATCGATCCATATATCTTTGAAATGTGTTGCTCTTAATGCAGAATAAGGTCAAAGTTTTGAGAAACATTTTTGGCTCAAAATAACAGAATTCTTTTAAAGATAGTTTTGTGGAATTTCAAGTGCCTTCCCTTTGAGGGTTGTTCTTTGCATGGCCTATTTTTCTGGGGAAATTTTGTCCCTTCATGGACTCTATACCTTGCTTGTGTCTTATCTGGCCAATCTTCTCTTCCTAGATTCCATCCATGGAACATGCACCCAAGGAGAACCAAAGCATTCCTCAGAATTCATGACATGTAGGGTCATAGTAGTTACATGACAAAGCGAATTCTGAACCGAAGGCTACTGTTTACTCACCTACTCTAGCACAGCACTAGCCTCCCTGCTTACATATTGGATCCCAATTCTCCTTTTTACCTGTGTGGACTTGAGGAGTTAGAGGGGAGCATGCAGAAGCAAAACTGTCCAATCTGAGTACCCTCTGGAGCTGGGGCACTTGAGACAGGAATTCATGGTCTTTACCACCACGTAGTATATGCAAAGAGGTCATCCCAGAGTGATGTATTTTACCTCCAGGACTTTGAGGTCTTTTCAGAGAAGTGGGTTTCAGGAAAACATAGTGGCCAACAGAAATAACATTTGAACCTGACATTGATGCAATTCACTCAGGTACAGAAACTGTCAGGGACTCCTAGAAGGTAAAACTGAATTGGGGAGTCCGAGATTTCAGACTTTTGGAGTTGGGTTGCTCCTCTAAATTACAGAGGGCAGTACTTCTTTTTGGCTGCTCAGGGCTTCTTGTATCAGAACACATTTTCTCACTGTGGAGAATCATTCCTCCCCACTGCCATTCCTCATGGTTTAGGAGCTTATTGTTAAAGACAGTTCTTATGGATCTCTTATGTTTTTGCACATCTTGTATCAGTTTTTTGTTCCAGATGATCTTTTCAAGGATGTTTGTATGGTAAACAGCTTTTTTTTTTTATTTCTGTATATTATGAGGGTACAAACGTAAACAGCTTTTGATGATAGAGATAGGGTCTTCCTCCTGGCAGTGGGTGGCTTTGTTTCCTGACCAGAATAATAAAGATGCTGTCTTCCTCCATGGTGAAGGGTAAAGGGAGGACAGGTTTGCTAGCAGCCCCCTTGTCAGATTGGGGTTTGCTGAACTCAGGATCCTCACCTGGGATGCACATCAACTGTGTGTGTGCAGCATCAACCTGGGCCACTTTGCTTTTTTCTCAAGGGACTTAGGGAGCAAGGGGAACCAATGTGAATATGAAGTGTATGTTGCTTGCTGTGCCATGAGTCATAAACGTTCTTCATCTCTGACCCAGGAGTCTAGCAGCATGTGTGAAGCTGTGGCAGGCTCACTTGTTAACTTGCAAGTAAGGTAAAATCTCAGACCCCTCACATTTCTTGGCGGCTCTTGACAGTTGACTGTAGCTCGTGGTTCCCAGCAGGCACATGTGAACCACACCTGGTCAGTTAGAGCAGGCTCCTGTCCACAGGGATCACTTTGGTAAAGTCACATAACAAAGGTCTGGCCCATGGGAAGGATCTTCAATACTTTTGCTGGAGTTATTGGGCCAGGGATGTAGAATATAAGCCTACCTACCTTTGCTATCACTTGGGGAGAGCCCTGTGAGAATGAATCCTCTACAGAGTAAAACAGAGCCAAGGAAAGGAGAAGAGGGGAGGGGCAGGAAGGAAGGGAGAATGACTGAGATTGAAACTGAGATGGATTTTGATATAGCAGTGTTGATTGAGGGCCTGGACATTGCCCTGCCTTTTCTGCTACATACGCCAGTACATTCACTTTGTTTGCTTAAGCCAGTTTGTGTGGGATTTTTTTTTTTTGATATTAACAAGTAAAAAAGTCCTGTCAAATACAGTTATAAAAGGGAAGAGTGGGCTGACCCTCCCAAGGGAGCACTATTCTGGGTCCATTATAGTGCTCACATGAAAAAAGAATTGAAGTTTTGCTATACTTATGGACATACCTCTCCCTCCTTCCCCAGTTGGAAACAAACTACTTTATTTTTCAAAAGCCAGCAAGAGAATACTTTTTTATTCAAACTTTTCCTGTATAGGTATATAACCCTCACCTGCCCACATCACTCTGAAATATTAGGTCATTAAATATGAAATGTCTGATTTCAAATCAAAAGTTTAGTTTATTATATCTCAAACAAGAAGCAGTGCAATTAGTCAAAGTATGGGCCTAAACTATGGAAATAGTTTTGCCATCTTAACAAGTAGCTTGCTTATGCCAGCAGTGAAGAATCCTGGACAGTGAGTGGTGATGAAATCGTGAAAGGCGTGTTTCACAGCTTGTTAAGAATTGAGTATTTTTCCTTGCAAGAAGTGGTCCAAAGCTTGGAAGAAGTGGTAGTCAGTTGGTGCCAGGTCTGGTGAATACAGAGGATGACGGAGAGTTTCCAAGTCCACTGTCTGTAGTTTGAGCAGTATTGTTTTTTGTGACATGTGGTCTTTCAAGAGGATGACTCCTTTGGCCAGTCTTTGCTGCTTTATCGCAAGCATCCTTACCATTTAGTCCAATTGGTTGCAGTAGACATCCATTGTAATCCACTGATGAGTTTTCATGAAGCTGTAGTGGATAATACCAGCACTGGACCACCAAATAGACACCATTCGCTTTTTGATGAGCATTCAATTTTGGACTGTGTTTTGGCACTTCATCTTTATCCAACCATTGTGCTGAATACTTGCAATTGTAAAAAGAATTCATTTTTCATTACATGTAACCATATGGTGTAGAAATGGTTCACCTTTATGTCCTGACAGCAAAGAAAGGCAAGCTTCAAGACAATTTGTCTTCTGATGCTCATTTAATTCATGTGGAACCCATCTATCCAGCTTCAAATAGTAATGTTAGATCTTGCTACTAATTCATGCATAGGTTGAGATGGATTCTCTTTTACTGCAGCTTTCAGCTCATCATTATCCACCTTGGTCTCAGGTTACCCACTTGGCTCATTTTCAGAATTAAAATCACCAGAATGGAACTTCTCAAACCATCAATGTACTGTGCATTCCTCAGCCACACTCTTCCCAAACACTTCATTGATATTTCGAGCTGTCTGTGCTGGCTGCACTGGTTCCACAACAGAACTCAAATTCAGAAATAACACATATTTTTGACTTATCCATGGTTTCATAAAAATTGCTCTAAAAAATATTTGAAAGATAATAACAAGCCACAACATGCATTTGAAAGAATGAGGATGTACCTTCACAATAATAAAGAAAGAAAGAAAAACAAGAAGTGTCAAAGTGAAATGTCAGAGATATCAACTGTCAAACTTAGTACTTAAGAGAATTGGACATTCCATACTTAATAACCTAATACATCTAAGCAATGACTGTTCATTAGAGTGTGGAGCTTGAGTGTCTTCCCAAATGGCTCCCAGAGCAGTTTTCAAGGTTCTACGTATCTGTGTGTCTGCTTCCTCAAGGTGATATGAGAACTGTGAATCGAAGCAAATGCAGAGTGCCCACAGAGGCAATGTGAGTGCAGGAAGAAAGGCAGGAAGCATGGAAGGTGGAATTTTTTTCCTTCCTCTTATAAATTCATGACAAATGGTGAATAAAAGCTTATCTAGAAGTTTAGATGCCCAATTAAAATTTTGCTCTCAAGTGAAAATTCCTCTTAAAAAAAAAATAAAGAACTTTGATGTCTTTGCATTCTTCATACTTCTTCACCTCACTGGTGACATACCACAGAACCAGCCTCAAAAAACTTTGAGCTTTGGAGATCCTGGAGCCAACCCATGAGTAAGTGGAGAATTTGGGATTGTAGAGAGATTTTCACATTTAAATCCATCACTCAAATCTGTTCTGTGACTCTGCAGAGAAATGATGATCAAGTTGATGTTAAATTATCAATACAGTATTTTTTTGGTTATTATTCTGTGGGAAAGTGCTGTGGAATTTAGGTACACAATGAACCCTGTGAGGTGAAAAGATTGGCATGTTCTTTCAGGACCAGCTTTATTTTTAAAAGGAAGAGTCACTTTTGCTTCCCATTTCTGTGTGTGTGTGTGCAGACACATACATGTATATTTAGGTGTATGCATGCACACATATGTATGCATGTGTGTACACATGTGCGCATATATGTGTGTGCATGTATGCCTGTATGTGTATCTAGGCATTTTCTATCTATTTTGGATGGCAGAATCATATTCATCTTTCCAATATTGCATTACCGATTTCACACAATCAGCAATGTTTCTATTACCAAATGTCCTTATACCTTTCTATTAATAGTAACAGTTTCAAGTGGTAGTTGGAGAAGGGGCATAAAGAGAGAGTAGATAAAGCTTATCGGGCACAGTTGTAGCAGGGCATGCTAATAGATGAAAAAAGAATCAGAGGCAAAAAAAATAAAGCAAAGAACCAATTTAAATAATAAGACTTTTATGAAATGGACCCATGCGAGGCTGGCTCCAATTCATTCTCCAGACTTTTTTCTGACTTCTCGTCGTACAAACCATGTGTCAGTCCCCTAAACAATGCATCACTGTTCTGAGATGATTTGCTCATACCTGTCCAGGCCTCCCCCAATGCCCTCTCATTTTCGCCTCTGCACTCACATTCCTGTTCTGCCTGAAATAACATGCCCCTCCCTTCCGAGCCCCCTGTATCTAATCTCACCCAGCCCGACCCACTCAGGCCTGACTCCAAATTACGACCAAATTCCCAAATTGCATCACCCTTCTAGCTAGATGTCGTGTCTTGCTTTCCCTTTAACCCAAAGGAAGAAAAAATGTTGAGTGATGCTTCTCATTTTTAACACACACACACACACACACACACACACACACACACACACACACACTCCCCTACCTCAAGTTAATTTTAAGATTTTTGAGGCTCATTCTGGGACATGTCACCAGTGAGATGAAGATGTATGGAGGAGTGGAAAGAAGTTGGAGTTCTTTTTTTTTTTTCTTAAGAGGAATTTTCACTTGAGAGCAAAATTTTAATTGGACATCTAAACTTCCAGATAAGCTTTTGTTCACTATTTGTCATGAATTTATAGGAGGAGGGAAAAAAATCAATATTCTACAGTACTTCTTTCATCCCAAGGAGGTTGAAAGACTTTAGCTGCAAAGTGAGGAGATCAGAAGAGAAACGGATTTATAAAAAAAAAAAAAAAAAAATTCCCATCTTACCAATGTCATTTGGAAGCACAGACTCTTTCTGAAGTAATTTCTGATCTGCTTTCCAAAGGCGATCACTATTAACGGGCAACCATGAAGATGAGAAGCAAGAAGAAGAAGGTTCAAAGAGAAAAATGCAGAGTGCAATTTTCTATTCTTTACAGTTTTGGGGAAAGAGATCCCAGCTGTAAATGTGGACAATTTGCAAACATTTAAGCCAGACTTTCTGCCAAATTTAAATGCCTTTTCCAATCAAGACAAGAAGTATCGCTCTCTGATATAACTCCAAACAGCTGGAAAGTGGCAAACAGGGCAGAGCTTCCCAAGCCTAACTTTCGTGGGACCTTTGCTAGGCCCACACCGGGTTTCTTTCTGGAGCAGTCATGTCATTTCGTAACTCTTCACCAGTCGTGGCTTGACGAATATGTTTGAGAATTTCCTGCTTTCCTGTTGTCTTAAAGCTCTGGTATTGTGGGGGAGAAAAAGCAGTATCTTTTCCTCACTCATCACACGGTTTATTGGCTGACACCTGATTAACTAAAGACAGGTTAGCTAGAGAAAAGCATAACAAATTTATTTAACCAAAATTTTATTTGACATGGGAGTCTTCATAAATGAAGACCCCCAAACACAGGGAAAACTGTATTTTTATGCTTAGGTTTGATGAAGAATGGACAGTCATATAGAAGTATGATTGGGCAAAAAAGGAGTATGACCTAATGATAATAAACTGAGGGGAACTTAGCCAGGATTGTTTGTTCAGATTCTTCTTGGCCTCTCTGCGTAACATTCCTTTTCTCTGGGTAAAGGGAAGGACACCTGTCACATGAGGGTCTTCAAGAGGGAAGGTCAGAGAGACCTTTCTGCTTTCTGCCTCTGTGGTTTTCTCAATTTCCTTCAGCGTAAAATACTCAATGTGCTAAAGTGCCATGTTTTGGGGTAGTGTTTTCTGTACCCCATCAGTATCATATGAAATGGTTTTATTTTGTTCAATAACTGCTACCAATTTGCTCTAGAAAAACACACTTTCTTATTTCTTATTAAAACAATCCCACTTAAAGTTTTGAAATCTCAGTGTCTACTACTGAAAAACTTCAATCTCCTGTTTAATTGATATTTCTTCATCTTAGCCATCCTGTCTCCTTCTCAACTTCCTTCCGCCTCCCCTCCCCACAGCCAGGGCTGAACTTGGAGCTTTGGTGGCCAGGAGTGGCAGGGTCTGGATTATGGTTTGTTCTTTTTCACCTTTTTCTCTTTCCCTTCTTGGAATGACTACTCTGGTGTTGGGGCTGTGAGGAAGGGGATGAGATGAGATTGTCGCCTTGCATGTCTGCCCATGATGGGATTTCAAGACTCTTCTTGGTTGGCCACAACTGCTGACCTCATTTACAACTGAGTCCTTGGGATCCTAGAGGATGGGTGGTGGCTCCATTAGGCTTCCCGATAAAGGGCTCACTCCCAAGTGGCTCCCTATGCAGGCCTCTACTCCATCTCCTAGTTGATCCCTATGTGGAGACCTCCCAGTCTTTGCCTTGCTCTCTGGCTATGCCTGGCATGACTATAGTACTCTGTCATCTGGTGTTTGTGGTGTTTCTATCTCTGTAGTCTACTGGCATGTTCAGCTCTAACTTACATATATCTTGGGAACAGGAAACTTCCCAAGTTTTCCCTTTTTACACCATCTGTACTCAGTGCTCTTTGCCTACCGCCAGCGGTATAGGGACCTGCTAGCAAGCGCAGCGACTAAACCGACTTCAGTGAAGGCACATGGCGTCATCTCTCCTTTTCTTGGAGCCTCCCTCCCTTTGAAGTGGGGAGATAGCTAATCTTGAGAAATTCTTTGGTACCTCGCCCTCCCCTTTTCCCTCTTTGTTCTACTCTTATATCAATAAGGTGAGTATACAGGGGTGGGAACGGGGCACATAAACTGATTCCGCTGACCTGTTACCTCTCAACAAGCTCTAAAGGATGGTAGCTGGTTATTTGACCTTAGAATATGGGATACTTAATGTGTCTGCTCTCAATTACTGGGAAAACAGTACTCTGTACCCAATATCATTCTTTCATGATGTAGTTAATGCCTTTTACTGCAAAAAGGAAGTAGTGGAAAGAAGTAATGAATATTTTCCTTGTAATGGCCCAGGGAATAGTGACAGAAAGCCCATGGATGTGGAATACGTGGATCTTTATTGGGAAGGACTAGTCTCTTTCTTCCTAGAGCCCAGCATAGTGCCTGGCATATACTCACTGGGTAAATGCTCAAAGAAGGTTTCAAATTGTGAAGGTGTCAGAAAGCAATTGTGTGATTTTGCTATAAAAGACGAAATTGGAAGAAAAGTACCTCTGGGAGAAATATGTTCTCAGTTTGTCTCTCCTCCAGCTCTTCCAGAGTACAGTAATGGTTTCCCTTACCCTTCCCACATAAAACTGTGAAATGGGAAATTTGGAAGTGTCAGGTGACCATCGAGAGTAGTGGTGGTTGTCAATACCAGATAACTATTTTGAAGTCTTAGATTTAGCTTGGTATGGCAAAATGAGTGGCATTAAAGCCCCTCACTTCTGGAGCACAATGAACTTAGTTCTATGTACCTAGAAATAGTGCTTCACAGCTGCATTGAGGGAAAAAAATTAATAGCCAGCAGTAGCAATTCTAAAACTGGACTAGAGGAGCTGCTGTTCTGGGCCTCGCATTTGAAAGGGCTCACATTCACCAGTACACATCCCCCCTATGTTTGATAAAGAATCCACGACATCGCTGTTACTCAGGATTCAGCACTCAGTGTTGGCAGCTAAAAGTTCATGGTCATGACTGCTAATACTGTCCAAGCTTCAGGGAAATGTTTTCCCATATCTCTCCCAATGTTCTCAAACAAAAGATGACTTAATCTGAATCTGTGAAGATTTGTGGGTTTTGCTGTCTGAAACAGGCACTGCTTTGGGGTGTGGAGAGGATTTGAGCAGCAGAAGCACTTTGGTAAGACGAAGGACTAATTAAATTGTAAAACCTTTCTCTCAGCATGAGTGTAGTATTTATTGCATAAAGTATTAGTTTTCAGTAGGGCTGAGCATCCATTTTCTTTTCTTCGTGGTTCCAGGGGTACTCATGAATTCCTGAGCTCTTTGCAGTAGTTGCACATGGTGACTGAAGAACATTTTGCAATATTAAACAGCTACTCATTCCCAAGTCACTTGTCCATCAATGTAACATCCAGATGTGTGCAATAACAATTAAATTCAGTTATTTTTGATATTTTGCTGACTTTTAGTTACATAAAAGCCATAACTTTACATGCATTTAAAAAATGTATACTTATGAAGTGTTTTTCAGGTTAGGAGAATAGAACTTATTTCATTGAGCTGTTTGTTCTATATATAACTTTAAAATATTAAACATGTGGTATGTAGGCTTTCATTTGTATTCTTGCCCCAGTCCCTACAAATATTAGGGTTCTGCCTAATATAAAATATCAGGTCATAGTAGTTGCCTCATAAAAGTTAGCTTGTTTCTCTTCCCTAAACTATCTGGTCTTTCATAGTGAAAGAATATCTGTATGTCTGTCATCATTTTGTAAGGTAGAATTATAGAACGATGGCTAAGATTTTTCCAACTTTAAGTAGCCTGGTCTTTTCCCATGGAATTCAAAAACAAGTATTCTGCAAGGAAAAAAAAGTGGAATGTGATCCCTTTCTTTTCACTAATCTATATGTTCATGAGAATCAATAACAAACAGGCCAGATTTGGAGCTTGTTCCTTTGTATATTCTTTACACAGCGTGGATGCAAGCTTATTTCGTTGGCAAAATAATGTGTTTTGTTTCACCATTTAAGGATCATTTCTGTCTTTAACAGTGACAGCAGTAACAACAATAATATTAACTGACTATGGAGAAGCACTTTGCAATGTTCAGTGTGCTTATATATATTTTACCACCTGTTAATAAGTTAGGAAAGAGAACTGACATTTTGATAGACCTAGTTGCAAAGTTAATGGCAATGTGCAAGGGTTTGCACCTCCATTTATTTTTATATTCTATTAACAAACTGAGGCCAGACATTAATTTCCATCTGGGTTATATATTTCAGAACATTTTAAATTTTGTTTTCTTTTCATGGAAATGAAAATATAACTATAGTATTCAGAGAATGTTTATGCTATGGTTTATTTTGCATTCTGGCAAATCAATAGCTAACTCTCTGGAGAAAGCATAATTTGGCAATTAGATTGTTTGACCTTTATTTTTCAGAAGTCTTCGGGGCATTGAGTTTGTTGTTCCTGATAGTAGGTTTGGAGTTTGTATCCATTTATATAAAGAGAGACAATGAGAATGTAAGTATCAGGCAATACTTACCAGTATGCGTGTATACTGAGAACCTGTAATCTAGATTCTCAGCTCCACTTTGACTAATCTTTCTGAGCCTCATCTCATTTGTCTAATAGAATTGATACTCATGTCCCATCTAGGTAACATGGTTATTGTGAAGAACCGACTAGATGATGAGTATGAACGTGCTTTGAAAACTAATTGCTAGGGCGAATAAAAGATATCAGAAGTAAATGATATAATTATGGACCAGTCCTGGAAAATTATGGTCCGAGGGCCACATTCAGCCTATCACTTGTTTTTGTAAATAAAGTTTTATTGGAACAGCCACATCCATTTGTTTACATATTGTCCATGCTACTGTTATGCTACTTTGGCAGAGTTGAGAACATATGTCCTGCTAAGTCTGAAATATTTGCTATTGGGTTCTTTGCAGAAAAAGTCTACTGACCTCTATTAGAGATCATAAACTATTTGGTTGGAATCCTCAAATATGGGGAAAAGTAAGCATCTAATGTGAATTTTTAGGAGGAAACTGTAGTTCATCTGCAGTTGATCAGTAAAAGCTCTTTTTAAATTAATAACAGTGGATAACAAAGAAGTAATGATAGAATTAGAACATCTCCATTTTTATAGTCCCTATGAAATAACTGATATAAGCGAGGATTGTCAATATATATTAAAATCTTTGTATGAACGGTTTTGGGGCAAAAATATGCTTATATTCTGTGAAAGCATGATACCACAGATTACTCACTGATTATAAAGGGAAACGTAACCTTTATAGTGGAGAGATCTGCTGGTCACTACCTTATCCATTTACTCAGAGTCATCGTCTCTAAAAGTGAGATGGACGTGGTGTGCCTCCTAACATGGTGCAGTTTTAAAAAAATCATCACCTGTGAAGCATTCCCATCATAAATGTGTAAGGTAAATTTAATCAAGATGTAGACCTAATTTCCAGTTTATAGGATATACTGAGAACAGAGAAATCAGTTAAATGACACCACAGACAAATCCAAAATCAAAAACATGAAGGGAATTTCCAAATTATTGGAGATATAACAACCAAATGCCACCTGGGAACCTTGACTGGATTCAGAGTAGAAAAAGGAAAGCTATAAAGGGTGTTATGGGCCAGCTGGGGAATTCGATTATGGATCAGATATTTATTGGATATTATTAGAGAATGATTGTTGATTGATACTATCATCTTGCTAATCTGATAACGATATTGTGGTTATAAAGTATACAGAATGTTGACATTGTTAGAGTTACTTTCAAATGCATGAGATAAACATACACAAGCATGTATACAAAATATGGTAAAATATCAACAGTTTAAATCTAGGTGACAAGTATATGAGAGTTCATTATACTACTCTTTTAACTTTTCTGTGTTTGAACATTTCCAAAACAAAAAATGGGGAATTAAGTCCAACAAGCAGTTATTGTTGATGGAACAAAGAACCCAGGGAATTGACATCTTTCGGTAGTCTCACACTGCCCACTCCCCAAAATCCACAGGTCTGAAAACAGCGAGGACATCAGTGTTCTATCCAGAAGCCCTGGCCCCTAGCAGGGATAGTAAAAGAAAGACACCATTTGGTTGGCAGTGTTTCCTCTGGTGCGCCCAGTCCAGCGTCTCAAGTGAAAGAATTAAAGATAAAACATTCTCTTTTCATGATTTTTTTCCCCTGCAGATGTTCATTCCTGGTGGTGATTCATCTTCTAGCCAGGAAACCCATCCAAGCAGTATTTTTCCCTTAGGAAATTTCATTTTACTAGTTGTCACCCATCATGTCAGACTGTCAAAATCTTTAGAATTTTGATTGGTTCATTCAATCTGCTAGTTCTCTTTCCAGTCTTGTGACATCTGAATGGTTGATGAGCTCACTTTCTATGTCTTCCTCCAAGTACGTCATAAAGATATCAAATAACAACCCCTCCCTGCTCAAGACAAAGCCTCACAGCCTCCTAGTGCCTACTCCTGGGCTGCCATGGGCCTGCTCATCAGCCCTGTTTGGGCCCTGTGCTTCCGCTAGTACAGACACAGCTTCTAGCCCTGCCCCAGCACCCCTTGTGCACCAGCCACTTCAGGTCCTCTCGGCCTCAGCACTTCTTCCAGGTGCTGCTGCTGTGACCTTCCCAGCTTGGGCTTTCGCTTGGTCTGTGCAGGTACATCCTGATGGTGACGGGGCTATCACCTTCTGTCCTGAGACATTCCTGTTGACACCGAGGCATGAGATACCCCAAGGACCACAGTCCTGCATGTGCATGTTCAGCCTGGAAAGGTGAGGATTTTCTGCCCCGTGGAGCAAATCTTTGAGCAAAGGGAGACTGAAGCCTGAAGATACCTTCATTGCCCTTTCTCTCCTGGGCAGCCTCACGAATATTAGGAACACACATTACATAATGGGATCAACTGTTCTAAATTTAAATTAATTTTGCCACATGCAATTCGTACAAAATAAAAATGTTTTTAGAAACAGTATTATGGTGATGATATCGTTTCCATTCTGAAGAGCAACAGACCAGTGTTTCTTCTACAACAGTGGTTCATGATTGACTATGTACGTACAGAAGTGTTATTTCAAGTTGTTCTTGCTCCTGCCTCTGATTGTTTTACTTTATTATTTTTTTCTGTCATTTAAAACATTTCTAGAAGTTGAGAAATGTGATTAATGGTCTTATATGTTGTTATAAATTATTTTTAAACATTAAATATATATATATAAAATCCACATTTAAAGTGTAGAATTATGACCTGATAATGGCTCATTGGGAGACATTATGGGGTAGTAGTTTTGAACACACAATTTAAAGTAAGATTTTGGGGGGAATCACATTTGTTCTCTGCCATTAACTGTTTCACTTTGGTAATTGACTATATTTAATCTCTCCCTGCCTTAGTTTTCTAATCTGTATAATGAGCATGATACTACTAGCACTTTTTTAAATAGGATCATTGTGAAGATTAAGTGAGTTAAATATATATAAAGCAATTATGAAAGTACCTGGCAATTAAAAGTACTCAGTGTGAGCTGATATTATCATTATGATTATTATTAAAATTATTGTCACTACTACCACAATGATGACTTTTTTTCTAGACATCATTTTTCCTTTAGCCATGTCCTATAGGGTATACCTATAACTAAGATGTAAGCAGAAAATAGTTTCCTGAGCAGCTAAAATAAATAGAAAATGATAGTCCTAAACACAAGCTCCTTCCTTAGATCTTCATTCAGAGCATATTTACTCTTATGCTGCATTCGGTACTAACAAGTTCTTGATCTATTTTTTCGAACTGTAGATAATTGGAAGCATCTTATTAGAAAGTAGGGGAGTAGGGTTGTTGTTGTTAGGGTACACTGAGAGAAAGCGTTGTGGTGAAAGGTGACAATTAGCCATAAAGTAGGAGATAGTATATGAGAAAGTCACAAGACCTCCTAAAGCATGATGACTATGGATATTAATTCATCCAACAAATATTTATTGAGCAGTTACTTTGTGCCGGGCACCGTTCTGAACCAAGGAAATACAATGGTGAATGCTGTTGACAAGGCCCTGACCCTCAGGGGATCATATTCTATGGCAGTGGTGGGGAGTTGGGAAGTAAATGCAGTTGTCCCTTGGTATCTGAGGGGATTGGTTCCAGGACCTCCCATGGATACCAAAATCAGAGGATGCTCAAGTCCCTTATATAAAATGGTGTTGTATTTGCATATAACCTGCACGTTTTCCTATGAACTTTAAATCATCTCTGGAGTACTTATAATACCTAATACAATGTAAATGCCTTGTAAATAGTTGTTACACTGTATTTTAAAATTTGCGTTTTTTTTTTTTTTTATCATTGTATTATTATTTTTTATTGTTTTTTTCCTGAATATTTTTCATCTGGGTTTGGTTGAATCCGCAGATGTGGACCCCATGGATACAGAGGGCCGACTGTGTAATCTAAACAATGAAATGCTTAGGGCCATGTGGTAGAGAGCAATTGAGGTGGCAGAGGGAGTAACTGGAAACAGACTGGGGTAAGACTTGAAAGACGAAATGAAAAAAGCCTTGTCAACAGCTAGGGGACAAGTATTGCAAGTAGAGGAAAAAGCATGTGTGAAGGGCATGAAGTATGAAACAGTTCTGTGGATTCAAACTATCAAAAGAAGGCCAGAGAAGCTGGAATGTGGCTAGCCCAGGGCAAGGGCCATGGATGATATGAGCTAATATTGGAGCAGTAAGAAAGGGCAAACTTATATAGGGTTTTAGAGGTGGTGATAGGGATATAGAATTTTATTATAAGAGCAGTAGAATTTATTGAAAGATTATAAGCAGGAGAGTGATAATGGTCTAATACAGTCATGTGCCACGTAAGGATGTTTCGGTCAATGTCCGAATGCATATATGATGGTGGTCCCGTAAGATTATAATACCATATTTTTACTGTACATTTTCTATGTTTAGATATGTTTATTAAAATAAGTACACAAATACTTACCATTGGGTTACAATTGCCTACAGTATCGAGTGCAGTAACATGCTGTACAAGTTAGTAGCTTAAGAGCAATTGACTATATGCCACAGAGCCTAGGTGTATAGTAGGCTATACCCAAGTGCACTCTGTGATGTTTGCATAGGGACGAAATCACCAAAAGATGAATTTCTCACAGTGTATCCCCATTGTTAAGCAATGCATGACTGTATGCATGTACAGCAGTTCTTTGAATAATGTCATTTCATTCAATGTCACTTCATTATAACGTTGATGAGGAAAAAAAATTTATTCCCAATGGGGGATGCTGTCTATGTGGAGTTTGCATGTTCTCCCCATGTTTATGTCGGTTTTTTCTGGGTACTCCAGTTACTTCCCATATTCCAAAGATATGTATGTTAGGTTTGCTGGCGTGTCTGCATTGATTGTCCCAATGTGAGTATGTGGCTGTGTTTGTGAGTGGCCCTGTGATGGGATGGCCTCCTGTCCAGGGCTGGTTTCTGCCTGGCGCCCTGAGCTACCAGGATAGACTCTGTCCACCTATGACCCTGAACAAGAAAAATTTTGTAAATGATTTTTATACATGTTATTAATCTTTTAAAAATGTATATATAGCTCACATTTATTTCAGTGTTTTAATATTAGAAGCATTTTGGTCTTTATTTAGAAGTTTGGTGATATTTTTGTGACCAGGAATATACCATAGGAATTTAACTCTTGTTTATATCAATTAGCTTATAATAAAATTCGTTTTGTTATATGTCATCTCATTTAAAGCTGCAGTTTCCAAGAACCTATCAATGACATTAAATGAGGACTTACTGTATAATATAAATGATGATTGTCACAGCTAAACATAGAATGGATTGGAAGAGGGCAAGATTGAAAACAGAAAGATTGATTAGGAGACTATTACAGCAGTTAGTTGAGAGTTGATAGTATTAATAGTTTGAATCAAGATGCTGGTTGTAGAAAGAGAGAGAAGTGCTTATGTCTGTGACTTATTTTAGAGATGGACTTGACAAGATTTCTGAAGAATGGAGAGGGTGTAGGGAGTGGGACATAAGCAAGAGGCAGGTTTCAGAGTCAGAGCTGACTGCTATTTCTTCCTGTGAACAACTGGGCGGTGGTGGTGCCGTTTCCTGCCACAAGGTAAACAAAGAAGGACTGGACTTGGTGGATGGTGTCAAGAGTGCCCTTTGGGCCACGTCTGGTTCAGGAGGTTATTTATTAGACAGCCACATAGAGGAGACAGGCAGAGCACTTGACTATACAGTTGTTTGGAGAGAGAATGAAGGACAGACCTGTTTTCCTATCTGAAAAACAGAGGTAAATGAACTCAATGATCTCTGAAGATACACTAGATGCTAAATTTTTTTCTAGAATGCTTGGTCTCAGGGTCCCATTTAGTTAAAGCAGCCACTCTTAAGAGGAGCTCAGAATGACTAAAATACTTAAGAAATAGCAAAGCTCTGAGTTTTATTATGCACACTTACCATGCTGGGTAAAAGCTGGAATGCTGACGTCCTTTGGCCCTTGGCCAGGGAGACTGGAGCTCCGTGCTGAGTGGGGAGTTGGAGATGCATCTCCCTTCATAGCAAAGCAGCAGGGCCTTCTCAGCCATGTTAATGAACAAAGCTAATTCAGAACCTTCTTTTAATCTGTGAAATCTTTGATCCTGATGGGAGTTTTGTCTTGTTTTTCCTTTTTTGTAAGTTTTAATTTTATATGAAATAGGCTTCTTAACAAGCAAACTCTGCCTGCCTCCCCGCCCCCAACACCCCTGTAGGACTGCCCACTGGTTTATTTTGCTGGAGAGTGCAGTGATTTTATTTCCTTTCACTATGTGTGGGATGACTTCATGGCAGCTTTTTTCAAGCTTTTTTGGTGGGAGAGCCTGCTGAATTTGTAAAGGTGTCATTATTTACTCTTTTAATATTCTCAAACAGTGGCAGTTAAGTTGCTTGCTTGAAATGAAGGCATTGAGTTTAAGACCAAGAGAGCTTTCTGTAGAATATCTACAACAGGTAATGTTTGCTGTTTTCTGCCCCAATGTCTTCTTGACCACTTGAGTCATATGTTAACTTTTCCCCAAATATTGACTGTTCCTGTCAGGTGGGGCATACTGCCTTTTATTGAAAATTCCTTGAGCTGATCATGACAGAAATGAAGGGAAGAATGGAGTTTGCATGATTAAAATAAATCGCAAGATCTTGGTTCAAGTCCCTGAAGGCTTGAGAAGGGGAGATTAGTTGAAGTCTTTCAGCTCCAGCCAGCGATGACAAATATCTTTCTGCAACTAGACCACCAAGATGAGAATTTGTGGCCCCATTAAAAAATAGCAGAGACTGAGGGGAGAGTTGATTTGGGAAGAACCATAGACTGATATTTCCCTAGAGACTGTTTCCATGGAATATTAGGATGCTAGGCCTATTGAAGTTCGCTTGGTCTACATTTTCTGAATCCTATTCACTCGTCGTCTTTTGCTATTTGTACACCCCCAACCAAGGCTACCTCAATTTTTTTGTGTGTTAAATAAATACTGAATCTTCTGCTTTTAGTGTCTGTACCCTTGTATGTATTTTAGATGGAGAGACAATGTGTCTGAGTTTTTTTTTACTGTCTCCACTACTTATAAGTGTGGCCTTCTCTAAGTTTCAGTTTCTCACTTAACAGAATGTATTTGCTTTCTGCCTCAATGGGAGAATTAAATCTAAATAGGAGACATCAAGCACTGAAAAGTGCATGGGCTTTTGAGGTGATTTGCATCCTGGTTTTGAGTCTTTTTGACAGTGCGATTCTGGGTAAATTATTGTACTTCTCTGAGCCTCAGTTTCCCCACACATATAACTGAGATAATGTCTGTGTTGTAGGGTATTTGTAAATGAGATATTAAAAATACTTAGCACAGTGCATGGTCCCTAAAACAGGTACAATAGGTAGTAGCTGCTATCATTACAGACTTTTATAAACATACCCTAGAGCCTAACTCTAAAATGGCTTAAGATATTTCAAAATTCAATATAAATTGGGCTGACTTTGAGCTTGTCTAGACAAGGGTATATAGCTAGCACCTCATTGTGTCCTGGTCTTGTAATAAAGGTTCATAGCATCGACCCCAAAGGGCAACATTGAAGCATTCCCAAGAATATGAAGCCATGAGTCTTACCTCTCATGCAGGACCCAGAAACTACCAGAACCTCGGCTGCAGGGGTGTCTTGCTGGAGTTTAGTGTTTTGTGGTTGCCATTTCTCAGGGAAAGATTTTGATTTAGTGGAGTCTGAGTGTCAGTACTTCTAAGGCCAATGTCAACTGGGTATCAGCCTTGGGTATTATTTTAGGCCATCTTTCATATATGAAAAGGTAGTTACAGATGCTCCACGATATTGGCCTTGAGGTCCTGGAATCGTCCCATGGTGGAGGCAAGGGACATGGATGCACTGACTGGTCCCTGGATTGTGCCGGTTTTCTAATAGAGAAGCATTTACTCAAGTGGGCTCTGAGAGCAGGATGCCAATTGATGTTGCATAAAAGAAAAGTTCAGCTGATGAAGAAATTTGGAAAATGAAAGGAATGTATCTTGGAGTACAGAGACAGACATGAGGATTAGCTCCAGATATCCTATCTACTGCTCTTTCCAGTATGATAATAATATTAGAACACTTTATTAAACTCCCACCAGATGTCCAGCACTGTGCTTGGCATTTTATCATACTGTCTTTAATCCTCTCCAAACCCTGCAGAATCCTTGGCTCTACATCAATGCTGCAGGTGACAAAGCTGAAGTTTAGTTTATGTGGCTTCATCACAGCCACAAAACTAGGGGAATATCTGCGCTTCAAACCCAAGTCACACTGATGCCAAAATCCAGGCCTCTTGCACTCTTGACATGCTGTGTGTTGTATTCTCAGGCAAAAACAGGGCACTGCCTAAAATGATTCTTTTAGAACCATACCTCCACTAGGTTGATCTGAGGACTGGTGAACTGGTGGTTTTGCCTGGGGAAGAAGTAATTTTCTGTATAATCCACTTACCTGGGAACCCTTAGAAAAGGACAGAAAATAGAAGTGATGTTTAATATTCAACAAAAGGTAAAGTGTGGATACCAATCAAACTAAGGGACCTGGATTTGAACCTGAAGTGAGGACCTGGAGGCCACCTGACATGGCAGCTGTAAACGTTTTAGATGCCGAATAGCAGTCAGGCCCAGAAAGTTCCAAGAAACAGACCAAGAGCAGTCAGGGTGGGGGACGCCTGGTGGGATTTAAGACAGCAGCCATTTTCCCAACTAGTTCAGGGGGTTTTGTTTTGTTTTGAGTATTTAGATGTCTTAGTATGCCAATACAGTTGCCTACCAGCTGAACACCAGCCTTGTCAGAGGGTGAAGCTGGTTTGAGGCACAGCGATGTTTTCTAACTTGCCAGGTGATGAGTTGCACACCTGCCCCTATTACTATAAAGCCTTGTTTGTTTTTTAGTGGAAGGGGCAGGAAGACAAGTGGCTTTGCGTGGAGAATCTTTTGACTGCTTCAGCTGTTTTTTTTTGTTTGTTTGTTTTCTTTTGTTTTAAAGCCAGTATCAGTAGAAGTAGTCCTTGGTTTTTCCAGCATTGTTTACTTTCCAATATTTATATGGAGTTATCCATCATGCCCTACTCTGAAGCAATACTTTATAAAGGAATAAGCAAGTTTAGCTCCTTCAGCTTCTCCTAAATTTTAAATATGAGAAGAATTCCATGTGTTCTTCTTTTTCCTATAGCGGGTGATGTTAAAGCCAAGAAACTACTCAGCTCCTCCAGTTGTCTTCCCCATGAGTGATTGTTCTTCCAGATTCATAATTTGATGGAAAACGATCTGCAAAATACATTGTTTTTCACATAAATTCAACAATGTCCTGTGTATGCTGTTGGTATTAAATGAAATGCTTGGTTAATTTAAAATGCAGGGGTGCTGGGCCTGTTTGATTTGGTTCCCAGATCTTGCTTTCTTGTCTAACTGGAGGCTCCAGGGACCCAGTGATCCAATATGCTGCTTTCCCTCCCCCACATTTCTGGGTGTGCTCTGGGGGTTGCTGGAGGCCTGGGGACCCTTCTGAATGTGTGGCTGGGCTGAGAGTGTGGGAGTATGCAGGAGGTGCAGTCATCTATTTTCTGTATAGTTTTTGTTGGTAAGTACAATAGCATTTATAAACAGAATGGTAAAACAGTTATTTTTTGCAGGACTCTCGACTTTTCTCATTTGGCAGAAGGAACACTTTATGGCTGTTTTGTCCAAACTTTCAGAGCAAATCAGTAGCCAAACTAGGACTTGGTTACTAGCTTCAAAGATGATGACACAGTTATGAATTTTGTCTTGTTATAATAGCTTTCTATTGAAGCTTCCCCTTCACCCCCAGCTTCTGGATTTTGTGGTCTCCCATCCCTTTTTTAATCCAATAGGGAGCTCATTATTTGGCAATTTCTTCTGAAACATTGTGGCTGTAATAGGTGACCCTGGATTGATCCCCATTGATCCTGTCAGCAGGGACTGCGGTACCAGACTATTTCCCATTACGACCCATTCTTCAACTGAAACAAATTCTCTGGAGAAACTGGGCTGAGATAGCTGGGACCACACAGTGATCCTACAGGGAGATATTAGACAGGCAGACATCTGAGGGCCCATTCAGTTTCAGTAGATGCCTGGATTTTCTATTTGCATTAAGCCAGAGGCAACTAGACCCAGAGGTCCCTGTAACCACTTGGTGACTTCATCTTCCAAACTAAATCTGAGAAACTGGCTACTCTGACATGTCTGGACTCAGAAGCAATGGGACACAATATCTTATCTTTACAAGGCCATCATGCTTATATGCCAACATTATTTGATAAGGGTTTCATGCCATGAATGCACAAATAGAAAGATCTTACTGAATGCCATTTCTGAACCAGAAAAAGCTGTTCACCATTTAGAAAATATATTGGCACCAATAAGGACATGCATGTATTTGCTGTCACCCTTTTCTAAAGGTGAGAGAAGAACGTGATGCAGACGACGATGGAATAGGAGCTAAGACACTTAGGTCTTTGCAATGCTAGCGAGAACTAAGTGAGTCATTGGACTTCTTTGTGCCAGGGTTTCATGGAAAATGACATAGAGGTCATTCTCTGGTTAACTGGGGTCAAATGAGGATTTGAGTAAAAGTTAAGATGTGTGTCACCTTTGTAGGCAAAATGGATGAGTTATCCAGGGGAAGTTATGACGCTGAAGGGTAATACCATAAAGTGATGGTCAGAAGGTGATTGCCAGCATAGGGGAGGAACAGAAATCAGAGTTCCTTGAGCAGTTTCTTTCAGGTGATCATCGTGGGCTTGGCCATTGATCAGATGTGTTTCAGGAGTAGGATGGGAAGAAGAGGAGATAATATTTAAAACTCTAGGAGTAATGAACACTTAAAAAGAAAGAAGGATGAACTGATAGTGCCAAATTGAGAAAAATAAGATGGCAAAGCTCCTTCTAATAGGATGTTGCCTCCATTATTTCTGCTCAAGTATTGGGAAGTGAAAGCTGAGGGCAGGGGAAGAAGGCCACCCAAGCAGAGTCTCTGTGGCTCTGCTCAGTTCACAGAGCAACTCAGAGGGCTATTTTGGGCAAGGTTCTTCAAGGAGCAATTCAGAGCTGGGTTGAAAGGGAGTCGACTGCTGCCCATGAGAAGCATGGTGTTGTGGAAGCCCGGATGACAGTACTTGGAGCTGATTGGGAAGAAACATATTTTTGCAGTGACTTAGGTGCCAGAATGATACCAGGCTTAAGATGGGAACAGCCACAGGTTTGTTTTGGAAGGAGGCACTTGAAGGAAAAAATGAGAACTGTTCTTAATATTTATGGGAATGTCATTAAATAAGTGGAAGTTTCAGGCTGTTTTCTCCCTCAGACACACTAGGCACTGGGTTTTCAGGGCACAGACATTCTGCTATGTAGCTTCCTCCCTCTCCTGCCAGAGTGTTGTATGTTTTTTTTTTTTTTTCCCCTGTCATTCCTTTTCCTGTGGATTCCTCTGTTCCGGAATCCCTACCAGTTGCCTTCTTCTCTGGGTTTGGCTACTGCTCACTTTTAGATGATACCCTGATCACCCTGCCACCCCCGAATGGGCAGCTTGACCCAGTCCTGTATGAATCATACACATTCTATAATAACATAGGAAAAACTCTTTGAAAATATAAAACACAATTTAAATATAAAATGTAACAGAAAATTATTATCTGCTCAAAAGTAGCTAAGCAAAGGTACTATTTCATCTTCACTCCATGATTCCTCCCTTATTCTAGTTTCTTCGTCACAGTAGATCACAGCATCTTATGAGATTTCATGTCACAAACTTAGAACAATTTTTGATTTATTATTTGTTTTAAGAGATTGTGTATAAACTCAGCTCCTCTTCTCCAGCTTCTAGAGGTTTAATATAGCCATAAGCACCAAAGACCTTGGAGTCAGGTGGCTGGGTTCAAATTCGGCTTGATCCCTTGCTAGCTGTGTGGCTTTGGGCAAGTTTCTTCTCTCCCTGCATACTCTTTTTGTCCTTGGTAAAAGGAAGATAGTAATAGTACCTACCTCATAGGGTTGTTGTAAAGGTTTAAGAGACAGGAAATATCTGGTTCGTAATAAGTGTTCAATATATGTTAGTTAGTGTTATTATCAATATTAGATTCACAGAGTTCCTTTAGGATTAGCTTTTTGTATTGTAGTAGAGACATCATGAACTGAATGTTGAGAGAAACCTGCACTTGATTACTGACATTTGCATTTGTTACCTGTATGACCATGAGCAAGCCACTTAATTTTTCTGAGCTTCAGTTGTACTCATCTGAAAATGGTGCTCATGGTACTTTTGTGCAGCATGGTTGGGGATTTCAAAATGGGTGGAATATGTAAAACATGCAGCACAGTGCCCGGCTTAAGATCGCTTTCCCAAACATGGTAGCTACTACTATTGCTTGTTATTTGTTTCTTGTACACAAATGTAATCTAGAGATTACCCACAAGTAAGAAACATAATTGAGATTCAAGGGCTAACATTTCAAGTCCCCAAATTAGTCTTATTTTATTTTCTATTCATTTGTACTACAGACTCAAACTTCTTGTCCTCCTTTAACTTTGGCATACTGTTTCTTCTGATCTTTTCAATCTTGATCATTCCAGATTCATCTGGATATTTGGACTTCTTACTGTGGCCCTGCCAATTAATCCTTGGTTTGTACAGTATAGCACCTACCTGGGTTCAACTAGTGGCTCTGGCACTTACCCTTAAGCATGTGACTTAACTTTTCTGAGCCTTAACCATTTTTCAAATCATCATTGTAATAAGGATTTCATTAGATCTTTGTGATACCTAAATGAGATGAAGTATGATAAAGTATTTACCTATGCCCATCATTCAAATGGTGGTCTGTCTTAAACTGGTTTCCCTGGAAACAGATTCTAAGGCAGATTTTCATGCAGGAAATTTTTGGGGGGAATTGTCTCTGGAATGTCTTTAAGAGTGAGGGCGGCAGGATTGGGCCGAGGGAGAAGTTGAAATGCAATCCAATCGCAGCTGGAGCTTCAGCCAAACCCAAGGGAAGGCTCAAGTCAGGACAATCCTTCAGAATTATCCCAAGGGGGCCCAGCCTTGGTTACTGTGTCAACCAGTCACTGGATGGGGGCTCTCCAGGGGAGGCAGTGGAACCTGGTGTGTCTAGCTCACTTCGAGCAAGGGCAGTTCCTAGAGAGGGATGCAGCTGTGAGCTGTGAGTAGGCAGCACTTCTGACAGCTGGGGAATTAAGTGCCTCAGTCCTGAAGGGGATCTGGGCACACAGCACAGTATCCCGTGTGTGCTCAGTAATTTTGAATTGCCTCTGTGCTACTCCTTGGCATCCATTTCCTTTCTCTTGTTATAGCTCTAAGTTTCACTCTGATTAGCAATTGCTTTTTCCTCTAGAAACTCCTAATGTTGCTCCTTTGGCATTCATATAGGTTATCAATTTATGATTTTTCAACATTTTTCTGAGGGTTGGGAAAGAGTATTGGGGAATTAGGGAAACCAGTTATTTGTCTCTCATTGTCCAGTGAAGAAAGACTTAAAGTGGAGATGGTATATTTCCTTTTTAAATTTAAGGACCATTTCTGATCATTTTATGTTGAATCTACTCAAAGTACCATAATGAACAGAATGATAAGGCTGTGTATCTAAGCTTAACAGGAAAGAATGCTGTGGTAAGTTACTGATGTATAATAATATATTATTAATATATAATATATTATATAATAATATCCTCTCACAACACAGAACACTTCTGTGACCCCAGATGTGTGGAGTTTTTCCCCCACACAACGGTCAAGCAATTCTGCAGCATTTTCTTCAGCAGATACCACCTGGGTCTCCTCTGATTCAATTCAACTCTGACATTATCTACCTGGAGGTAGCATCAGATCCTGCAAGTTGAGGCCTCAGTCCCATAAGACTGCCACCACTTCAGATGCCAGTCACAAGTAGTAAGTTGTTACATATACTTCTGACCAACCAGCTATAATTTGGGGTTCCCAAACCCGCTTCTCAGGGGCGATTAATTTGCTAAAGCAGCTCACAGAACTCAGGGAAACACTTTACTTACATTTACCAGTTTATCATAAAGAATATTACAAAGGATAACGATGAACAGCCTGATGGAATATAGGGTGAGGTGTGGGAGAAGGGGCTTGGAGCTTCCCTACCCTCTTTGAGCACTCCACCCTTCAGGTCCCTCCACATGCTCAGCTATTTAGAAGCTCTCCAAACCTTGTTCTTTTGGGGTTTTCTGGAGGCCACACTACATAGGCATGATTGATTAGATCATTGGCCATTGGTGACTAGCATGATCTCCAGCCCCTCTTCCCTCCCTGAAGTTAGGGGCATGGGAGAAAAAGTTCTAACTTTCTAATCTCGCCTTGGTCTTTGCTGTGACCAGCTCCCATGCTGAAGCTATCTAGGGACCTCCAGCCACCAGCCATCTTATTAGCATACAGAAAGCACTCTTATAGCTCTGGAGATGCCAAAGATTTTAGGGGCTATATGTCAGGAAACAGGATGAAAACCAAATATTTATGTCTTTAATTATAAATCACAATGTCACATGATGTCTGCCGTAGAAGTGGGTTAGGTACTCATGCTCCATTTTCGCCATTCCAGATACAGAGCTTTGTCTTCCCTTTCAGTGTTGCATGTTGTAATAGAATGCTTTTGGCTTTTCTTAGTCTTCCTGGGTAAACTTCTATACCAATGCTTACAGCTAATTTGTGCCTTTAAGCATAATTAAGCCATATGCCTAGAGTTGTTTGTCAGGTCACCTTAATCTCTTCTTCGAAAACTTCATCTGCAGAAACCTTCCATTAAATAATTAAAAAGTTTGTTAAGAAAGTTGGGTTACTTTCATGAATGCTTGTTTATTTGCCTTCCTGTTATATTGGGATTCACCTTTTGTGAATTTATTACATTAATGCTTGTTTGTTTTGTGGATTTGTTTAGTGTATCCCCTCAGGAGCATTCTTTCTTTGCCATCCTTGCCTATCTTAGATTGCGTAAACTCCCAGAAGGCAAATACTATGTCTTTTTGAATTGCATTGTATAGTGCTGTGCACAAATGAGCAATTAATTCTCAAAACATTGACAGTGTGAGAAGACACAAAGGAGCTGATATCTTAAATGATTTAAATGATGTCTTTAATGTATTGTTTATCCCCGGTTTTTTTTTTTCTAATAAAAACTGTCAGGAACAATGAAATAATGTTTAAAGTATATTGAGTTTCTCTGTACTAAAGTTTTGGTTAAATTAAAGTTATTATTAAAAAATCAGTCTTAGGTGTTTGTGTCTGTATCCACAAGCTGTTATCATTGGATGCCTCTACCAGGCTCTTTAAATTGTCCTTATGAGGTTAAAAGCCTGAAGGGTAACAGTCATGGCAATGGGGAAAGCAGAAGATCCATACAGGATCTAGGTTAAGGGTTGGTTAACTTTTTTTGTAAGGGGCCAACAGAAAAAATATTTCCAAGTCTGTAAGCCATAAGGTCTGTGTCACAACTATTCAGCTCTGCTATTGTAGCATGGAAGGAGCTGTATATGTAAATACATCATAGCAGTGTTCTAAAAAAACTTTATTTATAAGAACAATAGGGGGCCAGATTTGGCCTGTAGACTATAGTTTGCTAACACCTGATCAAGGTGATTAGATTAAATTCTACCGAATTTAGTCAGTGCTAATGAACTTTAGTTCACTGCTCATGAACTGATTCTGAAATGCATTAGTAAATTGAACCAGTGGCAAGAGAGACAATTTCAAAGTCAAGATTGTGAAAATAGTTTTAATGACTTAAGTTCACATCATTTGTTTTCTAGTTTGGTTACTCCTGGGCGTGGTGCACAGGAATGAGCAATCAATGTAGGTTTCATGGGGACAATTCCTACTTCCAAGTGTTCTAGGCACTTCCATTTTTAACATCTCAGCCACCAGTGGTCTCAGTGTGGGCTGATTCACTTACACACTGCCAGATTTGGGGAATCCACTGGATTTCTCTGCATCTACCCTTATATTTCTTTTCTGTACGAAGTAGATTGTGATATCTTCCCCACTTGATAGGGTTGCTGTAATGGCCAAGTGAAATACTGCTCAAGAGCACACTTTCTCATACGTTCCTATTAAAAAGTTAAGAAATATTAAACTTGCTTGACCCACTTTTTCTCTCAAGCTACGCATGATACTTGGTTGATTTTTTTTTTTCTGGGCATGTATGCGTGAAAGATATTGACTATTCAAATGCTGTTGGATAATTGAATGATCCTTAAGCTTCGCTTTACAGATGACTTGCCTGCAGCACCTTCAAAAATCCTAGTGCCTTGACAACACCCCAGATTAACTAGATCTGAACCTCTGGGAGTAGGACCCAAGCATTCATATATTTTAAACTACCCAAGTATATTGTTTTCTGTTACTACTGAAACAAATTTCTACAAGTTTAGTAGCTTAAAATACAAAGTTATTATCTTACAATGTTGTAGGTTAGAAGTCTGACACAGGTCTCACTGGGCTACAAGCAAGGTGTCAGCAGGGCTGTGTTCCTTTCTGGAGGCGTTAGTGGCATACCGTGTTCCCTTGGCTTTCCCAGGCTCTACAGCCACTCACATTCCTTGATTCATAGCCCCCTTCCTTCTTTTACAAAGTCAGCAGAGTCAGGTCAAATCTTTCTTTTATTTCGTCTCTGTGACCTTTTCTCATAGTCACATCTCCCTTTGACTCATCTCTTTTGCCTCCCTCTCCCTCTTTCAGAGATCCCTACGTTGGCCCATCCAAGGTAATCTCTCTGTTTTAAGATCAGCTGCTTAGCAACCTTAATTCCACCTGCCATATGTCCTAACATATTTACCAGTTCTGGGGATTTTGATGTGAACAGTTTTGGAAGCCCATTATCACACCAGGTAATTACAACTCTGAAAGGGAACAGGGTATGAACTCTCATTAGCAGAAGCAAATCATTCCTACATGTGTTCTATTGATCAATAGTGCATAAGCATTCATTCCTTCATTGATTGATTCATTCATTTTTTTAAATTAGTTTCTGTTGTGTTCTAGGCATTGCTGCTAAGGATTCCTGGAGGAAATGATGCTTGAAGGCAATATAAGGATTAAGTAAATAGAGAACGTTGAATACTAATTGCCTGAGTACCTACTCTAGATAGCTAATACATTACCTTTAATTTTCACCAGAACTGTACATGGTGGTTACTGTTACCACCATTTTGCAGATGAGGTTCCTACAGATTAAGGCCTCACAGAAAGAATGGCAAAACTGGAATAGGGCTGGAAAAATACTGAGGCTACAGTAGCTAATAAAATGTCCATTAGCCACATATGATTGTTTAAATTTAAATACATTTTTATTTTTAAAAATTATGCTGTTTCTTCACACTTACCACATTTCAAGTCCTCAGCATCCATATGTAGCTAGTGCTATCTTATGGATAGTGCAGATTAAAGGGCAGTTCCTTCATTGCAGAAAGTTCTATTGGACAGTGTTGCTGGATGGTATGTAGAAAATTTTTAAAGAGTTCTAGATCTTTGTCAGGTTAACAATAGCATAAGTACCATGTGGTATTTAGACTATCAGAACAAGAAGCAGACTCTATTTCTATGCAAGTAGCTCTGTTCTACCATTACTGGTCACAAGATAGATAATGAAAGGTTCAGAGAAAGGGTTTCACCCAACCTGTTCTACTGGTACATACAGAGTGGGAGAAGAATCTGAGGGGTCAGTTAGTATTTTCAGGGGGCCACATGTCCATTGTGCAGGATTTACAGGGGAATGCAGGTGGTGACCTTGGCATGGGGTAACAGTGGGCTATTTTAGCAAAGTGCAGCACTGCTAATCTGGATCTAGGGATTAATACTTCTATAGAGAGAGTACATAATAAATCAGTCAAATGTGTCAAATTGAAAATGATTGCTCTAAGATAATTTTTAAATGATGTTTAAGCATCCCTTTATAGATAACTAGTAATATGCTAACAAGGAATCATTCTTATCTGTTCATTAATATAGATCCTTAAATTACTGCAACTTTATTTCTCTTGTCTTACTGGAAGTTTACCTTTGAATAATACTCTCAACTTAGCTGAGGTATTTTATAAGTTTTAAATCCTACCATCTTCAAAGTCATCCTCAAAGGAAGGACGGGCAATTATTATTACCTGAAATGAGCAGATGTAGGAAATAGGGTGCCCAGGAGTTTGGTGATCTGGGGTTGATTCTACATCTATTGGCACCTAATCTCAGGCTATTTCTAACAGACCATAAAAGGAAGGCTCCCTTATTATTTAAGGAAAACTCATCTGTAATTACTATTTTTTCTCATTGTTTAAAAACCTTACCCTCTAAACAGTTCATATTAATGAGATTTTACTACTCTAAAATGATGTCGATTGGTGAAGGATTGAAGATAATCAAGTAGGCAGTTTGTGCAGTCGTTTAGTGCATACACATCACTTTTTGTCTCAATATTGAGGCCATAGTAGACAATGAGTAGTTACTATTTAATCACCTAATAGGGACTAAGTAGTAACCAAGTGCAGGCACCTAAAATGGATCTTAGTTTGCTTATTACTGGGAAATACTCATAGTTTCTATTGCTGTTTCAGGCCATTAAAGTGAAATGGTTTTGTTATTGATGGTCTAGGTAGCAATTCCAGCGTGATAGACGCCAACAAACTAGAGCATCTTGCTCTAGACTTCAAACAGAGATCAATGACTATTTTATTTGCCCAAGTCCATGGCTGTGGCCTCCATCATGAGGTAGCTAGAATGATTAATGATCTGTTCGGGGTATTAATGCCTCTTGTTTTGGTACTCTAATTATAAAAGCAGATTGGAGCCAAGCTTTTAGAGTGGGTTTGAGATTGAAAGATATTTAAAAAGCAGGTGATTGGTCCTACACTTCCACTTCTTTCAATTTAACCATAAATCAATTGTGAATGATTTTTGCACTGTAATTTTTCATGGGTTTTGAACTTGGATAATGAGCATCCCTGTCCCGGAGTGAAACTGTGATTTTCCTAGATCTTGTTGGAAAGAAGATGAAGATTTATGAAGGGGCTTAGGGGGAAATATATTGCATTTCTTCTTATCTTCTGCTTCTTTTGCCTCCCTCCTTTCCTGTACTTCAACCCTGATAAGTGTCAACTTCACTCATGGCATATAGTATTTAGGAAATGGGAAAGCTCCAGTGTGTCTTGACCTACTTTCAGTGACTGTACAATTACAAATAAGAAGTTGATACTATATAAAGTAGTACTACACTCCACACTGAAGAGAACATATGGGGAAGCAGAGAGTACATTTGCCTGAGCAGCACCAATTTTTTTTACTTATTTGTTGAATTTGTTGACTTTAGATTTTTATAAATATGGGGCCACTCACGGTATTGCTACTACCCAAGATGCTGCCATGAGGACTGTGAGAAAAATTCTCAGGAACCCTGGGTGAAGGGATAGACATAAATTAGAATCTCTTTGACAAATTTTCTTTCCCTAACCAGGACTGCAGCTTACTGCAGTGATGTGACACATCTGCACCTGATAAAAACCTGGCTTGCAAGTTGTGGAAAAGCACAGGTTTTGCATATTTGTATAACTTTATTTTTTAAGCACTTTATTATCTGGGAAATAGATTGGCAGCAAAGGCATTGTTAAAATAGATTATTTACAGATGCTCAAATGCAGCAATTGCACATTTGCCCTTATACCATAGCACATGGAAAGATCCACAGGATCTTTGAAAGTATTCAGTATTTCTGTAGCTGTAAGACTTTTCGATGTCCTGTGTATTTGTGCAGTGTATTATGTTTATAATCTACAATATGAGGATAATATATTAACGGGTTTGTATTCTAATTCTATGAATGTTTTGAAAGAATGATTCCCTTCTGTATTAGTCAGGGTTCTCCAGGGAACAGAAACAATAAGATAAACACACACACACACACACACACACACACACACACACATACATACATACACACACACACACACACACACACACAGAAAGAGAGAAAGAAAACTATTTATCACAAGGGATTGGCTCATGTGATTAAGGAGACTGAGAAGTCCCACAGTCTGCTCTCTGTAAGCTGGAGGCCCAGAAAAGCTGGTAGTGTTATTCCAATCCAAACCTGAAGGCCTGAGAACCAAGAGTGCTGATGTTGGAAGGCCAGGAGAAGATGGATGTCTCAACCCAAGCAGACAGAACATTTTTGTTCTATTCAGGCCCTCAGTGAATTGGATGATGCCTGCCAGAATTGGGGAGGCAATTTTCTTTACTCAGTCTACTGATTCCAATGCCAATCTCCACTATAAACACCCTCACAGACACACCCAGAATAATGTTTCACCAGCTATCTAGGCATCCCTTAGCCCAGTCAAATTGACACATAAAATTAATCATTCCTTCCAACCTGCCTGCCTTCCTGCCTATTTTTCTTCTTAAAATATCAGTTGAGCCATTATTAGGAACCAAAGCACTAAGCTAGTCCTAAGTGGTTGGGGTAGTGAGAAGGAAAGGTGATCTTGAAAATAAGATTTCAGTCCTTGCCCTCAAAGACCTTACACTTTAGTGGGGGAGAGCACAAGTTTTTGTTATTTGTGTTGCAGACGAGTCCATTCTAAGAAAAACAAAAAGTTTATTTGAGAGTATTAGGCAGCCGACAAAGTCTTTAGAAGACCCAGGGAACCAGGTTTAAATGCCACTAGAGCAGCCAAGAGAAATGCCCAACCACAGACTTGCTCTAGGGCAGTAGTCCACTGCTGTTTCCTTACAATATTGGGCAAGACCCTCTGCCAGAGCTGCTGCAAAAGAAGAAATTCCGTTAACACCATACTGGCAAGAAGAACTAACCTCTCTTTTGAATCCGTGACCTCATGTTGCCTTTTTTGTTTTTTTCATCCCAAACCTCTCATAAGTGTACCTACTTAGCTAAATATAGGCCACATCTGCTATTTTAATTGCAAAGAAGCCTGGGAAATGTAGTTTTTAACTTTGCAGTTTCTGCCACACAGGAAGTTACATCAGAAGGGTTGGAGTGGGTACGGAGGGAATAAATCCATAGTATCCACCATAGGGAGACAGGTCAGCAAATAACCAGAGTGAATTGTATGTTATGTTAGAGTGGATAATAGGGCTATGGGAACACCCAGTGAAGGTATGTGTTTCAGGGGGAAGGAGAGGTATTCAAGGAAGCATCTTGGAGTAGGGTTACACTTACTGAGTCTTGAAGGATTTCATGGTTGTATTATTCAGGTTAGGGTAGGTATATGATGCAGAAACAAACAGCTTTAAAATCTCAGTGGTTTAACGTATTCACATAGAACTCCAGCAAAATCTACTGTGGGGCAGACTCGGTACAAATTTGTGAGGCCTCATGCAAAATGAAAATATTGGGCCCCTTTTTTAAAAAAATTGTCAAGACAGTGAGTGACAGCAGAACATTAAACCAAGCACAGCCTGTCTGAGCATGGAGTCTGGAGTGATCCCACAGGTTATACATCTGGAAAGCTGGCCCTGAGTGAGGTCCCAGGAGACTCTCCAGATAAGGCTTCTTGTATTAGGTAATTTAAGCAGCCTCAGTCTGTGTGTCTGCCATCTCAACACAGCCTCCTCCACGTTTGCCAAAACTGGGCAAGAGAGAGACTGGAGGGCCACGCCAGCGTTTCACTGCCTCCACCCAGAAGTGATGCATATTACTTAGGCTCACATTTCATTGGCTAGAACAGATCACATGGCCTCCACCGACTACTGGTAGCTAGGAAGCAGAGTCTCCTGTGTGCCCAAGAGGGAGAAGACAGATCATGGTGAATCAGCTATATCTACCCCATGGGTCAAAGAAAAGGAAATGACAAAAACAGTATCTTTGCTGTTTGAAAATACTATCTATAACCAAATATTAATAAATTTAACATGGCTTAAAAATTCAAGAAGCATGTTTGGTTTTTGCCAATCCACTCATTTGAACAGAACAATCTAAAAAAAAGAATTGCTAAATCCAAGTACTACTAGATTAATGAGCAGTAACTAATGAAAAACATTGAGGAAGTAGTAACTAATGAAAAATACTTTGGAGCAAGGAAAAATGTTTCTATTTTAGTATATGTATGTCTTATCTTAAGATACAAATTATATTTATTTTATTGAAAACATGTATAGGAAAATCTATTGAGTAAAAATATTCTCTTGTATTTTTAACTCTTTTAACAATGAATATACTCAAATAACAGATATATACTCTGACAAGAAATATCACTGAAATGATTCTAAAGATTTTACCTGCTTTTGCTAGGTGTTCTGAATTATTTTTACCTAGCATGTACTCAGGTGTATTCACATGTAAAACCCATTCCTAAACTTGGGAATAGTTGTTCAAAAAAGTTCACCCTCTGTGTCACTAATGCCCTGTGTCTATTACTCTGATAATTTTAACTATGAATTAAAATCACCAAGTTTGATAATGTAGTACAATGAAAGGAACTCAGATAAAAGAGAAATAAATGCGGTTCACTGCAGACAGGTGGGAGTATCTATTGACAGTTATATTTCTTTTTCCCCAATGAACTCCTATTAGTGTTGTGCACATTTAATTTGCATTCCTTTAATTTTACTCCTTTAAATTTAATTTCGCTCTTTTTGCCATTTCTTCTACTCTGGTATTGAACTGCTGTTAGAATGTTTTGTTTTTGATTTTGTTCTGTCCTCTATTGGAAAGAAAACTGGACTTGAGAATAAATCATCAGAGTCCCAGCCCAAACATTCACCAACTGTGAAAATTTATCTTTTAGCCTTTCCTTATCTATAAAATGGGAGTGATAATCGTGATTATCATTAAGATCATCATTATGATGATGAATGATTAATTTGACTGTTTTTTCATCTCAATGGAGGGCAGAGATTTATAGTCTAGAATCTGAACCAGAGGTCAGCAAACTATGGCCCACATGTTAAATCTGACCCTTCATCCCTTTTCGTAAATGATGTTTTATTAGAACAGAGCCATGCCCATTCATTTGTGTAATGTCTTATAGTTACTTTCCTGCTACAACAGTGAAGTTGAATAGTAGTTGTGACAGGGACTGTGTAACCTCAAAGCGTAAAGTATTTACTCTGTGGCCCTTTAAAGAAAAAGTTTTCTAATTCTTGGTCTATATGATCACCAAATACCTGTTTTGATTTGAGAACATTTAGAAATATTGCTTTAAAGGGCATTAGGCTGCCTTTTATAAAATTGTACTGTATACTACACCTGAAAAATCCCCAAGGACAGCCTAACCCAGCTTTCAGCTGCTGAAAGAGGTGTAACATTTATCTTTTCACTCTTGAAACGCTACCTACAAGGCCTACTGGTGGCAGAGGTCATTATGCAAACGCAGATTCATCACTCCATGATACCACATGTGAGGCATTTGCACAAATGTAAATTGCAGAAAGATCTGAAAATAATGTATATACGTTAGTCACTTCATGAAATTGTTCAGTCATCTGGACATTTTTCACTCTGTTTATCAGGAAATGTGAAATAGAGAATTGAGCAATTTTCTCATCAATTTGATCAATGTGGACTGGCAACCTGGATGCCTTTTTTTTTTAAGTCTTTTTTCCTCAACTGCTAGAATTTATTTATTTATTTTACTAAATTACCCAGTTAATTACTCCAATTTTCTAATCTATCTAACCATTGAAAGCTCAGCCTGTTTGAATTTTATGTGTGGTTGGCACAATTGAGGTCTATTCCTAAAGTGTAAGCTTTTTCAGCCTAGGATTCATGTTTGTTTATCCATCTACTTCCTTGGTCCTTTTGATCTATAACCTAAACTGTTCAAATTTTTCCTTACAAGTACCATTATAGAAATATAAAAGGAAAGGAGGAGAGAGATTGGAATGAAGAACCGTGAACTGAAGAATTTGGAGAAATAGTGCCTTATTGGCTAAGAGAAGGTGAGGAGAAGTGCCTTGGAGGAGGCAAGCAGGTCACAGAAGATCATGGGTTGATGCTTTGGGAATAGTTATGTAGGATGTGAGCAGAGGCAAAAATAGCCAATGTTTTAGAAGGCAGATCAGTGAGGAAGAGGGAATACTTTGAAAAGGATTAGTGGCCGATAAACTTATATTCCAGAGTAACCAATCTGAGAAAATAAAACTGGCTGTGAATTCCAACATTGTCCTGGTTTGAAGGGGGAATTTTGAGCTGGTTCTACCCAGTCCTACCTTGGTCTGGTGGGGAAATTTTCTCATCAGGCTATCACCTCCTCCTCCAGATGTTTATGAACTATCCTATTTCTAGGGGTTGATGAATATCCTCCTTGATAATTAAAGGAGAGTCTCTGCAGATGAGCAGATGGGGTGAGGAGCAAACTCTCAGGACATAGACAGGTGTCCTGAGTGGACATCAACAGGCCACTGTGCATTGATGGTCCTTGGTGGTATCAAAGAAATATGTCTGGATAATGACATGACCCCACAGCCCTGCTTCTTGCCATGGGTGGTAGTTGTTTTAGGGGAGGGTGCTGGTTTCTGGGTGTCAGACCTTTCTGTTTACATAGCTTTTCTGCTTCCTCTATTCCTGGTCATTTGTACAAATTGTTTGTACATTTTGAAGAGTGGCTTTTGGGCATGATAGTAAAGTTTGTTTTTGCTTTTGTTTTTTATTTTTGTAGTCTTTGTTTCTAGTTTCCCCAAGGGTGATTAATGCATTCTAAAATTGAGCTTTTGGGGTTCTGAGGAAGGAATTTGGTGGGAAGAATAATACTTTAAAATACTGAAAGTGGTTATTAGATTTGCTGTTTTAGAGTTTATTGGTGATTTCTGACATTGAAGATGAAGGGACTCGTATCTTAGGAATCACGATTCAGAGAGCATTCTGAAGGATTTTCTTGTTGATTGGTAAGTTGGTTATTTTTGAATGTGAAGTTAGAAGTATAGAAAGGTACTAGAACATTACAGAATGATGGGTAAAGATCACATACAAATCCAAATGTCAGGCACTAGGAGTTTAGAAGTTATGTGTCACAATTAAAGCCAAGAACCTAGGACTAACAGAGGAAGTAGGCATTAACCAGTGTCCAGTGGGTCAGGTCCTGAGGAGTGAGATGGAGAGAGGTCATTGAAAGTCATAGGCCAGGGGGTAGAAATAACTTCCTGAAGAGAAAGTTCCGCAAATGACTGACATCCTTCAAAAGCCCAGGCTTCCTATAAGTGACCTTTCTTTACTCATAAGAGGCTTTCAAAATTTTTATGAGTGAATGCCTGAGGAGTTAGTAGTTAACCTGTATTTTGAAGAAAATATAGGTTAGCATGGAAGCGCAGAGGGAATATGAGGTCATTCTAATTAAGAGGATTTACCTCAACAAGGATGGAAGTGGCATAAGTCTGGCATATCCTGAAGACTCTTAGCAAACTGACGTATTAAATCAATGTATTCCAAGAGTTAGCATGAGTTCTGAGGGTCTCAGTGCAGCTTGAATTGTATTTTTTGTGCTTTTCTTTGAGTGTAAGTGTATAAACAAACTATTTACCAAGTTAGGTTATAAACTTGAAGGCTCAGCCTACACTTTTTATCTTAAAATGGAGACCACACTTGTGGAATTACAGACCTTTTGGTATAGTTCTAACAAACTATTTTAATTCTTTGTTTTCCTTCACTTACCTAACTAAAGAGTTTTTTGGCCTAGACCTGTGCAAATTTTAATGCACCCACAAATCACTAGAGGGTTGTTAAAAATGCAGGTTCTGATTTAGTAGCTCTGGCAGGAAGAGGGGCCTGAGATCTGCCTTTCCTACAAGCTTCCAGGTGATGCTGGTGTTGCTGGCCTGGGGTCCATACATAGAAATGACTAAATGAAGGGGAAAGAGTTGGGTAGCAAAAAGGGATTTAGTTTTAAACCACAAAGGCCAGACTAGTTTGAATTCTGGCTCTGAGACTTACAAACTAAATGACTTGCATATGTTATTTATGCTCTTTGAGCCTCATTTTCTTATCTGAAAAGTAGGGAAAATGATACCACCTTCATAGTTATCATTCTAATAGATACATTCTCCTGTTTTATCTCATTTACTGTTTTATCTCCAATAATTAGCCCAACACCTGGCACATCACAGATGCCCCATAAATACTTATTGAATGAATAAATGACCAAATACATAGGTTTAATTATGAATCATATAATGTAAGTAGGATGTGCAAAAGTGTCTAGCCCTAAGAGACATTTCAATCAATGTTGGTTGTTTTCCCATCTTCTTTTCTCTCTAAAATAAAAAGCCAAATTTGGACACATGTCTTAAACTGTTCAAGGAACAACATATAAACAGATACTGTCTTTGTCATCCCTCAGTGAAATAACAATTACACCTCAGATAATAGAAGTTTGATGGATAGATGGGAGAGTAGTTTCATAATGTTGTTGTTACATGTAAGTGGACAAGGGTAAATTAGGCAATCACTTCGCACAAATTGATCATCCAAATATAAATATATGTGCGCGTCTTATCTGCTGCTGGTGCACTGGAAGGGAAGCAATTGTAAGAAAATATGAACCTTTTTAGAATTCTTAGGATTTAGAAGAGATTGGGACTATGTACACAGCTGATCTTGGGAATAAGAATTTAACAAGCCTGGTTTACCTACTCATAGACTCCCTACTCCCCCCAAATGTCAAAATTTGAGTTTAGCAAACTCGGTCCTTTTAAAATGCAATAGCTCTGAAAATAAAAGATTAAATTAATATGCTTTAATAAGTATTGTTAACTGATTGATAGTGAGGAAAGCAATCAGATTAAACTACTAAACTAAAATGCCACCTACGGGCCAGGAACTGACATGGACACCGGAGAAGGGAGGTGAAGAAGGCAGAGTCAGTCTCTGCCCTCGTGAGACTTATGTTCAGGAGTGGGGCAGGGAGGGAAAAACTGAAAAAGAGATCAGCTTTCAGAAGTGCATTTGCTAGATGAGTTGTCATTTATTGATTAAATGGGCTTAAGACCAGTTCTGGTGGTTACTTACAACTATGGCTATAGAGCAATATGTCTGTTCCTAAGAGTGTAGTAAATTCAAAAAATTCTTATTTTTAAGCATATCATGGCAAGGATTTCTGCTATTCACTGCTCTGTCCTCAGGTCTTACAGTGGGACAGTTACATGGTAGGTTCTCAGTAGATATTTGTTTAGAACTTTGCAAGAATGTACTCTTAGTGAATTCATGCCAATGATGACTGAGGACTTACAGTTCTGTGTATATTCGGAACAAATATATTATCACTTCTCTCTTATATGTAACCAGTGTGTAAGTTCTAGCCATTATATAATAAGATAAAAAGAAGAAAGACCCCCAAACTATGAAACTATTTTTGTACTAAAGCATTTAAATAGGAATATAAAAAATTAACAGAAAATAGCTGTACTAACAGTTTTCCGTATAGGAAATTCTCTCCTTGACTTAGAGGTTTTAATTTTCCATTGTCATCGGTGGCACTTTATATTTCTAAAGTGTTTATCAAAGTCGACAATAGAGTGAATTTGTTTTTATTTTGTTTCCAAAGCTTATTATTATTTTTAGCATGCTTGTACTATTTTACAAACCTTCTGGGAACACTACTCTCGTTGTCTTAAGTACAGGATTATCAACAATGTTGCCTCCTGTTAATTTGATCTAGTCCTTATGCCACAGAACTTTCATTGCCCAAAGTAGGAGGTACCATAATGTCAACAGCAAATACATCTGGTCTGAAAAAAAGAGGAAGAGCATCTAGGCTAATATGAATTCTGGTATACATGCAGTTAAGTAAGCCATGGGACTAGCAGGTCTCTATGATTATGGTTATAATTATGATTATTCTAATAGGGAGATAAAGAAGGTTCTACCACACAGTGTGGTAATGAAGGCTCATACTTTGGGCTCACATCGGGCTGATGTGGAGTTAGTATCTACACCAGCAAGTCAAGCTTATTAAACCTTAGGCAGAAAATGTTGGGCAATTTTTGCAGTTACGATGATGCGTGAGCCCATGCAGTAGCTGAGTAATCAGGTAGATGGGATGGCCCACTGACTCCAAAAATGGCCAACCATATTGAGATTAGGAGTACTTAGAAATGTAAATACAATTGAAGTATTGTTACTTTGTATTTTTTTTTATTATTATTCCAGGGTTTTGTGAGGGTACAAACATTATAGTTACAATTTATGTCTTTGCCTCACCCAAATGCAGGTTAAAGGCATGCCCTTCCCTCCCTTTAGTGCTCCCCGTGTCCTTTAGTTGTAGATTTTTTTTATAGCTGTGAGATAAATATTTAAAAGTGGTAGAGAAGGAGAGGGATAAAAACAAAAAAACAGTCAAAACAAGTTTTCTTTTGTCCTGGAGTGATAGTCGTTTAGTGATATCATCCCAATAAATCTGTCTTTTCTCATTAGAGAAAGTTAAAGTGAGAAATAACTGCTCTTACTATTTAATAAGTGAAGTCACTGTGAGCGGAAAGACCACAGAGAGTTGTATAAAAAGCGTGTGGCCCTGAGGGATGGACTCTGTGTCTGGGAGGCAAAGAGTGGAAGGTGGAAGGGGCCAAGTGGACTGAAACTTGTTTTCAAGTAAATAATGTGATCTTAAGAGTAGATGCAAAAAAAACAGAACAAGAAAGTAGCCATAGGCATGAAACCTATATGGTGGAAGAGGTGAAACATGGCCCTAGGCAAATGGAACCCATCCCACTGTAGTACAGTGTTCAAATCTGTGAAACACAAAGAGGAAGAGGAGGTAAAAGGAGAAAGAGTGAGAGTTCTCTGCCTTTAAGCCAGCCATGTGTCTGTCACTGGGCAAGGCATAGAACCTCTCTGAATTCAGAGTCTTTTTCTATTAAGTGGGGTGCATGGACAATAATGAGTGGTTTTCATATTGTCCTTTGTGTATTTCAGAGGTGATGGAAAGGGGCCTTCTCAGAGAGTAAGTTTGGTTCAAAAGTGGTGGAAAACCAATGATTCTGGGATGATCTCTGGATCTAACAAATTGGGATTTTCTGACTTTTATCATCCCTTTAATAGGGAAGGATTGATGATGAAAATAAAAATAACACTTCTATTTTATGCCTCTAATTAACTTAAACACTTTTTATACTTGCTTAGTAATCTGTATGTAGTACAATTTGATGTTTTGCAATTAACATTTGTGTTTCCAAAGGATTATTAATCTTATGCATGTATTGTTAGGAATAGGAGTCCCTGAATTCATTTTGGCTCATTGAACCACCAAGTTCCTGTAATGGTGTTCAGGATAAAATGGAAATTGGACTAAGGTCCTGGAGGGAATTGCTACACAAGTGATGTCCCCAGTAAGTGACCTGTAGCATATAAATGATCCTAATTGGGACAGGCTATGTGCTCAGTGATGGCGTTAGATTTTATTTGGTTGAGTAATATTTTGACTTCCTCTTTTGTCTCTAGCAGTATAAGGATAGTTACAGGGGTGGGGAACCTGTGGCCTTAAGGCCACAGATGGCCTTCTAGATCCTAAAGTGTGGCCTTTTGACTGAATCCCAATTTTACAGAACAAATTCTTTTATTAAACGATTTAGAAGGCCACACGTGGCCTTAAGGCTGCATGTTCTCCACCTCTGGTATAATAGATTGGCACCTATAAGGAGGTTGTCCAAGTTTTATGGATTTATGGTTAAATGAACTGAATCTGATAGTGGCACTTTATGGGGGAAGGGGAAGGTGATGAAGAGTATAGGAAGGACTATAAGAGAGGAAGAGAAAAAAGGGCAGGTGATGGTAGGAGAGAGAATGAATTCTTTCTGAGCTGATTTTAGGATGAATTGATGACTAGGCCTGAGTGGGAAAGGATGTAGCGAGAGAGGAATCTATATGGCAGGCAAAAATAGTGTAAAAACCACAAATCCTTTTCTCGATGCTCCTAATGCTAACTCCACAGGATCACAGATTTTCTGGATGGTGGGTGGACCTTCTAGGTACAAGGAAGGACACAGTATAAACCTCATCCCTACTTGTTCATATGAAGAGTACCTTTTCAGAAATACTTTCAGAATAATGACCATAATAACCTAATTTAATTGCTATTATTTTTTCTTTGCCAATGTTATTTTAATAGAAAACTGCCTTTTGAAAAAATTCTGATAGCAAACACTTTGTTTTTTTCATTTTTGGATGACTGTTTTAGTAAACTGTTCGATATACAAACACTGTGGGACCTTTTCCCCTTCAAATACCTGACAATATTGGGGGAACAAATAAAAAAGCAAGTGACTTTATAAAGTATATTTTGATAAGCAGCAGCCACCAGACAGAAAGACCCACTATAAAGGCTTTCTTTGCTTCCCTAGCCCTCGCTCAGCACCTTGGATTTGCAATAACTGCACCTCATTATCTTATCCCCGTTAGTTTCAGGGTAGGTTTGCACTGGTAGTATTCTGACAAAAGTCAATAATTTTCTCGAGTAATGTGTTAAATCCATGTCAAAAAAGAAAAAAGAAAAGAAAATGCTGAGAGCAGTTGTTGAATTGTTTTCATTTGGCAGGTAATGGAGATTGGTTTTTGACCTGTGTTCTGCCAACAAATAGTTAATCCCATTATCGTAAAGAAAATGAAGCTATTAGCCTATTTATAGAAGGATATTTTAAAAGAGGGAACCGTTGGGTCTCGAGAACACTTTCTCAGGCTATTAAATGCAATTAGGAGATTCTCAACTAAGAAAATTAGAATGGAAATTTTCTCTTCTAAATGTAATCTATATGGGGAATAATTATAAGATCAATATCTTTTTTTTTTTTTTTTTCCGAGACGGGGTCTCGCCTTGTCACCCAGGCTAGAGTGTAGTGGCGTCATCATAGCTCACTGCAACCTCAAACCCCTGGGTTAGAGCGATCCTCTTACCTCAGCCTCCAGAGTAGCTGGGACTATAGGCGTGCGCCACCATGCCCAGCTAATTTTGTTGACCACTCTTACTCAGGCTGGTCTTGGAATCCTGGCCTCAAACGGTCCTCCCGTTTTGGCCTCCCAAAGTGCTAGGATTACAGACGGGCCAAGATCAATATCTTTGAAGCCAAAGTGTTTTCCCTAATCATGTGACTTTTCTAACCTATTCAGCTAAGCATTCTGAACCCCCCAAATCTTATTCTAGAGTAATTTGTCATCCTTAAGTAAAAAGCTTAGTGTGTATGCTGTCATAATTGTCACCTAGGGTGATACCTTTAAGCCCTAAAGGAAATAAATGGGCACAGTTGTAATTTACATGCTCACTTCTTTATTCTTTTTTTTTTTATTATCATTTTTTACTGTTGTCAATAAAGAAAGATACACTTCTGTGACTTCCCAGTCTTCTAACAGTTTAAGAGAGCCTTAGAATCATTTTTGGCATTTCAGGGCTTGATAGACATGACTAATAATGTCTTTCATGATACAGGAATTGTTTTGCTGCTTGAGAGTGCTAATGTACTTAAAATTAATGGAAAGAACTAATCTACTTGAGGTGACAAGTCAGAGTGTACAGTGAATTAATTGTATGCTCAAATTTTTTTTTCAAAACAAGCAACGATTTTATTTTCTACCACAGAATCGAGAATTTATGGTCGGGTCCCCCGGGTAACTGGAGCTCCACCCCTTGGCATGTGCATATAGTATTTTTTGTTGGGTGCATTTCACAGAGTAACTACCTTCTGTTTAGCATTAACACCCGATGGGAATGAGGTCAGCCATCACAACTGTAAACATCCAGACACTGTGAATTGGAAATTTCCATTGAAATGCTACAGTAGCACTGATTCATGGCTTATTTTCCCACCCCCAGCTATTCAGTTTATGTTACCATCACCATAAATGTTTCTGGCCTTATCATTCAAGACCTTTGTCTTCTTAACTGAGCTATAACATATGTTTCATTACTTTTCCTGTCCTACTTCAATCTCTAGAAAATTGCATAGATTTATTTGGTATGATTTTCCCACTGACCCTAACCTCCTAGAATGCCACCTTCTAGTCTTCCTGAATCCAGACCCCACTTCAGCCCCAGCCTTTCTCTGGAGCTTTCTCTGACCAGTTTGGAGACCACCTTGACTACATCATCAGATAAAGAATGTATTCCCAGTATCCCTGGAGTATTGTCTCATCTTGTTGTTTTTCTATATTCATATCTACTCACAATTTAGATTCTGATCTCCTTTAGGGAAGGCTTGCTACCATAATTTTATGTATTCCTTCCTTATTCAATATATATGACTGTATATAGTAGTTGCAGCAGTTGTACAAATTGAAAATTAATAATTTAAGTCTAATTCTTTGCCTTTATGTTAGTCTGATACTCCAAACCAGAGGAGTGTAAGCTTATTGAACACAGAGGCCATGGTAGACTCAACTTTCAGTCCCTAGCACCTACAGCCTGTCATGTGGTAGGCAGCCAACATTGTTGAACTGAACTGAGTCATCTCCAATAACGGCATCCCTGTTTAGAAAAGAGAGGTATGACATAACTTCCCTTGATAAGTTGGCTTCTTGACATTCTTTGTGTTTAACTTAAGTCTGCGGTCCTCAACCCTTGGGCTGTGGACTGGTACCAGTTTGTGGCCTGTTAGGGACTGGGCCACAGAGCTCTGCCACCTCCCCGCTGTGCTCCTTCCACCCCAGTCCATGGAAAAATTGTCTTCTGTGAAACTTAGGAACTGGGAGGCTGCACAGCGGGAGGTGAGCAGCGGGCGAGCGAGCAAAGCTTTGTCTGCATTTACAGCTGCTCCCCATCACTAGCATCACCAGCTCTGCCTGCCACTCCCACCCCAGGGGAAAATTGTCTTCCATGAAACTGGTCCCTGGTGCCAAATAGGTTGGGAACTGCTGTAAGTTATTCTATCTGAGACAGACGTTGAGGTGGCTTCTGTTTGGCTTTGGCAAAACCTTTGTATATCAATGTTAACTTAAACCATCACCTGTAATGAAAGTTGTGTTATTCATGTACACAGCTGCCAATTTTGTTTTAAATATTTTAAAATATTTTACTATTTTAAAAAATGTTATCCCAGGATATTTATAAGAACAGAACATATCCACTGAGAGCTTTAAGCATAGCTCTTAATACTAAAGCTTTAAATGGAGGTGTGTTATGTAGCTACATTTCCAAATTTCTCATCCTGAATCTCAGGTTTATCTAAAGAATGCTGGAATCACTAGCTAAAAATGAGTAAAAGTGAAGTCGTCACACTTCGATTAGCCTGGCAATACTTGTATTTTTTCTGTGAGACACAGCCTCCGTCAGGCCCCTCCGGTGGCAGCCCCCACCACTCCCACCCAAAACTTCTTTGGCATTTGATATGGTTGGTGGCCTATGAACAAGCTGTCTAGACGTGACTTTAAAACTCATAAAATTACATCTTCATTTTTCCTGTTATCAGCAGGGACATTCCAAGCATCAATGTGGAGAAAAAAAAAATCCACTAAAAGAAGACCAACCTGGAATTTCCAGGTGACTGGATGTTAATTCCCATTATTCATGGAATATAGATATAAACATAAATACTGAGATAAAATGTATTATAATGCCCTCAAAAGAATAGGGGCTGGGGAAGCTAGAAAATACATAACTCCTTTCTCCCACCTCCAGTAGTAGGTTCAGTGGTCTCCACAACCTAAAGCACTGAAAGACCCTTCCCCCACTGTACCTCAGACCTGAGGAATCTGTTGGACATAGTATATAGCCTGGATTTACACTCAAGTAAATATGCTCTGTGTGTTCCGAAAAAGGCCAATATTTATATATCAAGCTCACCAAGTTAAATTTACTTTCCCACATTAAGCCTGCATGATGAATGGCTTTATCTTGCCTATTACAGCCTGTTAAATCATAAATCCCTAGGTAGGAGAAAGAGGAAAAAAATAACTTGAATGCAGAAAGCCACTGAGGGACAAACCATTACTATTCAGGATGGTTACACTGCATCACATTTGCTAACAATAGTATGGAAAGTACTTTGGAAAAGCTATTTACTCTTGTTTTCTTTCTATTTCAATTTCTGTTGTTAACAACAACAAACAAGGAACATTGATATAGGAATATCTGACTAACCTGATATTTCTAGTTCCCTATTTTATTACCTACATAATATAGTGTTCCTTGAACCAATTTTACTTATATTCTTATTTCTTAGGTGAATGAATGAATAAACATGAGTGCAAAAATATTTCCATGTTCTGGTTGAAATGCTCCCTCCACTTACTGAAATTTTAACCCATTTCTGTTGTAAGAAAATTCTCTCAGAGAGATTTTCTCTTGTCTTTGGTTAGAATTTTTTTTTTTTCTCTCCACCATACTTCCATAGAACTTTGTATTTTGTTCGGGTAACTGTTTTATTTGCTTTGTATCAAAGGCATATAAGTAATATTTGTGATCACCAGTAAAATATCTTATTCAATTCTGAACTACTCACTTAGTGCTTTTTATGCTGCTTTCTTTATATTCCACAAAGTGGAGGATAGGGCATTTAGAAGGAAGGGTAGTATCAGGGTGACCATATAATTTATTGTCCAAACTGGACACTTTTGAGAGTGAAGGGAGAGGTATTAGTCATTGTGCTATACATAATGCCACAAGCCAGGGCACTTCTGGGCAAACCAGATTTATGGGATCCTTAGGAAGCATGAATGATAATTCTGGCTTAAATAACATTGAAACATGAATGAGAGTTCATAGTGCAGAGGGCTCTGTGTTCAGATCTGTTTTCTGATACCTTAGAGTAAAATAGATTTTAGTGGAATCTTGTGAATAAATATGTTCTTAGTATTGCTACTGGGGTTAAGTATTTAAAGACAAGAGAATTAACATGTGTGCAACTTATTGGATGGTTCAAGGTCTAACTCTCACAGGTGAGAATAAAAATAAAATAAAATAGGTGGTGTCTATCGTTTGGATTGATTCTGTATACTGATGGTGTTCGTGAAATAATTGTTTAAAGCTTAGCATCATAGTTATATACATATATGTGTCCATTGATAGACAACAAACTACTTGAAGACAAAAAATGCATGTGATTTATATTTTTATCTCTTATAACTTTTTGTATGTGCATAGTCGAACATTGCAGGCTGTGAAATTGTATGAAATCTTGGAAAAGTTCTGCTAGTTCAACCTTTGCTCAATGGAGGCTCTTCAGTAAAATTCTTGACCCGTAGAACTGATTCTTTACTTATAAGGAACTTTTTTCAAAAGAAGCCAGCCCATTTTTGAATTGACATAGTTGTGGAAAAATACTCCTTTAACTTAAAACATGTCTTGTTATAAATTTGCTTTGACGTATTTCTTGAGTACAAACAAGGCCTTGTGAGTCCACCTGCTAGTCCTCATTCGACCTTCTGGATCTAGCTAGCATAAATCTAAATCCCCTTTCTTTCAAATAGTTGAAGTCTGTTCTCATGGTCTCCTGAGTTTTTTCTTATCAAGCTTTGGCTTTTCCAGGTTTTTAAATCCTCTCTCGTATGACTTACTTTTCAAACTAATTGCTATTCTGTTCATCTTTGAAAGTATCCTACTCTGAAAGTCTCTCTTAACAAGAAATACCCAATTCAGAGCTAAATCTTCCAGCTGAGGTCTGAGCAATCCAGAGTATAGGGTTTTGTTATCAAGGCTGTGAGAGTGTCTTAGAAAAGGAGGCAAAGGAAGGCTGACTTCTACTCTGCACTCCAGCCCACCCGGCTACGTGCCCTTGCTGTGTCTTTGCAGAGGAAGGGCTTCCATTTTCTTATTAGCACAAAGGCATCATATGGGCTTGTCAATATAAAAATCTGTTCCTTTGACCTTGTCTCACCTTGCTTACTTCTTGGACTCTGTACATCTTTATAATATAGCCTAAGATTTCCTATGCTGTTTGGCAATCACATCATTTGTGTAATATTTTTGACCTTGTGGCTAACTAAAGTCCCTGGGTCTTATTTATATGAGCTTCTGTTAAGCCAAATTTCTCCTATTGTACCTGATATTTATATATGTCATTGAAAAGGATAAAAACTTTCCATACAGATTTTCTCCCGTATTGACTTAAAGTCATTAATAAACACTGTTTGAAAATATTTTTTTAACCAGCTATTAATCCATCTCACTACTCATCATTTCTCTCTGTTCTTTAAAAGGATGTCTTGAAACAGTAAAATCTTTCACTGAGCTTATTTATGTCTGTGGTACTTCTCTGAATTGCTCAGGTTTTGGCAACCCTATCTAGGCAAACCAATGTTAATTGTGGTAATAATTTCTTCTTTTGAGGCATCCACAATTTATTTAATATGCATATTAAAATGTAATTGAGGCTTGATATCAAGCTCACCAACTTCTGGAATCTGTGTTCTTTCCCCATTAGTCACTATCTATTTCTTTTGAAAACCAGAACATTTTTTTTTCTTTTTTTTTTTCTTTTTCTTTTTCTTTTATTTCAGCATATTATGGGGGTACAGATGTTTAGGTTACGTATGTTGCCCTTGGTCCCCCCAAGTCCGTGTTTCAAATATGTCCATCCTTCGGGTGGTGCGCATTGCACTCCTTGTGTATACAAATACCCGTCCCCTCCTCCCTCCTCCCCCCTCCCCCCTGCCCAACATCCAATAGATGTTATTTTTATATGTGCATTTATGTATTGATTAGTTAATACAAATTTGGTGAGTACAAATGGATCCCATTCTTCTGCTCTTGTGGTGCCCCACTTTGGATAATGGGCTTAAGTTTAATCCAGGAAAGTATAAGAGGTGTTTCTTATGATTGAGTAATATTTCATTGTAAACATATGCCAAATTTTGATAATCCATTCATGGATTGACGGGCACTTGGGTTGTTTCCACATTCTTGCAATAGTGAATTGTGCTGCCATAAACATTCGGGTGCAGATATCTTTATCGTAGAATGGAAAACCAGAACATTTATTTTTCTCTAGTCACCTGGCATCTTTCCTATTCTCCTTAAATCTTCAGGGAGAGTCTGTGCAGATGACTACCCAATCACTCATTTCATCCACCTACCCCTCTTAACTCCTTTTCTGGAGCATCACAGCAACCAAAGAAGAAAGACTAGAGGAACCTCCACGGTGTGTCTGTGACTCCCCATTCTCTGGAGATTTCTAGGAAGAAAGAAGGTACAGAACTCCCTTCTCAAAGGCATTAGACAAGAATTAAGGGACAAGCAACAGAGAAGAAGACTTACTTTACCTTAAACATTGGGATAGGTCAAGATGATGACTTTTGAGATTTTGTTAGGAGCCCCCATCTTCCTACCTGCTGCTTTTGCTCTTTGGAGGGTTCCCAATTCTGCTGACTCAATTTAAACTTGTTTTTTTCTATATGGGTAAGGTGAATGCCTGCCAATGTTGACATGTAAAAGAGAAATGCTACTTGTACTTTAAGAAACTTGAGATTAGAAAGGACCCATTCTCATCTACTAGGAGAAGAACCAGCTTATTCACAGCTGGCATAACAGTATAAGAAACACCCTTTCTATGCACCTATGGTTTCCCATTCCAGAAAAAAATCCAATAGCTTAATCTCTGCAAGTCACTGCAGGAGTACTCAACAGTGACTAGAAAAGCAAACTTTTATCTGACAGAGGAAGACTAAACACATTGTATCAGTCAGGATATACTAGACTTTGCTGCAATAACAAATGACCCCTAAAACTAAGTAGCTTAAAATAAGATTAATTCTCACCCAGGCTCTATAGTTTCTGAGGGTTGGCTGGAGCACTCTTCTCCATGGCATTATCATCCTTACTACAAGGATCAGGGTGACAGAAAAGCCACTAACTGGAACAGTGGTGGTTGCTGTGACAGAAAATAGTGTTGTGAAGTGCGGACTGGCTTTTAAAGCTTCTGTCCTGAGGTTACATGCAACACATTTCTCACATTTTAATGACAAAAGTAAGTCCTGCTTAACTTCACATAGGCAGGAAGTACAATGCCAATATGTGCATGAAATGAGAGAGAACTAAAATATATGTAAACAGCCAAATGAACCAGTTGAAAAGGTTTTTCTATTGACGTAGAAGCAATGGAATTGACACGTGAAAACTTTACCAAAAAAGTAAGAGGATTTTTTTTCAGGAGACATAATTAGAATCCCCACTATTCTAAAATTAATTTTAAAAATGCTTTGCAAATTTAAAAATTCAGAATAATTTGAAAGGAAAATAGTCTCTTCTGAAAACTAAATTAGATTCCTAGAAGATCAAGTATAAAGATTATCTCACAACACGGAGCAAAAATACAAAGGAGCAAAAATACACAGGAACAAAATGTTGAGTAAAAATTATGAGACAGAAGATAGTTCCAGGACACTTGCAATTAAAAAAATGTTCAGGAGAAAAAACAAAGCAGATGGAAAAGCAAAAATAACAACAAATAAACAAAAACCAAAAGAAAATTCTTTGAGATAAAGGCTTGAGATTTCTGTGTGAGGAATTTCAAGGTCCAGGAAGATGTCCAGAAGAAAAAAATTGGGGTGTGTATATGTATATATACATATGCATACATATTTATTTGTTGTACATGTATGTACATATACATGCACACATATATCTATACATATTTTTCTGTTTGAAATATTTCAGGTCCATGCAGGTTTCCTGAAGATAAAAAAGTGTGTGTGCATGTACGTATATATATATATGTGTATATGCATATGTTCGTATGTATGTACACACATATGCATCTAGACATACACATATATGTACACACATATACATATTTTCACATGTACATAATTGTATAAATACACATACAGATATATGTATTGAATATTGGCTTGTATACACTGGAGCTATATGTAGTGGGGTGTGTGCGTATATGTGTGTGTATAATGGGGGTGTATATAAACAGGAGTATACATAGGTAGACATATGTACAATCCATATTTCCTAGTGAAATCCTGGAAGGACAAAGACAAAGAAATTTTCTAAGCTTCCAGAGAGAAAGAATATATTTCTTAGCAGGGAAAGAAAATCAGACAAGCACTAGCCTGTAACCACTGAAGCTAGAACAATGGGATGTCCAGGGACTATTGAGGGGAGGGGGAGCAGCCAGGATGCCGTCTGACATTTCACCCATCAGTCATAGAAAAAGACATGTAAAGCTTCAGATCTTATACTGTATCAGTGAAAATATTTGGTGAACTAATATAACCAAATGAAATCTTCTCCAGAATGGACTTTTCCAGAGAGGGGAGATAGTACAATGAACAGCAAATTTCACAATGTATAGTTAAATATTTACTCATCAGAATAGCCCTGTAAATTTGGTACTATTTTTTTTGCCCAATTTATAGATGGGAAAACTGAGACTTAGAGCGACTGGCATTCAGAGTGACAGAGCTAGTATTCATACTGAATCTGTTTGTGTGCAGAGCCCAAGCTCTTCCCTACTTACTCATATGACTTTCCTTGAAGCCTTGGATAAAAGGAGAACTGCTTAAGTAAAACATGGAAACCAGGAACGACAAAGGAAAAGATAAACACTTTGTCAGCAAAAAATGTTTGACCAAAGAAACCAAACACAAAGTCTAAAGATCAGAAATAGACTAGGGAAAAATATTGGTAACACAAGATAGAACAAAAGTTCATATAACTCATGGTCAGACTAAATGATATCAAAAAGTAAACAAATAAAAAGGGTGAAGTATATGAGCAGACAACTCACAGAAGAGGAATGCAAATTGCTGATAATGTAGGAAAACATCCCCCATCTCATTTGTAATCTGGGTAGCACAGATTCCAACAATGATGGGATACAACTTTTCAGTCTTCAGATCGGCTGAAATTAAAAGCAGATGTAGCATTCATCATATGACTAGTGAGGACTCAGTTATGTATGAGTCCGTATTTATATTTATATATATACATACACATGCACACACATTCATATGCTTGTAGTCACATTAGAAATTTTTACATTATGGAAAAATAATCTGGTGGTATCTATGAAAATTAAAAAACATACACACCCAGAAAAACCTTTTTGGAAATAGAATTCTTCAGAAGTCACAGCATATTACATTAAGATATTGATGTCCTGGTAGATGTTTAACCACCGTCTTTCCAGAACGGGTAAGGAGAGGAGGAGGGAAGGAGGGAGAGAGGAATGAAGGGAGGAAAGAAAGAAATCTAGTTTGTAGCACTTGTCACCTTCCATGCTGTAAATACTCCCACCATGAACAGGTTCACGTTAGTAGTGTGCCATCACTAAATACAGAGTTAGGAAGAGATGCACACAGTTGGCCACACCAAGTCCGTAGGAGCAGGCTCCAACACACCACTGCATTATAACATGTGCACATGGACCTCAGTTGCAGCATTATTGTGATGCCATATATCTTTTTTTTCTGTATTCTCTCTGTATTGTTAGAATTGTTTTAAAAAAGCATTTAATACTTTTTTGAAATTCTTATAAAATTTTTTAAAGAATGAGATTCACTATATGTTTTACAGTTACCCCATAAAGTTTTTCAGTATTTTAGCTCTGATTTATTTGGATCTGGAGTTTCAAACTCAATCAGCCAAGTGCTCTATTACTATTTCCTCATCATCTCTAGATGCCGTAAAGAAATCTGATGGCTCCATTAATAAAATGAATCTTTAGCACTTCAGGGTTGCCAAAGGAATGATAGATAACTTCTTTGCTAACCTTGGAGGATCTGTGTGTGATTGTATTAAGGGAGCTGGCAGGTTTCCTTTCAGTTTTAATTTCACTAGAATTCAAGTTCCATGAGGGCAAAGACCATGTTTACCTTATTGCTAAAGTTTTTTTCAGATGCTAGCACAATTCCTGGCACTTAGGAATTACTTAATAAAGAATTAAAATAATCACTTAGGAAATAAATAAATAATATTCTCTTTGTTAAGCTTGACCCTTTTTATTTGAAAACTAGGATAGAGAAAATCATAGCAAGAGTTCTGCTTTTCTGCTATGAACATTGGCTGTATTATTAATACAATTAGCTGAACTATCTCTACCTTTGTTTTTCTTTTTGGATTGAGCTTTAAGAAAACGACTCATACAAGAAAAAGGCACTTATATTTCTTCATACTTTTCTCAAAAATCTTTGATTTTTTTCTCTGCTTTAGCCTTCCTGACACTTTGTATGCATCCTTCACATTAGACATTTTTTTTCTTTGTGCACACACTTTGAAAATGGAAGCCTATCAGATATCTGCCTGTGCAGCCACTTGGTTGGTATCTTATTTAAAAAATTTATTCCTGTTATGTTAATTTGCATCTTTATGATATTATCAGAATTTCTCCCTTTAAGAATCTCCTGCTTCATTTGAGCCACCTTCCTTTTAAATTTCTCAAGCTATGATGTCACGGTTCTATTTGCTTTGGTCTGATAAGCAAAGAATTTATGGTCTCCCAGCATGCTGAGCCTACTGGACATGGGTATCACTAGATATTGGTCTGCTTTTCTTAGTTTTATGCCTATCTTTGTTCATCACCTCAAAAACCCTTGGTCTGTCATATACGGGACAGACTTTTCATTGTCCCTTCACAGTTTAATGATTTAGGTAGTAGTTGCCAAATGCCTACTACATGTTTGTCTGAGTCAGTATTGCCTATTATAAGCTCCCAGGAAAAAAACACATGTCAAAGTATCTAATACAGTGCAGTTCCTTTGGGCACTTAAATTGTGTATCTGTGTGTTTGTTGTGTATGTGTGTAAAGAGAACATCTTATTTACATGTTTTTAAAGGAAAAAGGTCTGAAATAGGTTGATAGTTAAGTAACTCTAAGTCCTTTTAAAATAGTGTAGCATTTGTGAACTGTGTGTGAGTGAGCCAGTTAGGGTAGCATCTCTGGAGGGTTGTAGAATAAACCTTAGGGTAGTGCACACAGCCACTCCTTAATGTTGTAGATCTACTTTCCAAATTAGAAATTAGCCATCAGGGGTTTCACAAATTTTGTCATATCTCTAGACTGCTTGTTTTCTTTGTTTTGCAAAAGCCATGAAGAGAAGGGTAATTAGGTAACTTGGAAAGGGAAAGAGGGAATGTTCTGTGCTAAATAGTCAGGCAGACAGAAGACATGCATTTTTCTGTTGGTGTGAATGTTAGAGAAAGTGAAAACCTAAATATGAAGAAAGTCCACGTGGAGTTTAGATGCTCATAAAGCTGAACACGTGGCTTTGAGTAGAGTCCCATCTAACACACAAACACACACATACACACACACACAAGAAACTTAGGCTATCATAAGGCCTAATCGGGTTTGTATTTATGATCATGCTTAGATCGTGTAGTGACTGATGACAATGAAAAGTTTGTGAATGTGGCACGTAACTGTACCTAGCTTTTTGAATTTCTTTCGCTATTGCTCTGGCTATTGTTTAGGTACATATAAAAAAAGGTAATTGTTTTAATAAACAGTTCTATTTTATGAGAAAAACCTTACCTAAGTGAAATGATTGTTCTATTTATATCTCTATTTTAGCCCACAAAGCCGTTGTTAAGCCACTACTACTCAGCTTGCAACTGAATATCTGAATTGTAACCATAGCATTTAGGAAGAAATAAATAGCCTCATTATATAAAGTCATGCCTATAAAATGACAGTAAACGTCATTGTAATTAACTCTCACACTCTGATTAGTAACATATAAACCTGCCAAAGAATCTTTATCCTGAAATCTGTGGCCTCAACGTTCCATTGTCTAAGCTCAGGGGATAGAACTTCAATCTCTGCAGAATTGGGACTATTCACTGAGTTACTCTCTCCTTACCTGCAAAAAATGGACATACGGTAGTCTTCCCTTGTCCGCATCCCAGGCCCCCAGTGGATGCCTGAAACTATGAATAGTACCAAATCCTATACCGTATATGCTACTTTTCCCTATACGTATATATGTATGATAAAGTTTAATTTATAAGTTAGGTACAGTAAGAGGTTAACAACAATAATAATAAAATAGAACAATTATAACAACATACTGTAATGAAAAGTTATATGACTATGATCCGCATTTCTCTCTTTCAAAATATTTTACTGTTCTGTACTCACCCACTTTTAGACCGTGGTTGATAGCAGGTAACTGAAACCACAGCAAGTAAACTGTGGATAAGAGGAGTCTATTGTGCTCTTTGCCTCTTGCCAGATTCCCAAGGAAGAATGAAGTCTTTAAAGCTCTACAGAACATATATCAATAATCATTCTAATTTAACACTCTCCTTGGGCAGACAAATAGGTCCTATGATTTGACAGGTTCCTTTTCATCTCTATTACTTATGATGGAAATGCATAAATCCTACGCTAACCAGTTCATATGTTAATATCTTCAACAGGATCTTTGATAGATCTGCCAGCCTGGATGGAAGTGATTTCTAACCAGCTTCATATTCCAGTTATGTAACAAACTAGAAGGGTAAGGAAAGCCCAATTTGGGCTTTTCACTTGGCTAGGCATAGTGATGAATTCATCTCCACTTTCTCCCATGAGAGTACTGAGAAGAATTTTAAGAGATTAAAGTATTTTAAAATAATGACCAGACATAAATTTGAGCCATAATTCGATTTAACGCCTACTAAGTGCAGGGCATTCTATTAGGTGTTTCTTAGGGGAAATGTTTCCAAATGCTGATAATACTTGTTCTCTTCCCTCAAGGAGTTTAAAATGTAGTCAAGGATGTAAAGGAATACGTATTTAATACTAGTAAAAAACAAACTGTGGTAAGCAGAGCATGTTGTCAAAGGGAGATTAACTCTGATAGAATCAGGGGTAAGTAGATACAGAAGGTGATTTGAAGCAAGTCTTAAAGACTTTACAGTTTATAATTATTGTTATTTCTGCAGTTTTAAGTGGTAGCTAAGGACCTACCTAGGTGGAGGTAAAAGTGGTCAACTGAAATTTCCATTTGTTGAATGAGTGGATTGAGTCAGTGACTGACATCTAATTGATATTAAGTCATTAAACAAATGGGAAAACTTAGAAAACATGAATGAGGAAATGGAATTAGATAACTCTCTGAGAGAAGAACCAAGACTCTCTAAGCGTCTTCCAAAAGCCTACTCTGAGGCTGGTTAAATAGTGATGCCATACATGTTTAATATAGACTTTTTGAATAGAATGATCTCAATATGGTGATCATGGAGCCTGGATAGGAACTTGAGAGAAGAAGGGGACATATTAGAGCACTGAGTCTTAAACAGAGACAAGATGTGGAGAATAGAAGAGAGGGAAGGATGTGGGGTACAGATGAATGAGAGATAGTAAGTGATGAACACATTTTAACAAATAGGGCCCTGTTTTCAGGCCTATATTTAAGGGAACTTTCAGTTTTGTTAAATCTTTACAACACTGTCTTTTACTTTGTATTCCAAATATATTATGCAGTTTTGCTTTCATAGAAGATAATGTTGGATTCCTGAGTGTTTTATCTTGACAGTGTTGACATACATAAGCCCTGTTTACCTAAACAGTGGCTTGGGATAACTTTGTTTGTCTACCTAAATAGGATAACACTCTCTTTCTGCAGACATCAAACATATTACTTGTGATCATGAGGGATGTTAGTGTCAGGACCGTCACAGGAAAGAAAACAAAATTCTAATTTTATATAATGAATCAGAATGCAGGTCATTTTATACAGTAGGTTTTTTAAAAAATTAAAATTAGTTAATCCTTTGGAGCTCATTGAAGAGTATAAACTTTCCTTTGGACTTTATGCAATAAAGAAAATCTGATAGTGTTTTTCTTCTCATTTTATCAGTAGGTTAAGACACAGTCATATCAAGTTCATCAGACTTTCACAACAAAAATGACACCACCCTATTAATTAATATTGAATATATTGATCAAACCAATACAGTATAAAAGAACTTCGTAAGCCAAGAGTTTAGTAGAAACTAGAACTTCATGAAAAAGTTTGCAGGTCAGGAGTCAGGAAACTTATTTCTTGATTCCGACTTTGCTACACACTAACAGAGCCTAGAATAAACTTTCTGAATCTCTTTGTCTGTGTCTGTAAAATTTAGGATTAAACATTTGTTTCTTGGTTACAAATAATAATGATAAATGCTTACTGAGCACTTACGTTCTGTCAGGCACTATGCTAACACTTTCTTTGGATTATCTCACTTAATTTAAATAACAGCTTCTTTGAGGTAAAATCATCATTACCCCAAATTGTCAGCTGAAGAAATGATAACACAAGTAGACCATGGCGTAATACACCAGGCAGCACACCAAGTGCTTTTGATGTATCATAGTCTACTTTGATGTAATCCTCTCAGCAGCCTTAAGGTCTATGTCCATTTTAAATGGGAAGAAGTGAAGACTCCAGGAAGGCAAATGATCTGTCCACCTTCTCCCATAAAAGTATGGCAGATCCAGGGCAAATATACAGGTTTCCTGACTCCAAGGCTGATACTCTCCACTATATCTGCTTACATTAAAACCATTGAAATCTGACATTTTCCATGTCTATAATTGTATCTGTAGAAGAAACCTAGGAATTTGGCAACAGAGAGGCCCAATTCTGTCTTATTTGCCTGAACAGTAATTAAAAAGTTATGTAGTTGCCAACATTTTAATGTTAGTAAGATTCCCATAAATGATCTAGATTTTTGGTTTCTTGTGAAAAAATAGGAAGATCTAGCATCTCTGAGCCCTAATAGCCTCATGGCAAGTAACCACTGGGACTGAATCACACGCCCTCCAGTTACACACAGTGCCCCTCAGCCCTCTTCATTTGTCTGGGTTATCTCTGGGGCTTTTGTGTTCATATGTTTTCTGGGTTGAATGAAAGATTTCTATTTCTCCAAAATCAAGGAATTTTAAGGTTTGCAGCACAGCACAGCAAGTTGGTCATCCTACTCGGCTTCTTTCTCATGGTATCTACAGGAATGAAAGGCCCAGTGGTATGATTTCTCTTTCACAAAGCTTTTACAGACAGAACATTTCTCCAGTGTAAGTGACATTTCAAATTCAGTAAGGCAAGCCAAGTCATAATTGGCCCTGCCACCGTTCAGGTTTGACGTTGGCACCTCATGTGTTTGCCCTGGTTGAGTAATCTGTTTGCATCTGAGTAGGCCACATGCAGACAAAATGTGAACTCTGTTTATATTCATTTCTTGCCTGGGAACTTGGTTCTTCTGGGTCACAGCTTTGGGACAATTGATAGATTGGAAATTTACCGGTATAGACTTGGATGCAAAAATTTCACTTCAACTCATTTTGGGAGCTGACCTTACTAACTTTGCTTGGGCTACAGCAAAGGGGACTTTCTCATTAACAGCTCCAGTTGATTAGAGCAATTGGATGAGCATCATGTCTGAATGCGAGATGTTCAATGAAGTCGAGACATTTGGCGATCCTATTTTACATATGAGGCAATGGAAACCCAGATTGTCTAAAGTTAGCTAGATAAGCAGCTATTATATGACAGAGAAATCTGTCAGTAATAAGCAGAATTCTCTCTTATTTCCTGGGTGCCTCTCCCAGCCAAGTCACAATCAGTTCCACTCTCACCATTTCTAGGAAAGACAAATATATCTCCCCAGCCCACATTGCCCGGGCCCTCTCCATTTTCTGTGAGCAGCGGTATGCAAAGGGCCAAGAAGGACGGGATCAAGCTTAGGAGACTGAAAACTCTTAGGTCTGTTCTGTGCCTTGTCCTGTGGGCCAACCACAGCGGCTTCCTAGGGCCCCATTCCTCATTGTGATGATCTTTCAAAATCCTTGCAGTATTGGCACCCATAAGCTGCATATTAAATAAAATCTTACATTTAAGAACTTGAGAGCCCTCATTCTTCAACTATAGAGCTAGGAGGAGATAGGAATGCTAGAAGTCATTTAGATAAAACTGTCATTCCAGTTGTCATTAGACAAGGACAAAGGCATTTTGGGAGTGAAGGAAAAGAATTGATATAAAACTAAAGTGGAAGGATGTTAAGCCGCCTTTGGAGTGGAGACTGGGCAGATTTAGATGTGACTACATGTAAGATACTCTTTAATAGTCAGTTACTTGAGACATTTATGGGAATACCAAGGGGCGATGTTTAATATTGTAACTTGCTACTGATTAAATAGCCAATGATAAGTTCCATGAAAACTTCAGTACAATTTGAGATAGTATGGAATATTTTTATCATGACTCTTAAGAATGTGCTGAAGTCTTCCTTATGCGTGAGTAATATTGTTGGCAACATGAGATATCACTTTCATGCTGTAATGGCACTCATGCATGCACAAAACTCAGACAGCGAATTAGCCTAATGGAATGTGTTTCCTTTTTCCCTTTTGCCGCAGTTCTTTCAGTAGACATGTAGCTTTGAAGGTGACTGTAATTAAACATTCCATTGGTATTGTATTTCTCATGTATATGTGAGAAAATTTATCAGTGAATTTTCTCCCCTAAGAGAAGAGACCCCTTCTGAATTGACCAGATCATCGAGTACTTCATTTGGAGAGTTGATTGCTCTGGCTGTTGTGTCTGTTTTCAACATATCTTATGCAAATTTTCTAAGTAAATTTGACTGTCAGATGAAGCATTTCTGTATGAATGGAGGTGGAAGTTAGAGGAAGATCATGAGGCTATGTTATGTGAGCCTTCATAGTTGGTGCGTAGAGATCTCTGGTTGTCATTATTGCTTCTCTTCCATGTTCTTCTTCATTCTGGCTTTTATCCTGGCCATTGTGACAGCTGTTTGTAATTCTGTTTGCAATTTATTTCTGGATGAATTACGCATTGCTCTGTCTGCTTGTCATTGTTGTGGCCTCTTCAAGTTCTCATGTGACAAGAGGAACAAAACAGTCTGGGCTCTGTAAAGGACTGGACTTTCTATTCAGATTAGAATTATTTTTAGAAAGCTTTTATAGAATCTAAAGTTTCCTCAGTCAGCAGGATTTATATAGTGCCATATGTCGGTGTGCTTTTCTCAGACAAAGCCTTGGAAATGCTCTTTGAGAATCCCGTGGCTTGTGGGAGGCTACATTCTGTGGGCAGGCTGCCCCATGCACCTGAAGCTACACAAGGTTTCTGTGAGGTACTGAGAGCATTAGGTGTTTGGTGGCCATTTGCTCTTGAGGCACTAGGCTCAACTGGGAAGGGCCACAACTATATTGCTGTAAACTGTTAGCAGCCAGGTTGAGGTTGTAGAGTGATCTGTTTAATCAATACGTTATCTGGATGTCAGTTGTAAAAGGCTTAGAAATAATGCAATAAAATACTCAGCTTTGAAATAACACTGATTGTCATTTCACCTTTCTTTGATTCAGAAGGTCCTTTAGAATCTTTGTGTCCTTGGGGAGCTAGTTAATAAAGATTCCAGATCTAGAATGTCTGATAAACCAGTCTCTATCCAGTTAGGAAGGGAAATAGGCAAGTGGAAAGGCCCCCTGGCCCAGGACAGCAATGAGAGCCCTAAGTGAAGACAAGTTTGTAGCTAGCAGTATTAGTATTCCTCAACATCTGCCCCTTTTAAATGTCCCATGAACATTTCACTTTTGTAGTATAAGATGAGTCAAGGTAGGACCTCCTCTTTACCTGTTTTGGGCCCTCACTTATCAGCACCCTGTTCTGTGATGCACGTTGAGGTGCTTAAAAAGTCAGATGGCTACTGATTTGTAGCAAAGGCTCAAGGTTTTCAGGAAAGATCTCTTGGTTATGGGCCCCACATTGGACTGTCTAGCTCATGTAGCTCAGTTTACCTCTGACTGGGCTCTTACCCAGAAACAGGCTAAGAGAACATATCTGATTATGTAGCATTTCACATCCTCCTGGCCTGGAGTGTGTAGCATGTGCCATGTGACTCAGGCCCTGATGTGGTGCCCTGTCTCAGTGCCAGCATCCATTCTGGGCTTCCAGGCTCATCCTTCAAAGGGTTGAAAACAACATCACTATTTCTTTCTCTTAGGAGCTTTCTCACCCTTGACAAGCCTGTGGGGCAAACAGACCTGACCTCTGTGACCTCTTGTCTATCAGCCCCGAATGAATGAATATTCACTCTACAAAGCATCACACCAGGCATTGTGGAAAATTATAGAAGAAGGGGGTGATGCACTACTGGCCTTTTGGCATCTTTCGACTTTCAGGAGAGACAGAACCAGCACATAGCAAAATATATGAAAACTCAAATGTCAGCTGGATATATATATGTTTATAAATTCAATTGGCATAGCCTAGAAATATATATTTATGTATACATGTATCTATATGTACATAAAGGTAAAGCATTTCTGAAGTGATGAGGGTTAAAAAAACATAGTTTTCTATTGTCTTAGTTTTAGTCCCCCAGAAGTAACCCTGAGACAAGGATTTGAGAGCATGTAATTTATTGGGAAAGTATAGGAAACAAGAGGAGAGGCAAAGAAAGGCAGCCAATAAAGGATATGTTATTGAGCCAGCTTTGACTATGGACAGCTGGAGCTCAAGCCTATGGAAAAATTCTGGGAAACAGTTTAGAACATTTGCTCAAAATTATGCCTTGGCCTCCTGTCAGTCACTGGTTGAGGATTCCTTTCAAGATGAGTTAATATCCAGATAGATATTCTTGGACTTCCATGCCCAGACAGAGTAGTTTCAGGGGCGAGGGGGTTGGAAAAAACCCTTATGCAAAGAGATGCAGTTAATGGTAGAGTTGGCCTTGGTAAGACCCAAGGGTTGTGGTGAGGTACTGACATTCTCTGCTACACTTACAGGTATTAATGAGAGCAGTGGTATGGAAAAGAGAGGAGAAAGGAATTTTGAACATTGAGGAAACCACCGTTTATGAAGGTGCAAACGCTGTGGTGGTGACATTCAAGCCAGAACCAATAGACTTCTGTATGCTGGTTTCTCAAAAGTGTATGGCTCAAGTGGCATAGGGAGGAAGGTTCGGCTACCAGACTGAAGATGGAGGGCAATTTGTGGTGTGAAGATCCAGATTGTGATGTCTACCCAAGTTAGGATGCTTCATGATCCACTAGACATGTCTCGCCTGCAAATCATATTGAGGATAGTGGGTGGGTTAACCACACTGTGGGTTGTGGAGAATGGTCACTTTATCTGTGGCGTGAAGTCCTGATGCATCATGGGAGTCATTTCAGAAGAATGAGAGCTGATTTTTATTGGGATGCCATGGGTCAAAATGTCCTTTCGTCAACTCACCTAGGTTGGAGAGGTGGCCAACAAGCACTGGAGGTTTTATCCCAGATCTCCCACTGTGTTTATAAAGGATGAGACTGACAGCATTGGGGCCAGGGACATGGGGGTGTTTGTGATCAGTAATCTAAAGTGGATCTGATATAATATAGCCTCCTCTTGCATTATATTGTATGTATGTATCTTCTCTGGGGAGTTGGAAGATGGGGAAATTAAGACTGTTAAAGGCTGAAACAACACAGAGGGCTCTTGTTCATCTAACACCGGTTAGTTGTTAACGTATTGCTACAGAAGGCCTGCACCCCACCTTCAGCAAATGCCCTCTGCAAGGACTCCTGCGTGTCGATCTTTGTTAATGGAAATGTCCTTGTGTTTTACCTTTCAGCTGCCCTGGCAGATGTGTCCAGGTTTGAGCTCCCTGAGAGTGCAGCTCAGGGGTTGGTCACTCTTCAATATATCAAATCATACTCTCTGATATGTTCTTTTCCTTTTGTTCCTAGCCTGTCTTTAGATGTGAAGTAGAAAGATCTACAAAAGAAATGTCAGGGTATGTTGATAATTTATTGACAGCTTTTGTCTGAGCATGAACATAGGGCAATACCGTGATGCTTGCATGCATTTTTATGTACTCAGTAGCATAGAAGGATCTATGGAAGAGAGAAGGGAAGGTATATCAGGCTTGTTCTCATTAGGAGACAGAAGCTACATTAGTTACTTTAACAGAAAGAATTAATATAGAGAATTATAACCAGGTATTGGATGACCTAAGAGGTACAAATGGATACTGAGGTTCACAGTAGTAAACTGTGGCAAGCAGCTATACCTAAGCTTCCCTAAGCAGCTTCATAGGGAAGAAATTAATATACTTAAAACTTAAAAGGTGTTGAATGAAGGGTCCTGCAGATGCGGGAAACCCAGCTGTTTTAGGAAGGGGCACTGGAAGGCTGGCTGTGCTGGTGTCTCTGAAGGAGGTATAATAGAACTGATGCTGGAGATTGAGAGAAACTACAAAGTGGAATCACTCTTACCAGAACCAATTGCTGCTTCCAGGGAAGGAAGTATTGCCTGGATCATGCTGATGAGTAGGAAACAAATAAGGAGCCCTGTTCTCTTGCCTCTAGACACACTCCGACACCCCCTCTGGCTGAGCCTAACTGTGCGCCAGCAGGCCCAGGAGAGGTGTGATTTGCAGCAGCAGTCCCCACCAGCCTTTTTGGCACCAGGGACAGGTTTCATGGAAGACAGTGGCAGGGGAGAGGGAGGTTGAAGCTGAGGTGGTGATGCAAGTGATGGGGAGTGGCTGTAAATACAGATAAAGCTTCACTTGCTCCCCCACCACTCACCTCCTGCTTTCAGCACCCCTCCCCTTCCTAGGTTTCATGGAAGACAATTTTTCGACAGCAGGGGTTGCAGAGAGTGAGGCATAGGATGGTGGAACTCTGTGGCTGGTCCCTTTTGTATCAAAGGAAAAATTTTATAAAATTTTGTGATGGATATTTTGTAAATAAAGGTACATTTAGTTATAATTGCCCATTTTCCCTATTTATCGTAACTTTTGGGACACCCTGTATACATATAAAAAGTGGCTGAGATAATGAGGGTTGTTACTCAATTATAAAAGTAATCGTAACAGTAGACTGTATTAGAAACTTGGTTTGGATGAATAACCTTAAGGACCCTTCCTTGGTTGGGAGACGCGGGGGTAGTTGGGTTCTAAAGCCAGGGCATTAGGGGGATCTCACAAATAAACACTGGAACCATTTACTAAGCCTGAGAGCCTGTTGGGATGAGAAAACAAATTTGTCTCTTATCTCATGCTCACTCTGTGATATACATATGCATGCTGAGTGGAACGCAGGTGGAAAACCACATCCCCCACTCTCCATATTGTTGGCTTCTCTCCTCTCTTCTCCTGCCCTCTCACCAAGCAGAGAGAAAGGAGTTCACATAAGTTAAGTGTCTACAGCTTCATCTCAAATTGCACCAGGTGTGCGCTAAGCACTCTATCTCATTCTAAGTGTTACTTGGTGATCACATTGACCCTGGAAGTGGCATTATTATAACTCCTTAACAGGAAAGAGATCAGATGCACAGGAAAGTTAATTAATGTGCTGTGGACTGAGCTGGGGAGCAATAAGACCTGGACTTCAAACACAAGTATGTCTTGCTCCAGAGCCTATGCTCTTGTGTTTTGTTATTAGCATTGCCCTGCTCCCCACTCTAAAGTTTCTTCCCTGATTTCATGTGTAGGGCAAATCCTGTGATCTCCTACAGCAAAACTAGGGGCCTGCTCGAAACCAACTCTAAGATACAGTAATCCTGCACTGTCCAATATGGTAGCCACTAGACACATATGGCTATTTAAACTTTAATTAAAATTAAGTAAAATTTAAAATTTAGTTCCTCAGTCACAGTAGCTTCATTTCAGGAGCTCAACAGATAACAGTTGTTTAGCAATTTTTATATTAGACAGCACAGAACATTTCTGTCATCACAGAAAGTTCTACAATAAATCAATAATGAGTGAACAAAGCGTTACGCAGAAACCTACTTTCCAAACCTAGCTCTGCACCTTACTAGTTGTGCATCCATGGGCAGGTTACTTAACCTCTCTGTGCCTCAGTTGCTGCATCTGTAAAACAGGATAGTCAAGAGAGCACCTCACAGGGTTCAGGTGAAGATTAAATGAGACACTATTTGTAAAGTTATTAGCATGGTGCCTGACACATTGTGAGTTCTCAATATGTGTTACCTAAAGGGGGAAACAGTGTCTATCTTAGTCTATTTTGTGTTAACTATCAAGGAATATCTGAGGCTTTATATCAAAGGTTTATTTGGCTCATGATTCTGATGGCTGGAAGGTTCAAGACTGGGCCAAGGGGGAGCTGGCATGTGCAGAGATCACATGGTGAGAAAGGAAGCAAGGGAGAGAAGGGAGGTGCCAGGTTCTTTTTAATAACCAGCTACTACAGGAACTAATAGACTGGGAACTCACATACCCTGAGGGAGTCCATTGATCTATTTAGGAGGGATCCACCTCCATGACCCAAACACCTCCCACTAAACCGCCACCTCCAACATTGGGGATCAAATTTCAACCTGAGGTTTGGAGGGGACAACCATCCAAACCATAGCAGTCTCTTAGCGCTAATATGTGATTTTCTAAACACTCTGCCTTACGTATTTTCCCCTTGAAATTTTTATATGGGGAAGGTAGGAAGGAGTTTGATGTAGAAGGAGGAGGATCTTGATAATTTATAACTGGAGTGCTTCATGGAGACAAGGAGTGCTTCATTAATTCACAAGATTTTTTTATTTAACAGACATTTCTACAGCTCACACCATGCTCCAATTCTGACCTAAGCACTGGACATATATTCCCTTACTCCATCCCCCACACAAGCCTATACTTCATTTTCAATACTCTCCACATTTCTATACCTGCCACATTTTGTGACTTACCTTGATAAGTCTTGAGGGAGAGGGAAGGGGCTGATAAAGATGAAAGAATAAAAGTCTCCCCTTAAGGCAGAGGGTAGAGAAACAAATAACTGTAGAGGGTATATTATCTTAGGCTAGATAATTTTGCCTGCATTATTTCATTTCAAGCAACAATTCTGTGAGATAGGTGATAATCTCCCCGTTTTATAGAAGTGGAAAAAGTTAAAGACGTTTAATAACTAGCCCAGCATAGCACAGCTAGTTGAGGGTGAGAACTGGGATTCTAACCCAGTCCTACTTCCAAATCTTGTACACTTTTCATTACATCATAATGTTTGTTAACAGGGAAAGTAACACATTTGCATTTTAAGTATAAGGTATAAATAAAAGAATATAGATACATTGCTCTGGGGGTTAAGAGGAGGAAGGGATTACTCCTAACCAGTAGGATTATGAGAGGCTTCATTGAAGAAGGAGCATTTGAAATAGGACCTGAAAGTGAGGAGGATGTGGGTCTGGGGGGAGAAGATTCCAGGCAGAGAGAGAAGCACAAGCAAAGGCTCTGGCAGAACCCAGATACTGGGTGAAGGTAGCAGTGATGGACTGAGGAGGGGGACCTGCCTGGGTGGGGAGCAATATTTAGTCACCAGTACTGTTTAGAATTGCCAGCTCATGGTCACAGTAAAAAGCAGACTGACTCTTAGTTTTATATTGCTTTTAAATTCTCTACAGATAATGTGCCTGCTTTTATTATATGTATCCAGGACAGACCACTCCCATCAGCCTCTACCCTTTGGTATGCCAATGGTGACTGGCTTTGTTTGAATACGTTTCTCTTGAATGCCTTTCTCTGTACATCTTTCTTGGCAGCACTCCAACTTCTGTGATTCCCAGCCTGTTTTCTTCACTGTGTGCTCCCTACCCTGTGTTCTAGGGAGACACATTCTGTGAAGGACAAAGAGGTAGGCCTGGGCTTTTCTGTAAGCTTTGGAAAAGGGTCATGAGTAGAGCCAGCTGCTTCTCATGCTCCAGGTCTGGAGTTCTTCTTTCCTAGGTAGGAAGCCTGGCTGAAATAGAAACTTTCTCTAGGATCTAAGTGATGCCCTAGAGTTAACAAGCAATGCTAGATTGAACCAAAGGGCAGGGACCATGGGACTGGAGGAACCTTCTAAGAGCTTTTGTCACTTAGTGGGAAGTTGAGAGTGGGCTGATTTGAACATTGAATCCCTAAAGAGAAGACCATGTGGTTGTTACCCACCCTACCCCATCCCCTTGGCCTTTCCTTGACTACACCCCAGGGCAAAGGAACAAGGAGGACCTCCTGCTAATTTTCACCTGCGTTTTGCTCTTTGTTATGTAGTATTTCGTGACACGATCCACTCAGGAGAGTTGGAGCGAGGCTGGCTGAGGTTCTCAAGGAGCTGAGTTTTGAGTTCAGGTGCTCACTTGGCAGTGGAATGATGCCTCCTGACCTTTCAGACCTTTGAGACCTCTGGGCGGTCTTAGAAATCACTTCGAGCCTCCAGTCCAGGATACGACTGCCTAGGGGAATTCCAGGGAAAGGTGGCAGGTAGAGTATCCTTTCTGAGTTTTATCCCCTCGTCCTCCTTTCCCTCCTTTCTTTGTGTCTGCATTGCTCCGTTGTGTCTCCTCCTCAAGATTCCAGAGACCATTGATGCCAGGGCATTTATTTTATGTTCTTGTCAACAGAGGTACCATGGACTGTGAAGTGATGGATACCACAACGAGCTCACTGCAAGATCTCAAAGATTCCAAGCCACTGGCTGTTCCCAGTCAAATGCCACCCTTCTGGAGAGGCGGCAGGAAGCGAGCTGGCAGGAGGTGAGGAACCACCCACTCTTCCCTCTGGCCCTTCACTCCATCAGCCTTTAGCTGTTGGATTGTTTGGGCCCACGCCTGATGGGCTCTTTCCTGTGTGTCCTTCCACAGGCCCTACCTTTTGGCCAGAGGACAGACCCCTTCTCAGATGTCCCAGGGAGCCGCTGAAGGATAGTGAGGAAGATGCTGCTGATCCACAGGAGACAATCACAGTAGCTGAAATTAAGAAATACCTCAAGTGAGACTCAAGCCCAGCGTCCCTTCAGACGAAAGTTCTCTGACCTACAGTTCTGGACTGGACTGTTTTTCCTTTGCTATTATCTGTGTAACACACCGTTCTGAGCGCTTTTGACTAGTTGACTTTTTTTTTTTTCCTGCCTATTCTTTTTCTTTTCTTGGCCCTGGGAATTATAAAAAAGAAATTACTTTAAAAAGTATAATTCTATGCTGAAATTAGCCTTGTATGTGAACAAAAGCTGTTCCTAGAGATTTTCTGAATTGCAATCCCAGGTTACCTGGTAAATGGGGCTGTGGTTTGATTTGTATAGTACTGATCTGTAGATTAAAATACACTTCCTTTCCTTTATTTTTTGTTTGGATCCAGGTAATGGCCCGAGTCACATTTGCTTAGCTACCGAAGCGATCTGAATGTGGTATCGCTTGGAGTTGAAATATAATCAAACATACATTATACCTGGGGCTCTTGCGCACTATTTGATATATGTGTTACACTGCAAAGAAACACAAACCTTGTAGGTTGAAATTTAATTCCTGTTTGATCCTGCAGCTAGAATGGTGAAGAAATTGTAAATATCAAAAGTGCCTTCAAATACCCTACATGGAAGGTAGTCAACAGTAAGTGGATAGTTTCAGAATGCCATTTTCTAAGACAAAGTGGGAATTGGAGATCAACTGACCTCATCGGCAGTGTTGTGCAGGTCTGTCTGTCTGGATCTGCCCATTTTGGAGGAGTTAAAGAACAAGGCATGCTTCTGTGATGGGGTTTATGGAAATTGTGGTATTTCTGTCTTCTGTAACTGTGCCTGCCTTGCAATAAAACACCATCAGTTGACTCAGCAATAAGGTCTCTGTCAATTTCCTGCAAAACTGTGTCCTTAGTGGCTTTGTAAGAAAGTCCAGTGTAGACCTTGGAGTGTTTGACCTGCCAGAGATCTCAGCTAGATTCAGCATTACTGCTCTCTCAGAAATGGCACTAGAGCCGTCCATTGTCTACACATGGGGTCATAGTCATATGGTCGACTTCTCTACTTTTCTTGTTATAGTCATCCTTAGAAGCCTGTAGTCATGGCCTAACCCTGTTAGGCAGATGTGCTGTCATCTGCCATCATGCTCTATCTCTAGAGTCCCCATTTATTTCTGTGGGACTCTAGGACAAGCCACAAACTCTCTGAACCTCAATTTCCTCATATACAAAATAGGGATAGATACTTCCTACAGTTATGGTGATAAGTGCCTATAAAAGGACATCACATGGCTGGTACTTTACACATTGTAAACTCATTAGGATGTGACAACACTCAATTTGTGGTTATTTTATTTGTTAATAAAGAATTTAATGAACTTTTAAATTCCTTGCAGTTGGCCTTTAATTGAGAACACTGAGTAACCTTTGAGTAGCTTCTTAAGCCTCCTAGCTTAAAGATACTGGGAAAAAATGTGAAAATTCATGGGACGGAAGTCAGGAGAGGAGAATCTGCTCCTCCGCACCTTGGCCATGTAGCCAAAACCTCAATTCTTTAATTTCTCCTTCTGGAAAATAGGGAAGATGTTTTACCTTCTTCACAGAGATGACTCTGTCCCTTTCTCAGAAAGTGATTTACCATGCATGTGGCTGTAAGAGACATCATCTTTCTCACATGCTTGCAACATCAGGCCCATGTCATCCAAGGGGAGGTAAGTACTCCTCTAAATACTGACACGGAGGTCTCATTCACTGAAGGGAATAATTCAACCCATGCAAGGCCTCGTCAGACCTTATCTATCACTTTAGTAGAAAGCACTTTCAAGAAAACCCAGCAGCTCCACCACCACATCTGAGATTTTGGGTTGACTACAATGTGAAGCAAAGACAAGAGCTAAGATAATTCATTTTATACTGGAGGCAGATGGAACAGTTGTTCTCTGATTGCCATGGTACGTATTACAGTCTCACAGACAACATCCCTGGATTTCGAAACATGCCTAGTAGAAAGAGCATTTTCTACTTTCTACACTGAAGTCATTAAAATGGCAATAGTAATTGCAATAGCAAGTTAACAGTTATTGAGCACTTACTGTATGCTGGGCACTAGGCAAAGCACTTTACGAGCACCGGCTCATTTAATCATCACGATGGTCACATGAGGTAGGTGCCCCCATTACCCTCATTGCCTGAAACAGAGTGGCCAGGCCACCCAGGTGAGAGGCATAGCTGGGATGGAGCAGGGCTGCCTGACTCCAGAGCTTAGACACTTCACCACATGCTCAGCAGCTTCCTCATCTGGGCTCCAATCCCTGTCTGATTGTTTAGTGGCTTTTGACTTTGAACCTCGCCTTTGGAACTTCATTGTCCTTATTTGTAATTTGGGGCTATTAATTCCTATCCTCCCTGCCTGCTTCCCACAATTATTGTATAAGCTCTTTGCAAATGTATGCCAACTGACATAAGAAGTAAAGATTTTATTACAAAAAATAGTATTTTTGTTATTGTTGTTCCTCGTACATCACAGGCCAGAAGTGCTAAGACATTCATTCCCCTCCCCACATGAGACTTAACCAATGACTAAAGAGAGGATATGATACCCTGGCTGCTCACCCATTGGGTGGCTGGTGGAAACATGTTCTACACTGTCTCTGAGTTCTCTGATAAGGTTACGCTCCCGTTCCCCGTTGGTGGTAACTAGTTTGCTAACCCATTTTTGTTGGCTGCCTTTCCTTCCCTGTCTCACACTGCTCTTACTTCTGAACCACCATTTCATAGAATCCCCTCCCCAATAGATAGTTTATTTGCACATTCATATAAGTTCTTATCTTAGCGTCTGCTTCTGGGGGTAGCCCAAGCTAATTCAAAATTCTGGTGCTGATCAATTGTAGAAATAACAATGCACCAGAGAAAATACAACAGCATCATTCAAGACTAAATGGTTTCTCTCTTTGTCCTTCTACTGATACTCTGCTATGTGGAGGACAGGAAAGGCAACCTTCTAAATCTGAGACCCAGTTGCCAGAGGACAATTTCCTTCCTGTGAAACAGGTACCTCCACAAGTTATGAGATGTTTTTCCTTTAAGTGAAAGACTCAACTAACATAACACCAGGCAAGAGTCACCTGATGGCAAATCAAATTACAATTCACTGGCTAGAACAAGTAATTAAATATAAGGGGGTAATGGGAAAAGGAGAGAGTCACAATCCCAAAGCCACTTTCTCACCTCTCAAGGACTCCTATTTGCCTTTGAATCACTTCTGCTTCAATTAACATTGATCGAGCTTGCTTAAAGTGCCTGCTCTTGTCAAATCCCATTACAGGAGACTCCAAGATACTATCTGTCTGCAAGCCTTTGTTGGGCTGGGACATTTTTGTGGGAATATTGAATATTGCGTAGAGTAGCTAACACATTGATCAGGGCTGTAATATAGGAGGTTTACTTTTTCTGGCTTGGAAGTTTTGTAAATGGGATTTCATTTTTGCCATTATTATTATCAACTAGAACCAATTCTCTAAGTTCAAGTTATGCTCTAAAAAGCATGTCAGACTGACCCACTACTGCTTTTAAAGACAAACATTGACAATGTCAACCCTGTAAAGTAAGAAAATGTGATTGAAGCTTTGTTGTAGACATCACACACCAAATTAATTTACTTTTTTGTTGGGAAGAGACACACAAAGAAACATGTTTGCTCCATGGGGTTCTCAGTAAAGGATTCTATGTTTCTTTTATTGGAGATGTAAAAGAAATTGTAGTATGTATCAGTGTGCCTTTTCTCACTCTTCGCTAAGGTCTTAGAGGGTGGGGCTATATTTTATGCATTTTGTTTTTAGTATATGACTAAGGACAGCTTTCATCATGTTAGGTAATCCATTCTTACTCAAAACAATTAAAGTAGAAAATGGAAACTACATATTTTATAGATTTCCTTCTGAATTTTAGTTTAAGCTGTCAGGAGTGTGCACCCAGCCCTGTGCTTACTGGAGGAAGGAAGGAGAAATCAAAGCCCCAGCCTTCGATGCATGCTTAGATGTTGAGGGGCAAGATTCCTATTAGGAAAAAAATCAGAGAATAGCATTGATCTTAGAATCTTTAATGAGCAAGGACTTTTTATTAATATGTAGGGAAACCCTCTTATTGGAAACTTTTTAATACTTGCATTATTTTTTAAAGCTTTATTTATTTATTTGGAGACAGGGTCTCACTCTGTTGCCCAGGCTAGAGTGCAGTGGTGTCATCATAGCTCACTGCAGCCTCAAACTCCTGGGCTCAAGCAATCCTCCTGCCTTGGTCTCCCAAGGAGCTGGGACTACAGGCACATGCCACCATGCCCAGCTAATTAATGCTGACATTTTAGTCATTTTTAAATTTTTTTCCCTAAATATTCAAATATGTTTGCCACTAATAAAACATACTTTATGGATATTTATATCCTGATTACAAATTTAATTGGGAAAATTCTCCTAAATATTTTAATAAAATGTCTATGAATTTCATTAAAAGCTTTATATACTTTAAAAACAGATGGCACATGCATGTGCTTACAAGCATATACACAAATCACAATGGGATTCAAAGTTTTTATACCTGCGCTTAAACTATTAGAGCTATTTATACTATGGGTTTGATTCATGACTTCATTATTTATAAAGTTCTTATATACCTTCCTTGTTTTTTATACTTCTCATTGTTTATGTACTTTCCTAGGGTTACAGTAATCTTGCCAGAATTGAAAGAAAAAGAATTCAGTTTCAGATCAGCTAATTTTGCAGATTCTGGATTATCAACCACTTGATTTGTGCTTGGCACATGGGATCTTATTGGATCCCTTCAAAGTTGATTCAGTCAGTCCTGGGCTGTTGTTTTCTAGCTTGAGTTTTTTCTGAGAAAGTCAAGGTTTGTTGCTATGTTAATGGCTGTTGGAAAGCTCTTGTTTTATACTAGCAACACAGAGCCTCTGCTGAGAGTTCCTGTGTCCATCAATTTTTTTTTTTTATTTCAGCATATTATGGGGGTACAGATGTTTAGGTTATGTATGTTGCCCTTGCCACCCCCCCCCGCCAAGTCGGAGTTTCAAATATGTCCATCCTTCAGGTGGTGCGCATTGCACTCTTTGTGTATGCAAATACCCGTCCCCTCCTCCCTCCTCCCCCCTCCCCCCTCCCCCCTGCCCAACATCCAATAGATGTTATTCTTATATGTGCATTTATGTGTTGATCAGCTAATACCAGTTTGATGGTGAGTACATGTGGTGCTTGTTTTTCCATTCTTGGGATACCTCACTTAGTAGAATGCGTTCCAGCTCTATCCAGGAGTATACAAGAGGTGCTATATCACCATTGTTTCTTAAAGCTGAATAGTACTCCATGGTATACATATACCACATTTTATTAAATCCACTCATGTATTGATGGACACTTGGGTTGTTTCCACATCTTTGCAATTGTGAATTGTGCTGCTATGAACATTTGGGTGCAGGTGTCTTTCTTATAGAGTATCATTTGATCTTTTGGGTAGATGCCCAGTAATATTCTAGGTAGTCAGCCTTTACGTCATGACGGTTTGGTTTCTCAGTATTTTTGATAGAAGCATCCCATGGTTTCATTATCAAAGGGATGAAGGGATGAGTCTGCGCAGCAGATTCTCTTCTTGTGATCACTATGTCATACGCCAGCTGTGATGAATGACCGTAGGAGCTGATAACTCATCTGGTCTACCAAGAAAAATCCCCAGATTTTCTTGAGTTATTTGACTTAAAATTCACAGTAGCTTTTTTTTCCTACTTATTGAGAAAAATATATATGTTAAAATATATATCAAATAAAAGAAACTGAACAATCTCTCTCTATATATATATATCAGTTCTCTAACCTGTTTATTAAAATATTTTAAAAATAAATATAACTTTTTTGTTTTTCAATGGCCTCTTTGTATACCTTCACTTTTTTTGTTGAGTACTCCTATGGACTCGAGGCTTTTCAGACCTAAGTTATTCCCATGTACTATAATTATTCTTGTTGCTCAAACTACTGCGCTATAAGCACCCCAGTAAGCTGTCTCCCTTGTCTTTTCAGCATTACTTCTGAGACATTTTTGAAAGTCTCTTGCTTAAAGGTAACAAGATGTTCCATATCCATATTGATTTCTCTCTGCTATTAGCGAAGACTTTAGTTCCTGAGAAGCTCTGACTCCTATTAGTAGAAATAGCACTAGGATTGCATATTAGTTTTATCCCCATGAATATGGTGATAGACAAAATACTAGTACATTTGCCTACTTTAATGGAAGTGCTTGAAGAATATATACAGTCATGTGCTGCATAACAATATTTTGGTCAATGACATACTGCATATACCATAGTGGTCTCATAAAATTATTGCTATTGCCTAGTGACACAGTAGCCATCATAAGGTCTTAGTACAACACATTACATATTTGCAGTGATGCTGATGTAAACAAACTGTTCCTCAAGAAGAGCCTCAGGTAGGTCCTTCAGGAGGAATTCCAGAAAGCGGCACTGTTATCTTAGGAGATGACAGCTCTCTGTGAGTTATTGACCATGAAGACTTTCCAGTGGGACAAGAAGTAGAGATGGAAGACAGTTGTTAATGATCCTCACCCTGTGAGGTCTAGGCTAAAGTGTGTGTGTGTTTTAGTTTTTAACAAAAAAGTTTAAAAAGTAAAGTAAAAATTAAAAAATAGAAAAACCTTATGCAATAAGGACATAAAGAATATTTTTGTACAGCTATACAATGTGTTTGTGTTTTAAGCTAAGTATTTCAAAAGAGTCAAAAAGTTTATAAAGTGAAAAAGTTACAGAAAGTTAATTTATTGCTAAAAAAAGAAAAATATTTTTAATAAATTTAGTATAGCCTAAGTATCAGTGTTTATAAAGTCTACAGTAGTGTACAGTAATGTTTTAGGCCTTCACATTCACTCACCACTTACTCACTGATTTACCCAGAGCAACTTCTGGTCTTGTAAGCTCCGTTCATGCTAATGCCCTATACAGGTGTACCACTTACTATCTTTTATACTGTGTTTTTACTATACCTTTTCTATGTGTAGATATGTTTAGATATACAAATACTTGCCATTGTGTTACAATTGCTTATAGTCACAACTGTATTCAGTACAATAACATGCTGTACTGTAGCCTGGGGAAAATAGGGTGTATTATATAGCCTAAGTGTGTAGTAGGCTATACCAGAGGTATACTGTGATCTTCACACAATGACAAAATTGCCTAAGAACACATTTCTCAGAACATATCCCCATTGCTAAGGGATGTGTGACTGTATTTTAAGATCATAAGTTTTCATTAACATTTCCTAATATGAGTGGTAATATTTTTACTTATTCTAAATATTTACCTAATTTTATTTTTTTAACATTTATTTTCCCACAACTTACCCTCTTGGATTATTAACTTAAACTGTACTCACACCTGTTTCTTATTTATCAACCTTATATGTTTTTAATGGTCACCATTTTGTAGGCCTTTTATTGGCAAACACAAGACAGGATCTAAGGGAGAGAGCCATGGGATACATGAGAAAGATCAGTTTTCTCATCTGTTAAAGGTATGAACTGATGAGGTGTAGGATGGAAGTTTTTGTCCCATGGGTGGTGGAACACTCCTTGCAATTTTTATCATGGGGCAATGGCTATCAAAGCAGAATCACCAGGAGGAGTGGGTATTAAAACACAGATTGTTGGGCCCACTTCCAAAGTTTTTTATCACTAAGTCTGGGGTGGGGCTGGAAAATTTGCACATCTAACAAGTTCCCAGGTGAGGCTGATGCTGCAGGCAGTGAGACCAAACTGAGAACCTCTGGTCTAAGGAACGTAAAATGAGGTTTGTTGGCTACATGGGGATATTTTTGACGCCCTTAACCTTGAAGCCATTAATCAAGCAGAAGATTAAGTAAGAAAAGGTCAAAGTAACACCTTCTAGAAAGACAAGTCCTTGGGCTATAAAAGTTGGAATTATTTTGAATCTTGCATATTCCACCGTGTCCATCTTTCACTCATAGGTTCCATTCTCTTTTGGCAACTCTGACTGCTTATCAGCTATTGATCTCATGCAGAGACTAAAGTGCAGAGTGGTATAAAAACTCAATAAAAAAATCAACAGAATTCCACAATTCATGTGGAAAATTCTTTTCACTGTAAATAAACACCAATGAAATTTCTTCCAAAAAATTCTTTGGAGGGAGGGAAAAATTCACACAAAGGAATTTTATGTTTTTAAACCCAGATCTTAAATCTTGATTTTAAGTTTGCAGTGTACACCTTTGTCTACCTTTGCCTGACATCTGTTACAGCAGAAAGTCTATCCTCCTAAGTATTTAAGCAAGTGCTAGGAATGCTGTTGCTTCAAAATGAATAATAAACAGCCATAATAAATGGATGTTGTGGGTGACATTACTAAGACATTTTCGATCCTGCAGGAAGAATCATGCTGGAAGATAAATAGATGCATTTATTTATACTATTGTTAGGAACTTGAACTTCTGACACGTGGAGCAGGTGTTCAGTCTATTTTGCAACCACCTGACAAAACCCCTTTGTTTTCTTGTTCTTCTGTCTGACCCCAGAAGACAGGTGTTCCTCAAGTTTCTGCCTTTTCTCTTTGTTCCTTGATCTCTATGTTTTTCTCTTAGTGAACTCTTCCACATGGTTTAAATTATTATCTCTAGAGGCGATGATTACATGGTCCAATCCCCCCTCCCCAAAACTGAATCTTCATTTCCAACTGCCTGTTGGACATCTCCATCTGGATGTGCTTCAGGCAACTCAAACCACCTGCCTGTAACAGGACTTAGTGCTTCTCCTTCCAAGCTCGGTTTCTCCTAATATTTCCTTCTCCCTGAATATCAGTCACATTATTTGCCTCACTAAAATCTCTCTTTATCTTCCCACACATCCACATGATTCAGCCTCTGGTGTATCTCTCTGACAGGAATATCTTCATTTCATCTTCTACTGACAAAACTATATCTTAGGCATCCAATGCTGCCATTCAAATTGTTATAGCATTTTAACAGGTTTTCTCATTTTCAATCTCTCTTTGCTGGAACCCATTTTAAATATCATAGCAACACACATTTTCCCAAAGATCATGTCACTGATCATGTCATTGCCCTGGTCTAGAAGCTTTCATGACTCCCATTATGTAATGAGGTATGTTCAGATACTTTATCCTGCCATTCCGAAATGTCTCCTATATAGCCCTAACTTTCTCATTTTTCTCTCCCACAATTAACTGCTGAACCCTCTCACTCCAGTGGTGTAATGCCTTTAAATTTAATCTTTTGTTTGTGTTATTCCTCTTTCTTCATGTCATCTTCTCCTTTCTCTAAACTGAAATCTACTACACTATTCAAACACGCATAAGAACTACATATTCCCAGAAGAGTGTTGCTTGATTCACCCCAATCGATATTAGCTTTTCTTTCTTTTCTCCTACATTACTTTACAGAGCTTTCACATTCTGACTTATGCCTTATTCTGGTGGTCGTGATGGTGTGGAACATTATTTATTGGATCCTGGACTCCCAAATCCTGAGGCACATCTATGTGGATAGTATTGAGGTGCACACTCCTGGCAAATGCATGCTGTTTATGATCCATCAAATATTTTAGGGCCCTCTCATGGCCAGGCACTGTGCCAGGCATTAGGGCCACACTAGCTCTAGACTCTCATGGAGCTTATGTTATAGAGGAGGGACAAAGGCAAGAAATAAACAAACATGGATTGTGATTTGTGCTAATAAGAAAACAAAGTGATGTTAAAGAGAGTTGTGGGGCTAGGTTCAGTGGCTCATGCCTGTAATCCAAGTACTTTAAGAGACCAAGACAGAAGGATTGCTTGAGACCAGGAGTTTAAGAACAGCCTGGACAAAATAGTGATACTCCATCTCTAAATTTTTTTTTAAATCAGCCAGGTGTGGTGGTGTGTCTGTAGTCCTAGCTACTCAGGAAGCTGAGGCAGAAAGATCACTTGAACCCAGGAGCTCGAGGCTACAGTGAGCTATAGCTAGCATTGCAGGCTGTGTGACTGCAAGACCCTGCTGTCTCACCAAAGAGAGAGAGGGAGAGAATGAGTTAGTTGTGGATGTGAGATGTGTGTGGTTTTTCTGAGAAGGTTAAATTTAAAGTGACACCCCAAGAATGAGACAAAGCCAGCCAGGCAGAGGTCTGGGGGAAAGTGCTCTAAACTGAGGAATAGCACATGCAAATCCATGAAGCAGAGATGAGCTTGGTATGTTTGAGGAAGAGATGAAATACCAGTAGGGTAGAGTATAGCCATACATGAAAGGTGGATGAGATGAGAGCGAAGGAATTAGATTATGTTGGGACTTATAGACAATAGGTGAGAATTTAAATTTTATTCTAAGTATTGTCTTAGTCCATTTGTATTGCCATAACAAAATACCATAGACTGGGCAATTTATAAACAACAGAAATTTGTTTCTCACAGTTCTGGAGGTTGGGAAGTCCAAGAGCAAGCTGCCAGCAGGTTTGGTGTCTGGTGAGGGCCCAGTCTCTCACTCCAAGATGACTCCTTGTGGCTGCATCCTCTGGAGGGGAGGAATGTTGTGTCCTCACATGATGGAAAAATACAGGGGCAAGAGAGTGCTCCCTTCAACCTCAAGCCCTTTCATAAGGGTGCTAATCCCATTCATGGGGGCAGAGCCCTCATGACTTAATCACCTCCCATAGGCCACATCTCTTAATACTGTTGGACTGAGGATTAAGTTTCGACCGTGAATTTCGGAGGGGCTATCATTCAAACCATAGCAGTAAGACAGGAAACAATTAAATGAATTTAAAGTGAGATAATGCTCTGTGGGAATCGAGTTACAGTGGCACAAGAAGTAAGCAAACTGTTATCCTAAAGTGTTGACTCCAAAGTGTTATTTGGAGATTCTAAGTAGGGTAAACAGGCTGACCTGTAGTTGGTTCTCAAAAATGCCTTTTGTTCTTTGCAAGTCAAGTCATCTCCTTGGATTTCTTCCCCATTGGCTACAAACTACCTTGGTCCTTGATCTTATGAATCCTATATCAAAAAAGGTCATGAAAGAATAACCTGAAAGATAAGGAGCTCAAGGACTACTTTACTTTACCAATGGCATGGATAAACTTTCAAAAGAGAGAGCTTCTAAAAATATAGGAAATCCAACATGCCCAGATTACGTGGACCCTACAGTTTTAAATGTCTTTACTCATAAAACTGTAGCTTCTGGCCGGGCGTGGTGGCTCACGCCTGTAATCCTGGCACTCTGGGAGGCCGAGGCGGATGGATTGTTTGAGTTCAGGAGTTCGAGACCAGCCTGAGCAAGAGTGAGACCCCGTCTCTACTAAAATTAGAAAGAAATTAATCAGACAATTAAAAATATATAGAAAAAATTAGCAGGGCATGGTGGCGCATGCCTGTAGTCCCAGCTACTTGGGAGGCTGAGGCAGGAGGATCACTTGAGCCCAGGAGTTTGAGGTTGCTGTGAGCTAGGCTGATGCCATGACATTCTAGCCGGGCAACAGAGTGAGACTCTGTCTCAAACAAAACAAAACAAAACAAAAAACAAAAAGTGTAGCTTCTGTGACCACAGCAAAGCTACATACTCTAGCAAGAAGGCCAAATAGTGATTTTGGCCTATGCCCTATGTCAGCATCCCTGTTCAAAGATGAACAAAAGAGTGTCTTGGGTTCTTCACAGGGCCATTCAATTTATTATTGCATTTTTTTTAGGAATGGCAGGTATATAAAATAAAAGATATAATATAAATTTTCTAAATTGAGCCAATCATTTTTTAAGCCACTGTCTTTAATCAGAGAGTCAGAGGTAGTCACACTCCAGAGTTTTTACACTGTTAGTCGAATTCCCTTCCTACTATCTTTTTTGCTCAGCCATTTTTTTATATAAGTTACTGACCTTGCTGTGTAACTCACTGTAATAATCCCTTTTCAAAATTTTAAAGGATATAAAACTATTTAGGGACTCATTTGTCCATTTAGAGTTTACTTTTTAGACTTTTTCTTGTTCTGAGGTTCTGAGTCTCATGACTGCTGGGACATTTTATTTGACTAAGTAATCAGATAAGATTATTGGTTAGTTAATGAATGGCAATAACTTAGTATATCATCTTTCTCAGATTAAAAAAAATGTTTTAGCCATCATGGCCTTAAAACATGGAATAGTTAATGAATCATAGTACTATCTGACATAGCACTATTTATTTTCCTTCATCCATATTCTTGTACCTATGCTAGAATCAAAGATGAATGAGGAATAGTCTATGACTTTAAAAGATCACAGTGTGGACTGCAGTAAAGTTTCAGGGGGAAAAAAAGTTAAGGATTGTCATCCAATACTTTAATTCCCTCTGTAGAGTTTCTGCCCAGTGGTGATCCAGCTTATCTTGGAAATCCTCAGTGGTGGTGAACTTCTTATCACTCATGGCAATCAGTGCTGTCTCTGGGGAGCTAATCCTTAAAACAGGTAAAAATCTGTGTCTGTGGGTTTACCCATGAATCCTAGTTCTAACTCAGGAAATTCAAATGCCTGCAGAGGTTTGGCAGATAATATACATGAGTTAAGCGAGCCAGGTATTAAATTTAAAAAGTTCAAGTATTATAATAAATGGTATCTGGCATGTGACCACATGTAGTGAAGGCAATAAGTGTTGGTAGGGACTGTGGTGAACTGAAGAGCATGCCACTTTTTAGCCCTAATTTGTTGCCTCTTTGAAAAAATGTGGGTCAGATATTTTGATTGTTTTCAGGAAAAACAGAATTTGGAACTTTTATGTGTCATCTGATTATTAAATTGGCAATGGATTCAAAACCTTTGAAACATTGTGTGGGCCAATACTTTGAGAGACAAACAACACATCTACAGCTAGATTTGGCCTGTGAACCATTAATTTTCAACCTTTTTTCTAAGCCCCCCAGCTATGAGGAAGAAATCCACATTCTCTTTCACTTGACAGCTCATCAAGTATTTGAAGACGCAATCACTATTGTCCCTCATCACAATCATCTCTGTGATTTTTTCCCAATTTAAAGAAAGCACTTCAGCCAAACTCACAGGATATTCTTGACCTAATCAACAAACACCTGCCATTAAATAACTGTGATTGGGTGAAATCCATACAAGAATTATGAACAGACTCAAGGGTGATATTTAGAAAACATTTGCCAAACTGTGTTTCCTACCTATATAAAGAGTTGCTCTTCCAAAAGACTGTCAGAGAACCAATATAAATCCAAATCTTATTGAATGGTGGAAATTTCAGGCTGACAGGGAAAGTATTTGAGGAAAGATTTCCTCAAATCATTCACCAATTCTATCTATATATGATTTTAACTAGATAAAATGCCAGTCCACTGTCTACTTTTTACAGTGTGTCCAATAAATGTTTATTCCTGTATTGTTCCCATTTAACTCCCCACTCTCTGCCCTTATGTTCCCTGATTTGGGACATGGAAGGCTGACTTCTCTAGACCACAACACCCAGGCTCCCCTGCCAATGGCTTCCAGTGGGCTTTGGCCAATGGAGAGGACCAGAAAGATATGAGAGAGCAGAAGGACAGAGAGGCCAAACGATTTTTTCCGTATTCCCCCATGCTTTGAATTTCCATCTCTGTTAGGAACGATGTCTCTGTATCATCTCAGATTCCACCAGAGAGCCCTCTGCCATGGTCCTCTGGTGGATGTGAGATCGTACAGAGAGATACAGATACACAGATTTCACGGGGCTTCTGTAATGCTTAGTTTATGCTTTTGCCTCTTTGACCCCAAAGGTGGTAATCAATTCCCAATATTGCTAATGTCTGAGTCCTCAACATAGCTTGCTTGTTCCCCTAGTCTTGCCAACAAGTGCCTCTGGCTCTTGATTTGAAATATTTGGGGTGAATTTCTTATTCTGCAGTGTCCCCTGACAGATACAGCCTCCTTCCCTTTCTCCTTAGCCCTTATGACACCATCCTCCATTTCTATTTATATCAATGTTAGGAATTTGTCTCTAAAGAAAGGTGTTTAAATACATGGTTAGGAATATTCACTCATTTTTGTGTTTCACTGTCTTGGTGAACATCACGATCTTCTTGGATAAATCACTCTTCACAGAACCATATTTTAAAGTACCAAGAACCACCGCACTGATCCATATGGTACAAGAATATCTTAATGAGTATATATGGATAGCCTGCCATCTCCAGCACACTCAGGTGCGGCCCCTAAACCTCCAAAATCTTAGCTCCTACTAGTTTTTGAAGCAGACCTGACCTCCCAGGATGCATTGGAAGCTTTATTCTCACCAGCAGGATAGGTCCAGAATTAGCCTTACTTTTCTGGTGAGCTTAAAGAGATGCCTACCAAACCCAACCTTTACTGTAATTTCTGCACTTTGGGTCTGCCGCTTTATATTTTCATTTCCTGCCTGGGGACTTCTTTGAAGTCACACAAACTTCTCAGAACCATAGTGCTACCAACCTACCTGATCTGAAGTATATAGGACTGGGTGGCTTCTGGATTCAAGTTTCTCAGAGCACTGGAATTTGGTCTTCTGTCCACCTACCATCTTAGTCCCCCTTGCTTACGCCACACCCAATCTCTTCTTTCTTTGCTTTTCCTTGTGCCCTCCAATTAAGATCCTAGCCTGCCTTGGGAAAGTATCTGAACTAGCTATGACAGTATAAGATAATAGGTCATCTTCTGCAAACAAAAATTTTATGAGTATTAAATGTCAGGGACCAATAAACACAGCACTACAGCCAGTCCTGCATCTGTAAAATCCACTAACAAGTAATTAGGGAGAGATGAGTAGAGGTTTTACATTTAGATATTCAGAACATCTCTTAGGAAAATCCATTTTCAAAACAATATGGGTTGTAAAATCTGCACTAATAATTTTAATATGGTCTTGTCTTTAAAGCACTTTCTAAGTACTAATTCTCCCAGCATGCTTCTAAAGTATGTATCATTACCAAAGGTATATGCCAGACTGAGTTATTTTTAAAACAAATTGGTATAATGAATAAACATTCTGTTTTTACCTTAATATTTAAATTGGGTTTTTTGATTATCATTTAAAACAGCAAAATCAAGGCAATTAAAGTTGTATTCATTGTATTAGGATAGAATAAGTCATAGACAGACATTTGTAATGCTGGGATGTCCGTTTCTTTTACGTTGTACATTCCCAGAGTGATCAACCAGCGACAATGAAATTGTTGTCCCCCGTGGAATATTTGGCAATGTTTGGAGATGTTTTTGATTGTTATAACTTGGGAGAAGGTGTGTATATGTGTTACTGGTATCTAGTGGATACAGCCCAGGAATATTGCTAAGTATCCTACAATGCACAGGACAGCCCCCTACAACAAAGAATGATCCAGTCCAAAATGTCAGTAATACTGACATTGAGAAACTTTGCCCTAGGAGGAAAAAGGTTCCTATTTGCTGATTCTGCAGCCTGTTTGCTCCTGATCCTCTCTAACCCCCAGACTAGGGCTAACATTTTACCAACCTCAGATTATTTCAACTAAAGGAAATTTTTACTCAGAATTTCTTCAGTCTTACTAAGTAGTATGCATATGGTACTCTCTGCTCAGTAGAATGGAGAACTGAGATGTTCTTCAGGATTTCTCAATCATAATATATGTGTGTGTAGGAGAGGATATTATTATTTGAAACCAAAACTGACTGTAGCTGCCTTTCCTGCTAAGGGAAGAAGGAGATGGAGAGAATAGATGCTGGCAGCATCATCCTTCTCCTTGGGAAAGTAAATCCCTGTACTGCTTCCTTCACTTTACAACAACATGTTGGGGAGAGAGCTAGGTGAGCCTGAAATTTTAAAGATGTTGTTATAATAGTTCTTGTGTGTCACTGAAGGTGAAGATCTGAACAGATGGCCCTTTCGTTTAACTGAGGACGTCAGTTAGTGTTGGGATTTGCATAGGGGGCCCTTGACTGAGGTTAACTTGCTCAGTATGATAGAATGGGGGTTGGTTTTCTGAGTTGGGAAGCCCAAGGCTGAGAGATCAGGAAAATAACAAAGCAAGAAAAGGTATAGAAAGTCTAAAGGAAGAGGAAGAACACCAATCAATATTGTAGGCAACTAGGGAAGGTTTTAAACTGTGGCTAGTGGGAGATTCGTCACAAAGTGGGGACTCTAAATGGCTTCAGGGAAATTGGCATTTCTGATGATCTGTTCAGGTTATTTGTTTTTCTGTAATATAAAGCCCTCAAAACTTTAGTAGAGTTCGCTGTGTGCACAGACACACTCTCATTATGTGAGTGGTTTCCAGTAATGTTAAAGAAAAGGAGCTGAGTTCTGTATATGGATTAGTGTAGTATAAAGATGAGTCTACCTGGGACCATCAGGCTTCGACAGCTATAACGTAAGGACCTAGAACTACATGCAATAAGGAAATTATAAATCCCTGCCGACTTGCAGAAATTTTGGGAAAGGCAAACGAATTACAGTAGAATGGAGAGGTTAGGTGATACAAATCAATTTTAGTGAGATCACCAAGGATGTGGTTACTTCAGCTGAATCTGAGTAACATATAATATATTAGAAAATGTTTAATTCCCAGTAACAGAAATGTAAGTTGAACCAGCTTAAGAAAGGAGGGAATTTACCATTCTAGATAACTGGAAAACCCAAGAGGCTGCATCTATGTGTACCGACATAGTCAATGGGGCTCTGACTGTCTCTATCTTTTCACTGTCTCCTGTGACAACTTCATTTTCAGGATAATTCTTTTCATGTGCCAGCAGAGATTGTTCCTGCTCACTCCAGGCTTCCAAGCAATGGTGATTATTATCTTAAAAGGAAAAAGGACTTCTTTTCCCCAGTGTTCATGTAAATCTTTCCAAAAGGATGCTAATTAATCTTATTTGAGTTTGTTTTCAACCCTAGATCAATTTCTGTGCCTGGGGGCAGCATGTTTCAATGGCCATGATGGGTCATGTGCTTTCTCCCTTGGCTGGGGAATGGGACCGTGTGATTGACAGGCCCACCAGGTGTAGATTGGCCTGTTTCCAAAAGGCAAAGTTACTGAAGGGGCAAAAATGTCATGGATGCCCACTGATCACAAATTACTCAGATTACTTGATGATTTTGGTGCTACAATTTCATTAGATAAAGTAATTCTGTTTTTAGTATACTGAGCGTTGTAGAGCCAAATATATCTGTACTAAAATAGATTTTTTTCTTTCATCTGGGAGAACCTTGTAATTGGAGAAACTTTTCCCCTTTCATATGTTTCAATCTATGATTCTCTACTTTTACTGTGCATCAGAATCACCTATGGAGATTTAAAAAGAAGAGATGCTGTATCCTATCTCAAAACATTCTGATTTAGTTAATCTCGGGTAGAGCCTAGGAATTGGAATTTAAAAAAAATCCTTATTATATTGTGGTTAATCAGTAGTATCCCAGGATTCCTGTATTAACACGCAGATGGTTCTGAAAGAGGTAACTAATGCTGTCTGAATTTGATGGGCATGTTTTCCATTGGAACAAGAATATGAGTGAAGTGGTGGCCAAATGAGAATAGAAGAGAGGACAAGTAAATGTTGAGCGTGAGGGTAGAGTGCGAAGGTGGAGGAAGCTGGGTGCTGCTGAGGATGGCAGGCCCGGGAGTGGTGGCACACTGCAGGGAAGGACCCTAGGACAGCCAGGTAGGCTTCGAAGGGCACTTATGTCTTCTCACCTCATGTCCCAGTTCTTAAAACAGGATTGTGAGAATGTCCTACATTGGGCTAAAATAGCTGGGCATTTAGACCTCAACCTTTCTTATTCACCAAATGGGGCTGCTCCAGGAAGAGTGTTACCTTGAGCAAGGCAGCTCTTTGCAGCTAAGAGAGATATTGAAGGTACTGACAGTTCCCTGCAGCGTGGCAACAATTCTCTTCTTAATGGGACATACAGGCATACATTGTTGAATCGGGAGTGCTAATATTCTGTTGAAGATTTTTGCATATGAGTTCAAGAGAGATGCCGGTTATTCCCGCCTCCCCATCTCCCTTCCCTTTCTCCTACTTCTCTCTTTGTCTGTTTCTAGCATCCAGGTAACACTGGCGTCATAAAATGAGTTGGGAGTGTTCCTTCCTCCTTTATTTTTTGGAAGAGATTATGTAAAATTTCTTATTTTGGAGCTTTTAAATTATAAACTCAAATTCTTTGATGGTTATGGCTCTATTCAGATTGTTTATTTAATATTGGTTGAATTTTGGTATTTTGTGGTTTTCAATCAATTGGTCCATTTCTTCTAATTGCTAAGTTTATGAGCATAAAGTTATTCATAATATCCCCTTTTTGTCTTTTTAACACTGCAAGATCTGTAGTGATATCTCCTGTTACATTCCTAATATTGGTGATTTATGCCTTCTCTTTTTTTTATTTTTGTCAGTCTCACTAAAGGTTTAGTTTTATTGTTTTGGCTTTTCTCCTGAAGATCCAGCTCTTTGATATATTGATTTTTCTCTCTTGTTTTTTCTGTTTTCAATTTTATTTATGTTCTTCATAATTTTCTTCCTTCTACTTGCTTTGGTCCTATTTCGCTCTTTTTCTAATTTTTGTCTCCTTTGTATTGTTCTATTTTCCACAGTTTCTTCAAATGTCTATCACCATTTTTATGTTTTAAAAATGTTTAAGAAATAATGCCAATAATTTTATCCGAGAAGTGAGAATAATGGAGAGTAAGAGGTATTTAAATGAGAAGAAATTGGGAAAACTGATTTTTTCCTGAAACTTCAAAGCCATTATTACAATTACCAAATATAAGTTTTTCTAATTTTTTGAGGTAGAAATTTAGATTGGAATTTTCTAATTAGAACTTAAATTTGAGACTTTTCCTCACTTTAATGTAAGCATTTAGTGCTATAAATTTCCCTCTCAGTACTACTGTAGCTGTGTTTCATAAAATTTAATATGTTGTATTTTTGTTTTTATTTAGTTATTTGTATCTTTAAATTTTTTGAGACTTCCTCTTTGACTCATGGATTATTTAGAGGTGTGTTATTTAATTTTCATATTTTTAGAGATTTTTCTCTTACCATTTTTGGTTTCTCATTTGATTAAATTACGATCAGAGAATATACTCTGTATGATTTCAGTTCTTTTAAATTTGTTGAGATTTTTTTTTTTGACCCAGATATGTTTGATCTTGGTGAATGTCCCATGTACACTTGAAAATTGTGCTGTCGTTGGGTGTAGTATTATGTGTCAAGTAGTTACCATTGGTTGATTGTATTCAGATATTCTATCTTCTTGCTGGTTTTCTGTCTAGCAATTCTATCAGTTGCTATGAGGGGATACTGGACAATTTTTCAAGTAAAAAAATGCATATATGAAACATGCATAGATATGTTTACACACAATTCCAGGGACTTTCTATACTTCCCATTGTTCTTGTAGGACAGTAGTCTCTGAGTAAACCTCTGGTCTTGATAGAGCTTTTCTCACTCTTTCCTGTCAGTCATCAATTATAATGTAACAGGTACAAATTTTATACCCAAGGTCTTGTATGTATCAACTCCATTGAAGTTACTAAATATCAGGCAGACCAACTGATCAGGTGGTGAGGAGATAAAGATCTGGTCTATATCAGTTAGATATTGCTCCATAACAAACCATTCCAAAACTTTGAGGCTTAAAACAATAAACATTTATTACTACTTACAAGTCTGTGGTTCAGCTGAATGGTTTTTCTCGTCTCAGCTGAACTATTAATAATTCCTGTGTCTCAGGTAAGTTGTTTGATAGGTAGGAAGGTCTGCTAATATTGGCTGTGCTCTCTCAAGTATTTGAGAAGTTTGCTAGACATTCACTCATCATTGTTATTGTTCTCAACTAGGACAATGTGGATCTTCTACACATGGTCTCTCATCTTCCAAGGAGCTAACCCATGCTTATTCTGTGACAATGGTGGGGGTTTTGAAATTGAGAGTGCAAACATGCAAGGTCCTTGAGGCTCAGAACTGACACACTGTCACTCCTGCTATATTCTTTTGGGCAAAGTCTAGTCCACATTAAAGAAATGAGGACATAGACTCTCCCTCTTGATGAGAGGAGCTGCCAAGTCATATTGCAATGAAAAGATACAGTATGGACATTAATTGGGCCATTAACGCAATCAATCTTCCACAAGGCCCTTTGCAATCACTCTTGCCCAGATTCCTTAAGCTAGTATATTTGGAAGTAACTTGGTTTTCAATTAAGCTTAATTTAAAAAGCTTTCTGTTACTTAAAATGATAAAGAAGGCTGTGAAATTTTGCTCTGCATCTTAAGTAAGTCAGATGTTATTTTCTTTATTTTAGATAACTTCTTTTGTTATCACATATTAATAGGAATAAGACTAAACAAAGAGGGAGGATGGCAGAGAGGAAGAGATAGACAAATGGAAAGAGGGAAAGAGGAAGGCAGAGAGAGAAAGAACAGCTTTGTATTATAAAATGCAGATGCTTCATATGGATTTTCAGGGCACTTGCTATAGTTGTTTATTCTGTTAGACAGAATAGGCCCCCACTTGTTATTTCAAGATAATCCTGTCAAATGCGGTGGCTCTGTTGGAAGGCATTGAAATTATTATTCAGCATTGCTAGAACCCTTTATGTTTGCAAAGTGTTTTTATAATCTCCTTTATTTTTGTTTTTCTCTGAGTAACTTGGCATTTTTACTCTTGTTTTATAGCAAAGTAATGGTGGTTAAACATTCTCCCTACTGCCATCCCTTCAATAATAACATAGAGCCAGACTGGCCTTTGAGAGGTCATGAGATAAGGAAACCTTGGGAGTCTTTCATTTGTTTTCCTCAGAAGAGAAAGTCTGGAGACTCTGTAATGTTCCTTGGGATCCTCATTTCAATATTTTGTCACTGTGGTGGGTAAGTCCTTCTTTATGTACAATCCTAATACCCTGTCATTTCTTCTTGTTTAGTTTTGTAAGGATCTATGTTCAGCATCTGCCTCAGGACACCATTAACTTTCTAAAATTGTTAGAAATTTCTATTGATAGTTTCTTAATGCAAACATTGATGTAAGAGGCAGAGCAAAACAACATCTATAGGCCAGATAAATCAGGTTGAAAAACTAGTGTTCGTTCATGTAGTCATTCAATCAATCAAATACCTTCCATGTACCATGTAGTGTTCGAGGCCTTGAGGTGATAAATAGGACATTCCCTTCCCTCAAGAGCTCACAATTTAGTCTAGGAAAAACAGACTTGTAAATAGATAAATTGCTATATTCTGTCACAGGTAAACAGTGAGTTACTATACATTCTGTTATCCATGTTATTTTAAACTGAACACTCTGAAGACAGAGAGGGGTTTTAGATATTCTGATCTATTCGGATTTGCTAAATGCCCTGGTTAGATGGCTTGAGTCTTCCTTGCATGGAGCGAGCCACTGTTTGTTCTTTCAGCCAAAATTATCTGTTGAGTTCTAATTCCTCTAGTTTAGGACCTAATACTAGATTTGTCAGCTTTTACCATAGTAAAGAATAAGATTATTCACAGCGTATTAAAAAAATCATATTAAGAGGAGTGGAAGAGCATGTCTTTGAGGAATGACTTACCAAAAGGCTGAGAATTCATAAATCAGGTTTCTACAGATAAAAGAAAATGTACAACTTGGTAATATAATAGCTTGGATCAATTGGGCAATTGGCAGAGGGTAGGCTGGCTGTGGCGGGTGTTTCTGTTTTATTTGGATAATTAGGCCCAGAGTGATGTTTCAAATGGAGAAGTCTCGATAAATGACGTAACTCTCCCATGCAAATTTTTCAATGGGCTTCATGACCAAAAAATTTCTGCCATTAAGAGGGTAAATAGTAAAATGAATATGTGAGCAGAGATTAGGTCAAATTATTAATTGAATTCCCTAAGTATGCCTAAGAAAATCCTGCAAATAAAGTGTCACAGGAATATAAAGCAGAGATGAAGCAGAGATATTTGCTATTAGTTCCTTTGTCAAACAAAGGGACAACTTGCAGAAAGTTAGTGTTTTGGATGAAGTTAAGTGGGGAGAAGTAACCACTCAAACACAGATTCTTCATTACTTCAAGGAATGTACTATCTGAAATGCTCTATGAAAATATGTTCATGGATCTTCTTGTTTCCACCACATGGTGGAGGATGTTCAGTGCCTGGGACTAAAGTTTATGCCAATGGAGACACTGATTTGGGGGTTTCTCAGACTCTATTTAATGTATAGTAAAGAGGTATAGGGTGTGTATAAAAAGCAGCATCTGGGATTTACATGTTTGTAATTCTAAATTCGATTACTTACGATATTGGATATTATCATACCACAGAGTCAGTGTGGAGCACTAATTTGTTGGCCTATTCTAGAGAGAGACAGGTCCAATTTCTGAGTGCATTAGTGAGGACAGGCTAGGTTATGCTAGTGTAACAGCATTCTTCCAATCTCAAGGATTTAGCACAAAAAATATTCCTTGCCTCCATTTGGTCATGGAGAAAAACAGGTACAGTGGCTTTTCTGTGGGAATCTTTCCAATACTCTAGAGATAGTTAACATGCAAAAATAAAATTTAGCAAAACTGCAAAAGTATGTTTTCATTCTAGCTTCCACTTTGGCAATCTTAGCATTAGATAAATGAAGGTACTTTTGGTTCTTCTCCAAAATAGAAGGCACGTTCCTTTGGCAAGTTTTCCCATTCTCATATTTTAGCTGAATGAGGTTGGAAATTAGAAAACTGTTTCATTTTATTGCATCTGATGATAATTAAGGAGGATCTCATAGCTTTTCTCAAAAAAAGTTAAAAATAAAATTATGTGAGATTGAAATTCATACACACAAAGCGTGAAACCATAGAAAAAAATATTTAGTCCAAGTAGTATTCATTAGCTCAGAAATACTAAGTGTGTTTTTTTTTCCATTACTTAGTAATATTTAGAAACTCTTAATATTTTAGCTATATTGTAGTATAGCGACTAATTTGGCATGGTGTAGTTGACATAAATAATGCAGTTAGCTTGATTTATGTCAATTGAAACAACTGAAACTTGTTTATACATCAGAGTGAATATCTTGTTTCTCACCCTCAACATCTTTGTGAACTCTGCTGCTTTGAGTTGGAGTTAATGCAGCATATCTCAGCCTCAGCACTATTGACATTTTGGGCGACATTGTTCTTTGTTATAGGGAGTTGTCTTTTGTGCTATAGAATGTTTAGCAGCATCCCTAGACTTTACACACTAGATGCCAATAGTACTCCTCATCTTGATCTCAGTTGTGACAACCAGAAATGTCTCCAGATACTGCCGAATTTCCCCTGGGTGAAAACTCCATCCTTGCCCCCACCCACTCAAGTTTGAGAACCAGGGATGGGTATCCAACTGAGTTGAAGGTATACAACATTTAACTGGTTACATTTTTATTTATTTATTTTTTGATGGGACTCTCCTTGAGAGAGAACAATTTGAATTTTTAATTATAGCAATAACAGGCCAGTTCCTTTTAAAATACATTCAATTTCCCAATTCTATGTAGCAAACATTTGTAGTGAAGGTCATAGAATTCATAAAATGTCACAGCTGGAAAGGACCTGAGAAGTCATTTATTATACCCCCCTTTTTGACAAATGAGGAAATTGAGGCTCAGGAAGGTGATTTACCCAGGTTAGAGGCAGCCCATTGACAGTGACAGCACAAGATAAATAGTACTGTCTTTCTAATGTACTTTGAAAGAATATTTAGACCTAATGATTTTCTCTGCTCTGTAATTTTATACTGAAATAGTTTCTACAGAAACAGGGCCATAGTGCACTGGAATAATTTGACGCCACTCTTAAAGAGGCTCAGGAAAAAAAGAAATAGGGAAAACCAAGGTGGTTTTCAGCAAAGGTCTATTCTTGCAGCCATTTTATCTGGATCTGGTGACTGTGGTCATAGGGCTGCAACTCTCTTCCACTGGGGTTTTGAATTCATCTACCCCATACAGGTTTTTCTAAGCAAACAGGGATGTGGTTTGGATTCTTAATGCTACTTTTTATGAAGTGTTTAACAGACACTATATTATTATGCATTTGCTGCACACTTTAATGCTGTGAGCCAGAGTATTGTAATATTCACCTGAGAAAAAAATGGAGCCCAAGACCCAACAGGAAAAAAAATACAGAAAGATGACCCCACAGGAGAAATAAATCTAACATCTTAGAGGTAAATATATGATTGGTACATTTACATTAGGGAGAATAACATAGAATCATAGAATTAAGAAATGGAAGGAACCCATGATAGCATTTGGATCAGGGAGGGCAAAGATAGCATTTGGATCACCACATCCCTTTCCCATGCCATGACAGACATTATTAAGCAATCTTGGAAATCCTGATGGACGCAGGCTCATTATCCCTCTCCAGGCAGCACTCTAGGAAGTCACTGCACTGATTGACGTTGGCAATTAAATCTGTCTGTAATTTAGAACCACTTTTCACCTTGTAGATAAACTTTCTGGGCTTCATTTTTTGAAAGATAATTACCTTAAATCATGCAACTAGTCATTTAAAGTATTAGGAATCATAGTGTATATATGTTTTTTACTCCCCAGCTGTTATTTTCCTTTTCCACAAGGCTGGCAATTCTTTAGGGCACAGATTTCTGTTTCCACAGAGAAGACATATGATCAGGGAACACCCACGTGCCAAGTACCTGTCAGGGTGACAACCTGGAGAGATGTGTGGTTGCAGATCAAGTCAACTTTTTGGCATCAGAGAATAAGGAATGGCCTTGTTGTAAGGAATCTGGTGATCCAGGGTGACTCTATAGCCGCTCTACTTTGCTAAACAATGCTAGTTTTCAAATCTATGGACTGCATTGGGAGTTAGCAAATAGCGTAGATTATTAAAAATGTTCTGGCCTCCTGTCCTGATCATGTGGAGCCCTTTCTTTGAAAGAGACAGATTTCTTACTAGGGTTTTCCAAAGAAACAGAATCAATAAGAGATTATATACGTACATGTGTGTGCATGTGTGTGTGTGTGTGTGTGTGTGTGTGTGTATATGATTTATTATAAAGAATTTGTTCATGCAGTTATGGAGGCTGAGAAGGCCTGTGATCTGCCAGCTGCAAGCTGAAGACCCCAGGAAAGCCAGTGGTGTAGTTCCAAGGCCTGAGACTGGAGAGCCAGGGGTGAAGATTCCAGTCCCAGTCTGAAGGCCTGAGAATCAGAAGTGCCCAGGGCAGGAAACTGATGTCTCAGGTCAAGAAGGAAGGGAAAGAGGTAAAGTCCTCCTTCCTCTGCCTTGTTGTTCTATTAGGGGATTGGAAGGTGCCCACCCACACTTTGTTGAGTCCACCAGTTCAAATGCTTATCTCATCCGGAAACACCCTAACAGGAACACCCAGAGATAATGCTTAATCCGAGCACCCCACTGCACATTCAAGTTGACACATAAAATTCACCACCACAGGTACCGCACCTAATGGGGCAGGGAGTATCGCAAGGGCATCCGGAAGAAGCCAAATAACCAAGACGGAGAAAGTAGAGGAAGCAGAGTTCTGGTTCCCTGGCAATGCCAGAAGCCTTGTTAGGAGGTTTGGTGGGTTTTTACTCCTGCCATAAAGCTCTTTCAACACAAGTGGCCTTTGCATGGTTGCTTTTGTCTGTTCCATCATCGATTGCCCCATTCTTTCTCTGTTCTGAAAAACATTTCTTTGCCACATTGCTTTTACTTACTTACAGTTTGTTCCTTCATAAGCCTAGATTGCCATAATTCCTCACAGCTATTACTCAATCCTCTCTCTATGTTTCCTTTAATTTTCCTCCTTCATTGTTTCCTTATGCTTTAGAATTTCCTCATTCAAAATTTCGAAGACGGGGAATCTGTCTTAACTGTCCTGTAATTTAGGGGTTCTCAGAGTTTGGTCCCTTGACTAGCAGGATCACCGTCACCCAGGAGGAACTCATTAGGATTGAAATTTATTAGGCCCCACCCCAGACCTACTGAATCAGGAGCTCTGGGGCTGGGGGCTAGCGATCTGTTTTAACAAGCCTCCAGGTGATTCTAATGCACATTTGAGTTTGGGAACCACACTCTAACCCCAGGCGTATGCATTGGTTACTCTGATGGTCAGGTCCCACCTCTGGTCCCGTAGCTGTTGAGGTTCCATGAGGGGGTTGGGTAGAAAAAATGAGAGAGCAGATAATGACATAGTACAAAACGTGGTCACCCAGAGCTGTCCCTTCCTTGGTGGCAAAGGTTGACATTTCTGGTATATCTTCTAAAACAGCATAGGGTTTAGAATTAAAATTCTAAGTCTTTATTTTATCTCTGCTACTTGGAAGCTTTCTGATCAAAATCAAGTCATTTTTCTCATGTAGCTTCGCTGTCTTAGTCTGTTTCCATTGCTTATAACAGAATACCTGAAACTGCATAATTTATAAAGGAAAGGAATTTATTTCTTACAGTTATGGAGGCTGAGAAATTCAAGGTTGAGCAGTCACATTGGGTGAGGGCCTTCTTACTGGCGGGAACCCTCTGCAGAGACCCAGGGTGGCACAGAGCATCACATGGTGAGGGTGGTGAGTGTGATAGCCCAGGTCTCTCTTCCTCTTCTTACAAAGCCACCAGTCCCACTCTCATGATAACCCATTACTCTAGGGAGGAGTAATGCATTCATGAAGGCTCTGCCCTCATCACCCAATCACCTCTTAAAGGCCTCACCTTTCAATACTGCCACACTGGGGCTTGAGTGTCAACATAAGTTTCAGGGAGGACAAACATTGAAACCATAGCACTCACTTTATTTACTTTATTCATGCTTGGGAATCTGTGCAAATTAAATTGTGATGCTAACTATTAATAATACTTAAATAGACTTTACAGTTTATTGCATACTTATATGTTTCTCAATTGGTGCCTCGGGTAAACATATGTAAAAGTACTTATAAACTGCAATCTGCTGTAGAACTGTAGCTACTATGGCCATTATTTTTCCTAGGAAAGCTTGAGGAGGAAAGATATTTCCTGTGGCCCAAACTGGCCCACACATGCAGTGACCATGGACTTGTCCTATGAATCTTGTACTGCAGGATCTGATCATGTGAAGAGAATAACTTACAGCCTTTGTTTCTAATGCTTGAATAGGCCTGAATACAGGGAATATATTAATATAATCCCTGGCTATTTGCATTGACTTCTTTTACAGAAAATATATTAACCACAAGCATGTTCAGAGAACATTGTAGACCAAAAAAGTCATAACTTTGGGAATTTATCAAAGTTAAATGCATGGTCTGATTTTAATCTCTATAAATGAGTATCTTTGTACTCTGAGTTTCCATAGCATTTATAACTATTTCCCTTAGGTCAGTGGTTTTCAAGATCTGGTCCTTGGACTAGCAGCGTGGGCATCACCTGGGAACTTGTTAGAAATGCGAATACTTAGGATACATCCCAGACCTACTGAATCAGACACTTTGGGATGGGGTTCAGCAGCTGTGTTTTAACAAGCCTTCCAGGAGATTCTGATGATATTAGTTTTTAAGAATCATTGACACAGATCTTCTTGGTAGTGCTGAGTATTTTTTTGAGAGCCAGAGTTGTGCCTGAATTCTTTCCATTATCTTCTACATGCTGCCTTATACAAAGAAAGTGCTCGATATCCATGGGCAGATTCCTGAGTGGTGGGGTAAGATGTAAAGAGTGCCAAACTGGGGATCACTAGCTCACAATCCAAGTCTTGGATTTGCTACCTAACAATTTGCTAATGCTCTTGGACAGTTCAGGTTTCAATGTGTCAAAGTTGGGATGTTTAAGACTGCTTCCAGTGAGGCTTCTTGTTTTGGGGATTCTTGGTTAATTAATAAAAATCACCTGTCCAATCCACTTGAACTCTGAAACCTGATCTCATATCTTCTCTCAATTTCTTGAACCTGTGTCCCATTGTGAACAAACACCCCATATTTTCATACTTTCCACTGAGTGATCTCTCCACCTCTTCCTGTCTAAATGGAACCTGGTCTTCCTGAAGGATACTACTTGTCTCACAGCATTCTTCCATAGAAGCTGCTCCATTCCCCCTGGCTCCCACTGGCACCTTCACATGCTTTCACTCTGAGGTAAACATTAAAGGTTACTTGGAAGCTCCCTCATCCTCTTGGCAGCCATTCTCTACCACAATGAAAGTCATCTGCTGTAAGCAGCCCCGGCACATGAGACTTGGTTACAATCCACTACCTCGCCTCAAAGCCTGACGTCTTCCTAGGAGCTCTCAGTGTGCTCACAGCCCACCACCCCCCATTTTTTTTTTACCTTTTTTTTCTATTTTGAGACCCTTAATCCTAGCATAGTCCGTGATTGCCAAGTAAATGCTCAGTAATTTCTTGTTGGATCATGCTGAAGAAAAGCACATTATGAAGCTAGTTTAGAATCATCCATGAGAAGAGTTTAAGCATTTTCAGACAGGTTGTGGTATAACCCAAATTCTAAAACAATGCCTTAGTCTTAGCCTATTGATTTGTGGCAAAGTCTGGGTCTTTTTCTGTCTTGAAGATTCTTTCTCAGATTCACATATTTACCCTTCTCACTGTCTGAACTTTTCAGACAGATTCTGAAACTATTATTTTTTATGTAAAACTCAGACATGAACATTATAAAGAAGTTCAAAAACATTAAATGCCCTATATAATTGGAATCTCTATAATTCAATTATGATATTGGCTGTTGTTTTTGATACTTATTGTGTATCTGCTATGAAAGTCTACTATTTTTAAAGCATGGTTTTTTTAAATCAGTTTTTTCTTTTAACCAATGTCCTTTGGCATTCAATAAGATGATTATGTAATTCCTCCTCCTTGGTATAATGATGTAATGCATTTTGTTAACAGATTTTCTGTATCAAACTTCTATTACATCCCTGGGATAAACTCTAGTTGGTCATAAAGGATAAAAAATTTATTAAAGTATTGATTCCATTTTTACTATAGTTTCTGCTCAGGGAATTTGTATTTTAATGTTAAAGAGATTTCATTTTCAACTGTACTCCCTCACAGAGAAATATCTTTTCAACTTTTTAAATATTGTGTTTTTAAAAATTTATGTTCATGATTTAAAAATGCAAATAATACAGAAGGATATAAAATGAAAATTAAAATTTTTCCCTCTTCAAATATGCCCTAACTTTATCCCTGCCAATATGAAAATAACTCTTAATGAATCTTTCTAGAAGTTTTTATGCACAAAAAATTAAACCGTGTGTAATCCATTTAATACAAATGAAGTCATTTATTTTATATATACTGTTATTTTTACTGAATGTATTTTAAAGGTCTTTCTACATTGCCAAAAATAACTAAGAGGTACATAATATTTCCTCATATGATGTAGCACCATTTATTTAACAATGGTCTCTTATTGATGACCATAGAATTTGTCCAAAATTTCAACATTATAAGTAAATGGTAACACACATCTTTGTATACACATCTCTGCATATCTGAATAATATATAGGCAAAATTGTTTGAATTGGAATTGCTCTTAGCATGATGGATATCATCAAGTTGCTCTTCAAAGAAGTTGCACCAGTTCGCACTGCGAAGTGATTTGTTCTTGACATAAGAAGCAAATCCATGTTTCCCATTGTTGGGTAACAGTCTTATTTAAGGTTGGGAAACCTCAGGTCCAGCCTCCATCGAGCTTCCTGACTAGCACTTGGAAGGCTTGTCCTTAAAAATCTTCTTGACTCCTTTCCTGCAAGTTCTCTCTACCTTTCCTCTCCAGGAACATAATGGAAAAATTAGAGCCTTTATTTCTACTCATCTTATGGAAGAATCATACCTCTGAGAACTTTTAATTTTAAAATTCTCCCCCACAGCCTCAAATATATTTTAAGCTCTTTAGTTTTCAGAGGGAAAATCATTTGTGGAAAACATTAAGGAAGAGCTGGTAGCAAAAATTCACATTCAGTCCCCATGCAGTTGTACTTTTAATAAAGTCTAAGAAAGTGTCCCCAAGTTGCTCCAAATTGCAGCCTTGCTTCTTGCTCCCCAGAGGACAGTATCGCCAGGCAGCCTTTACCCTGCTAACTTCTGCCTGTTTTCCTGTCTCTGTTACAATTAGGATGTTTCTGTTCTCTCTCACTTCGCCTACTGTGCCCTCACTGCTCTGTTGACATGCTTTTTGTCTCCTCTTTTATCTTATCCTTTCCCTGCGGCTTTCTTTCATGAGTGAGGCACAGCAAGCCTCTTCCCTTCCTGTTAAAATTTACCCTGGCCATGTGTCCAACTATTTAACCTTGGATACAAGAGCTATGGCCAGGGCATTTTTAAAGTGAGTGAAGATTCTACCCATTTTTAACCTTAAACTTCAGATTTTTCCCCTTTTAGTCCTTCAGTGCCTCATTTTAGCTGTTGTATTTTGCTTATGTGTTTTTGTCAGGTTGGCCAGGTTTCTGGGGCTCCCCAAAGAAGCACAGTGATAACAGCCCCAATAGCTAACATCCATGGACTACATGGTAAGAGAGGACATCAGGCTCTGAGTCAAGCAGTCCTGCTTTGAATCTTAGCTCTGTCTCTCACTAGCTTTTCATATGGCCTAACCCCATCTGAATCTTAGTTTCCTCATCACTACAATGGAATGAATTATAATGTATCTATCTCATAGACTCATTGGAAGCATTACATGAAAAAATGTATGGAAAGTGCTATATGGTGCTTGGTACACAGAGCTCAGGAAGTTCTAACAGTGGCTGTTACTATTATTGTTATTGATGTTACTTATAAATGGCTTTTTGTCATCTCTTTTAGAGCCTCACAGAATATATGGGGATGAGGAAACTGAGATCATGAGATGTTAAATGACTACTCAAGTCACTATATATTAAGTATTGTCTTTTATCTCTTCTCTCCACTTTATGGATTTTGTTGAGATTAATATTTATAAATGAACTTTGATTTAATTGAAATGAAATATATATTTGTGTATTTTTTTTCAGTATACAAACTGACTTCTCAAAGGGGAGTAAATCACCTTCAAAGTCATATCTCACACTGAAACTGCCAGAAATGGGTTACAAATTGTCTGTGTAAATAACGCATGCATACTGGCACAGAAACGTTCTTCCATTTCCCTCCAGCTTCACCTTAGCATGAAGTAGTTTACTGTGTTGCCTGTATGGCATACCTATGCCTTCTCCAGTCTACTATTGACATGTCCTCCATCATTGATTTCTCTGATTTTTCCTTTGTGAATATTTTCAAAATCATATTATTCTCCCTCATACACTTAATTCAACCCTTTGGCCAGTACAAAATCCAAGTCTCTTATTATCTCAAATTGGGATGAGATTGGTCTATATTATTGAAGAATATTTGCATGTGATTTATGCAGAATGGTCCATCTATCTATTTTCAAAAATTTTTCATGGCGAAGCTTAATTAGAAGTTCTTTTCTTCCTTTCTGCTTTGATTTTCTCTCTTATTATTTTTATTATGCCCTTTCTAGATTTAGCTACTCTCATAAGTTCCTAGCAGAATGAATTTCAAGAGATGCCTTGAACCACATAAAGTGTGTACTTGAAATCTAGCTACTACTTGTTGAGATCTTGCCCTGTACCAAATACTGTACCAATGTCCTTTATGCCTTACATCAACACAATGAAATAGTAACTTTTATGCTTTTTTGTTAACAGATGAGAGGAAACTACAGGAGAGTAGTGTTTGGGGTAATAAAGGAGGGATAGGTATACCAACTTTATCTAAAATACAAACGTCACCATGGTTGAGCAGAAGTGAGCATGGGTTTTTCTTCTAAGTAATGAAAGATGTCATTAGTTTCACAGCCAGGCACAGGGGCATGTTGCTGTCCTTTCTTCTCTATTCCCAGTCTCAAGAGGAATCCTTTATTTCTTCCCCTTAACCTTTCTGCTCTTCTCCCAGGACTTTTGTGAACAATGCATTTCCATCCTTATTATGGAAGTGCCTCAGACCAGTTTGAGAACTCAGTGATGTGGAAGTAAAATGGATGGTACCAGCTGGAGGTAGGGTTGGACCAAGGTTCTAGAATAAGGAAGGCATGTCCAGGACACCAAATATAACCCCAAAGGTAAAGTGATATTTCAAAAAGGCCACCTGGTAAGTTAATGTAGCAGAACACTCCAGTAAGGTTGAATATGAGATTCAGAGTCATTGGTCAAAGCCACAGTCAAGGCAAAGATGGAGAACAAGGATCGGGATACTTGATAGGCCATGATGAATTTGTTCAGAACATCTGGGGAGTTTGGGACCCTATTTGAAGTCATGGAATCTTGCCACTGTGAGTTTCCTCTGTTAACCTTTGATTTCACTGGTCATCAAGGTTTGTTGTGTTCATTCAGGACAGGAATCCACGGGCTTCTCCTATGCCAGCTGCTTTACTAAGTCCTTGTAGGGACAAGAATAGCCACTAGACTCTGACCATTCCTTGTATCATGTACCATAGCGAGGCAGGGATGGAAAGAGCATGGACATTAGCCTCTTACAGAATTCGATTCCAATTGTATCACTTGCTTGCAATGTGACCCTGAAACATCGCTTATTTTCTTTTAGCTCTTATTCCTTTTCGGCCAAATGATAATAGCATCTATTCTAATGTGAGCACTGTGAGGACTAGAGGTAATATACTCCATGACCACTATATTGATGAATGTCAACTGTAGGTTAATATGGATGGAGAGATCAAACACAATGAAAAACCAAGATAAACAAAAGGGGGTTACTTGTCTAAAGGATACAGAAGGAAGTCAGCACATTCAGGAAACAGAGAAGAGAGATTGACATTTCCCAATTCTGAATGGAGTTATGTTATTTCTAACCTGGCCTCAGCAGTAGGCATGCAGTTGAGGAGAACAAATGAGAAAGGATTAGCTCCATCAAGCTGCTTCCATGCCCAGTCTATGTACCTAAGACTGCAACAGTTCCATGCTTATGTTAATCAGCATCTGTGTCAGGCACCACTTCCCCTGACTCAGAGTCATGGTGTTACTGATGGCCACAGACTAGGGGAATAGAACAGTGCCTTCAGGCATGATCACAACCCTCATTTGTGGGCCTGATCATCATCATCTCACTATTGTTATTTGTGTCTCTCTTTTCTTATTTCGTGACCATTGGCCTCAGTTCACTCATTCATCAAACATTGTTGAGCACTTTCTGTATACTAGGTACCACTCCAGGTACTGGTGATTCAAAGTTAAGACAGCTACAGTGCCTGCCCTCATTGATGTAAACAGACCATTTTGGTGCAATATGATAATTGTCATAAAGGGGGAATCACAGGGTTCTTCATTGGGACATAAAAAGGGCACCTAACTCAGATTTAGAAAAAGTTTCCAAAGGAAGAAGAGCCAAATTGGGAAACTGGGGATTTCTCTTATCCATTTATTTAGTTATTCATGTTTACTCTTTCAACAAATATTTATAAGGCAGAGCTTTCCAATAGAAATTATAATGTGAGCCACATGTATAATTTTAAATTTTCTAACAAATTCTAATGTGAAGTTGGACAGCATTAAACAAAATAAAAAAACATGTTAAAGTAATTTTAATAACATGTTTTAGTTAATGTAATATATCTAAAATATGTTAACATGTAATCAATATGAAAAGATTGAGATATTTAATAGTTTATTGTATTTAATCTTCAAAATCAAATACATATTTTATACTTTCAGCACATCTCAATTCAGACTAGGCACATTTCAAGTGTTCAATGGCCTCTTGTGACTAAGTGGCTTCCATTACTGCAGCAACAGGAAAGAGCCAGCCAACAAGAGGTCTTGTCAAAGTATAAGAAACTAGGAGAATAAAGATCTCAATTTCTCTCCTCCCCTCCTCTGAGCTCTTGACAGTGACTGTAACAAAACTCACCTAGATTTCAGAAGACCAAGGAACCAGGTTGATAAAGTTCATAGAGTTCATCTCCTGGGGCCAGAGGAAGAGTGATGAAGGGTAAGGAGTGTGTCTAGGGGAGACAAATGAGAACTAAACAGCTCAAAGAACCACCAGGCAAGCCATCCAAGTAGAAATATATAATAGGCTAGTGCCTATGTGGGTTTTGTGCTCCGAGGGATAGTTTGGACTAAAGGAGTCAATATCTTAAAGTGGAAATGCAATGCACGAAAGTGGATGATATATCCTAGGCAGAGGATGTAAAATTAGGACAGAGCCCTGAGGACCACCAGTATCCATGGTAGGAACCTTTTCCTGAATAGAAAATAGTTTTCATCCATTGCCCCTTGGAAGAATGGCTAGGGAGCTGCATGGCACTTTGGTCTGTTAATTTTTTTAAAAGGCCCTTTCATGTTATGAATCAAACTGCTTGCAAGTCATTGACTTCACAAAATTGGCCAGTCAGTGATTATTTTTAATGCTTTTTGTTGTATGTTTTTCAGGCTTTCCATCCTTATTATTTCTTTAAATGCCTAATCACCACTCCTGGGACCAACTTGCTTCCTGCTAATGATGTGTACTTGCTGAATCTGTGTTCCTTTTCTTTCTTTCTTTCATTCCTTTTAAAAAAATATCCTATCATGTAGTTTCCCACTTCAAACTGGCAAGTAAGCAGGCAGGGCATGGGTCTTCAGCTGTTGAAACTCTCTAAGAGAAAATAAAGATGGAAAACATAAATTTTGGGAAACTGAAACATTATGGGAAATGTATAGTTCATAAAAGAGAGGGAAAAATGGAGAAGGAATGAGAGATTAAGAGCACCTCTAAAAGCTTGTTGCCAATTGAATAAGATGCTGAAAGCTCAGTGGGAAGAAGTACAGGCAAAAAGTTTGGTTAAGAGAAATGGCCTTTCAAGGTGAGGTTGAGGGAGTTTGCCATGCAAATAACAGAGCTTATTACAGCCTTTGTGTGTATTTCTGTCATGGTGGATCATTCTAGTGTTGCTGCAATATTTGAATTGTAGGTCAAGAAACATTATTGAGACCTAGTCACCTGGGGATGGAAAGATGACAACACCTAAGAGAAGAGTTCAGGGCCCAAGCTAGGGTTTTTTTCAGTTAGGCTCTAGTGACCTACAGGAAATTGGGCATCAGGGCCTGAGCAGAAGGCTCATTAGTTCAGTTTATTAGAATCAGTTGTGGAGATTGGCAAGCAAGGCTGCTGCCCAATGATCACACAGGTGCTTTGGTACCAGGCCATAATGGGCACACTGGGTGTAAGTTTCCATTTCACCCTTGAATTATTAAGGGCACAATCTGGCAGTATAACAGAAGCTTCTTTTTATTATCAAGTGGAAATAATCCGTTGCCCTCATATCATCAATTCCAAGACACTGTTATTAGTGCTATAATAAAGGTAAGTGGAATGCTATGGGAGCATTAGGAATGGCTACTAACTAAGCCTGGTGAAACCTTGAAAGAAGAGGAAGATTGAGCTTGGCACAGAGGGGAAAGGTTACAGGCAGTTGGGATGGCCTATGGAACAGCATAGTAGTATGTGTGGGTATTGATGAGGAAAATCAGTCTCCATAATAAACAGTACTTTGTCTCACTCATTCTAGATGGTAAAATCTCAAAAACCCCAATAAATCCTTAATGTAGCTCTTTGTTTAGTAATCAAATATTACAACCTTGTTCAAATACATGTTATGAGCATTTTATTCACTTAATTTTCTTGCCTTTGCTAACTCATGACTATATTATAAAGGTCCATAATAATAGAATGTATGGGGAGCTACAGAAACTGATAGGAAGGGCATGGAATTCCAGTATTGAGGAGTCAATGAAGTTTTCCCAGGAAACCGACATTTAAAGTAAATATAAAAGGCGAGTAAAAGGTAGCCAGGTGAAGGCAGTGGAGAGGAGATGGGGAGGAGTTTTCCAATCAGAAAGTGACGTAGATATTAAACATGACCTCAGCTCTTGACTTCTCTCTCTGGATGAATCAGGTCCGTAGCCAGGCAACTCTGCAGTGTCCTCTCGGCCTGACTCTAGGCTCAGCCATATGACTTGCTTTGGCTAGTAAGATGTAGGAAGTGGACATGACACAAGCAGAGGCTTGAATAAGCAATTTTGCATTTCTGCTTGCCAGCCTCTTTCACTCTGCTGTCACCCTGAGAACATGGGGAGGGTGGGGGAGGGGAGAATGCTGGAGGATGAGAGACATGAAGCAAAGCCTGGTCATTCCAGTCATCCAGCGGCGAGGCCATCCTAGATCAGCCAACCCTTAGACATGTGACTGAGTGCAGCTCAGTCAGCAGAGCCACCTGGCCACCTCGGTAGTGAGCATGAGACGTAAACCCTTGCTGTTGCAAGACATTAAGATTTTGTGGTTGTCTATTATGCAGCATTATTGTGGCGAGAGATAACTGATACAAAAGGCACGGAGACCAATAAATGAATGGAGTACTTAAATCACTGAAAGGAGTTCAAACAGTAACCATTCCCATTGATTATCTTAATATATTGTCTCTGGACTGCTGTGAGACAGTTTAAAAACAGTCCCCATTGTATGATCAATACCAATAGAAGGACTATTGAAGGATCTTGAGGCGAATTCTGATGTGGGTCCTATTGACCTTAGTCAAGGAAATTGAAGCCAGCTTAGTGGTCTTATAGGCAAAGAGCTGGAGGCAGTGATGGAGGAAAAGTTTAATAGGTTAATTATTTAGAATTCCCGAGTAAAGATTTATAAACAGTCAATAGTTCTCTTGTTGTTGCTCCAAAATTAGAATACAATTTGTTATTGCTGGGACTATCAGATTTGCCCTTTAAACATGAAAATCTATGAAGTGACTGAAGCGTATGAAAAACAATCCAGTTAATAACCTCCTTCATGTTAATACTTTTCTTCACAACCTAAAAGGTGAAACTAATACTGTAGTTCTCATGCTCTGACATACATTGGAAACAACTAAAGGGCTTGATAAACAACATCACTGTTGTTTATCAACTCCTTAGAGTTACTGATTCAGGAGGTCTAGGGAAGTCCCAAGAATTCTTACAAATTCCCAAGTGATGCTAATTATGCTGCTTGGTGAGTATACTTTGTGAACCACTGCCTCAGTGACTAGGATGGCTAATTATACATGTCAACTTCTTTAGACCATAGTACCCAATTGTTTCGTCAAACACCAGTCTAAATGTTTACAGGTATTTATAGGTATTTTCTAGAAAGATTGATGTTTGTATAGGTAGACTTTGAGTAAAGCAGATTACTGTCCATTATGTATGAGGGCCAACCAGTTGAAGGCCTTAAGAGCAAAGACTGACGTTTCCAGAAGAGGAATTGTGCTTCAAGACTGTATAACATAGAAATCCTGCCTGAGTTTCCAAACTGCTGGCCTGCAATTTGGATTTAGGAATGCAACTTCAAGTTTTACCAAAATTTCCAGCCTGGTTCTTTTTCTCAGGAGAACCCTAACAGAAGCAAAGTTTCCTAAAAAATAATTTAAAAAAATCTAGAACGTTACACATGTTGTTCTCTCTATCCAGAATGCTTTTCCATACTCTCTCACCTTCCAAAAGCCTCTTTAGCCAGAAGCTCCTTCTCAAATATCCCATGTTGGATGAAACTTTCCTGACTCCCTCTGGAGTCAGTTTCCTTGTTCTGTGGGCTGCATTAGGGTAGCATTATAAACTCTTCACCTTCACTGCAGATGATGATATTCTAGAGGGTTGGGCATCATTTTAACCTTATGTGCATCATAAGATTCTTCATGAGTCTTGGCCCATAGTTGGCATTTAATAAATATTTTGAATGAATAAATGCGTGAATGAATGGCTTCTGTTTTTCTTGGAGTTCGTTAATGCATCAAAGGACTATAAAAATAAAGAACTACAGATTAGCTCTAAGAAACAGTATAAATGCTAGCATATATTTTTCACTTTACCAAGCTCAGCAAAAACATATGAGGACGATAGCTACCAGATAAATAGACAAGCTGTTATAGTAAAAACTAAACAGTCCCCTGATTTATGCATGGGTATCGGTCACGTAAATGTAGGCTCATTTATCCATTCAAGGAGCATTTACTGAGTGAGGAGCGAGTGGTGGGCACAGTAGGTGTGTGCCTCATACTATGTCAGGTGATGTATGTATTACTTACCACTTATTGTGGCAGTTTTCGTCAATGTTCTTAAGAAATTTTAACAAGCAATATTAAGACAATATATTTTCATATATTTAGGAAATTAGGCATGTTTTTCTTATATTTTAGAAATTAAAAGAAAATTAAGCAAATGGCACTAGAATTAGAAAGAATGAGCAATTCATTAGGCAATAAGAATATTAACTAGAAATTGTGAATCTCTTTCCTATTTTAATATGCACTTGAGCTTAATTGGCTAAGTTTTGAATGTGGGGTGATGAGTTGAGTTGTTAATACAAATCACACACCTTTTATATACTTAATAAAATCCAAGAGTCTGGGATGCTTTTGCGTTGCAGACAATTTATCTGGAGGAGTCAGTGAGTTGAGTAATAGGAAAGGATAATAGGAAATCAGTGGCTGAGAAACCTATAAAGTAAATTAACATGTGCCTTACTTTATTAATTTATAACAATAATGTAATGGATAAATCAAAGAGGGGCGCTTTGAGAGAAATGGATGGAGGGAAGAATTCCTCCTTTTTGCAATTTGTTGGAATTATTTCCTCTACAGAGGAAATGTTGGCCAGGGGTAAAGAAATGTCTTGCTGTTAACACAAAGTGGAAGGGTGTCATGTAACAGAATCTGTGGGTACTCTTCTCATATCCCTTGGGCCTTAGGGTTTCAGAGAGCTCCCATTGACTTCCAAATGCTAGTGTTTGCATCTCTATGCCTGAGGACTTTTTTTTTTCAAAGCTACTAGAAGGCTGGCAGTGCTTGGAAGATAACTCATTCACTGTTCCTCAGCAGCCCTCTACCAATGGCTGACAGGAGCTGGTGTCATACCACTTGGTAAACACCTAGCTCCCTAGTTCCTTTGGTAGTATAACTCTTAGGCATTATTTTACACAGTTTCCCAGAACTTCCACACAGGATTAAGCTCTATTTATCCACAGGGAAGCTGGCTTGATGGGCTGTTTTCTCTTCCCTGTGTCACTTCCCCACTTTCTTAGTAATGCTTCCTTTATCTCCCATATAAATGCTTACACTTGAATCCTTGCTTGGGGTTGGCTTCTGACTCCCTCTGGAGTCAGTTTCCTTGTTCTGTGGGCTGCGTTAGGGTAGCATTATAAACTCTTCACCTTCACTACACATGATGATATTCTAGAGGGTAGGGCATCATTTTAACTGTACCTGCATCATAAGATTCTTCATGAGTCTTGGCCCATAGTTGGCATTTAATAAACATTTTGAATGAATAAATGGGTGAATGAATGGCTAACTAAGGCTTGCACAAACAGTGTTGGCTCTCTGTGGCTGTTCTTTGCTGTCCCTGGGGAGGGACCTGATTTTTTTCAAGCTCAGTCCTGGCTTGGAAGTACTGACTATATAGATCCCACTGGCTGGCACGCCGGGATTCAGTTTTGAGGAGCTGATGTTGGTAGGCACCTGCTTACAGAGGAGCATCCTGGACAGATTGTGGGGGGGTCTTCTAAGGCACTTTAGCTGAACTCTTCATTGCTGTCCTCTCTCCCCCTCAGCTGTGTCCTGCAGCCTTCTCATCAACACACGTGTGCAAGACAGGTTAGTGCTACTTAGACTGAGCTTTGCTTGTTTTCCATTACCAGTCTGCATTTGAGAGAGAAAACATTTGTCTCGGTAACATGAAAAGGGAGCATTTTTCTCCTTTTACTCCTGCATTGCCAGGCTTAATCAGCAGTTTGTACAGGCTTCATAAGCCTTTTGGAGAGATTCTATCTCTGTTCCATTTAGGGAGAGACTATTCCCTCTCAAAGCTGTGTGTGTTTCTGTGTAGAAGTAGACTGTGGAATATAAATTTTTCCCTCAGCCTCCATCTCCCACCTTTTCTTCTATAAATAGTCTCCTCACTTGTTTCCTCCTTCCTCTCTTAAATCACAGGGGTCTGTTCTCTAATTAGCAGCCAAAATGGCTGGTTAAAATACAAATTCATCATGTCCTTTCTTTATAAAGCTCTACTTGAATTCGTGAGCCCATGTGTAGCATTCCCTGTGTCCCTTCTCTGCTCTGTTATTTTTCAAGTACTTACTGCTGTGTGATTTACTGAATATTTAGCTTACTTGTTGCTTATCTTACTAGAATAGTGCTGCTTTTACGTAACAAAACACATCTGAGGTTCATCCCTGTTGTATGTGTCTGTAGTTCATCCCTTTTCGTGGGTGAGTAGTATTCCACTGTGTGGATGTACCTACATTTGTCCTTTCACCAGCTGAAGGACTTCTGGATTATTTCCAGTTTCTGGTGATTAGGAGTATTGCTGCTATAAATATTTGTGCACAGGTTTTCATGTGAATATAAATTGTTATTTCTCTTGGGTAAATACCTAGCAGTGAGATTACTAGTTCGTATGGTAAGTCTATGTTTAACTTTATAAAAAAAACTGTCAAAGCGTTTCGAAAGTGGTTGCACCATTTTGCACTCTCACCAGCAAGATATGAGAGTTCCAGTGGTCCCAAAACTTTGCGTATTGTAGGTTCAAAAGCATGCTGGCCCTTTGAAAGAGTCCTTGAGACTCATCATTCTATTTAATCAGAATTTCCAAGTGGGGCCCAAGTACAGGTCTTTCTGGTTTTCTTTTATCTTTTTATGCTTTTAGTATACTCGCTATACATTTTTTAAAATTTTTATTATTAATAGAGTATTTTTAGAGCAGTTTTAGGTTAATAAAAGAATTTGTTAGATTAGTGTGGTACCTCATTTACAATTGATGAAACAATATTGGTACATTATTATTATTAACAAAGATTCACAGTTTACATTAGGGCTCACTCTTTGTGTTGTAGAGTTCTGTGGGTTTAATGCACGGTGCCATGTATCTGCCATTACAACATCATACAGAATAGTTTCACCACTTTAAAAATCCAGTGCTTTACCTGTTTATCCTACTCCCCCATTCACCCTGAACCCCTGGAAACCATCAACCTTTTTTCTGTCTCTATAGTTTTGCCTTTTCCAGGATGTCATATGGTTGGAATTATAGTATGTAGTCTTTTCAAGCTGGCTCTTTTCACCTAGCAGTAGACATTTAAGGTTCCTCGAGTTTTTTCTAAAAGTTTCTCATGAAATTGCAATGTGCAGCTATGTTTGAAAAGTACCAAATTAGAATATAAGCTCCCAGAGGATCTTTCTTTTCTTTGAATATGTTTTGTTCATTTGTGTATCCTCAGAGCCTAGAACAGAGCCTGGTATATAGTAGGTTCACAATAAGTATCAAATAAGTAAATGAATGGCTGGTAAAGTCAAACCTTACCTGAATATTCCTCACATTTTATTGATCCTCTCAATGAGCTCTAAGATTGGTTTCAGACCAAACAATATATTACATTGATCTTTCTTAACTTGACTAGAGTTTGTCACTTCCTAATTTGCTGTACCCATGCTTGGTCACTCTCTAAACTCCAGCAGACCTTGACCTTCCCTCCATAACTCCTTTATTACCCCACTTGGAAGCCTTCCCGTTCACTCTGCCTCTCAAATCTTTCCAGACTTTCTACACCCAATTCGATGTTAATCTTTTGCAAAAGACTTCCCAAAATATCCCTTCTCTGAACTCTTAAAAAATAATTATTGTTTTGATATTCACTGGACATTGTGAAGTGCTACCTGTTTTTTTCTATTCTATTACTCTCCTGAGCTACTGTTTGAACCCGATTGTGTTATTTTCATGTATTTCTCCCTGGTGTCCCTACCAGAATCTAAGCACCCTAAAGGCAGAGATTATATTGCTGTTCACTTTATTCAGCCTTGAATCTTTCCTAGTACCTAGCATTGTACCAAGATTGATAAATATTTGCTTTTTTCTATTTCAGGATATGATATGAACCATGGGGAAGAGAATCATGTAACGGGAATAGTGTGGGTCCAGGCAGCCAGAGATTGGAATACCAGTCATTTAACCTCTCTAAACCTTAGTTTCCCCATTTTCATAATTGATGTTTGTACTAAAGTCTCTAATTTCTTCTTTATTTGTACCATTCTGTGTTTTAATTATTCATAGCAACAACAGAGAAACAAATGGCATAACTGGCCCAAACAGACATAGCCCTGTTGGGATTGAACATCATCTTTCATAACAACAAACAGGAGTAAAGGTATTAGCTTGAGATACGTCGAATTTTCATGTTTACATTGAGTTATTTTCCTTGCCCTCCCCCGCACCCCATCCTGTACCTGGAATAACTTTTTTCCTTTTATATTTGCCTAGAATCCAAAGGTACACTCAGGTTCTACCTCATACAACCTTTCATGGTTTGCTTTATTTTGTTTGCTTTTCTATTGTTTTTGTGTCTTTCCCCTGCTGTCTACTAGCTCCATGAGAGAGGGACCATATAAATCATCTTCATCATTATATCAATATCTAACATTTAATAGACCTTCAATAAATATCTGTTAAATGAATTGATGATGTTAACAGATATATCCTAAAAATCTATTTTATCAACAAGTGCTAAAAACACTGTATACTCTTCCACCATTCTGCATACAAGAAACCTATTTGATTTTGTCACCCTAGGATTTGCCAAGCTTATTTGATCATGAAGCTCCACCACATCTTTTTAATTTTGCTTGGGAACAGCTATTTGTCTACTCAATAATCACACCCACCATAATAAAAAATCATTGCTAACTGGAATTAAACTACTCCCACATGTCTAGCATTCTTCTAAGCTATTCTAGCATCTCTCTCTCTCTCTTCATATATATATATATATATATATATATGTATTTGTATTAATCAGATCAATCCTATATTTACTCTTTCAATTTGAGACTTATGGATGAGGAAACAGAAAGTTAGAGAGTTAAACTAACTTCCTAAGTCACACAGTTCCTTGAGGAGTCAGTACGCAGATAGCTGGATGTGGGAAATGCTAGCCTAATGGAATTCACGTGGTTCTGGTGCAAGACAAACCTACATTTGAATCTGGAAGGGAGTGGATTCTGGAATGGATCACTGCTTTCCAAATATGGGTCTGGGCCGCATTATCTTTATCTGTAGAATGAGGGTGATAATACTTATCTCAAAGGGTGGTTGTAGAGACTAGATGAGATAATGTATGTAAAGAAGTTAACATTGTACAGGAGTAATGATAAATGAGAAATTCTAGTTACTATCAGCAGAAGGACTGGCACTAAATAGAACTTGGTGAATGTAAGTTATCTTTCCTGACACTTTGCTTTTTCATCTTTGAGCCTTTGGGATTTGGTTTACCTTGAAACTTCTAAGAGCAATGTATTAGTTAGGTGGGGCTTAAAACTGTAACAAATAACTCTAAAATATAGTAACTCCACTCAATAAAAGTTTGGACTTAGCAAAGTCCAAAGTAGATTTTCTTGATTGAGCAGTTTTTTTTAAGGTCTGACTAAACTCCTCCACTGTATCCTCTGCCTTGAGCATGGAGAAAAAGAGAGAGGAGGGTTTTGAAAACATTATAAATACAATACTTTTTTATTGCTCAGTTCTTAAAACATTGACTCTGGATGAAGACTCAGGAACCACATGCACCTTCTGATAATATTTAGGTCATTGAAAATCCAGTAGTCAAATTGTGTAATTATTAACAGGAAAATTGTGAGCCCAATTTGAAATTAATTAGTTTTCCTATCTATAACTAGACCTTATGGTATATGGTCAGTTTGCAGTGGGAAAGGGTTGGTATGGTCCTTAAAGCTTCTCTATCACTTCCATCTCTTTTACCATTCCGTAGACCTTTTTTTAAAACAAAACAAAAGAAAACACTTCTCTTATGTTAAGTATATAACTTGATGAATTTTCTCAAGATAAAAGCACATGTAGGCCGGGCGCGGTGGCTCATGCCTATAATCCTAGTACTCAGGGAGGCCGAGGCGGGTGGATTGTTTGAGCTCAGGAGTCCCAGACCAGCCTGAGCATGAGTGAGACCCCGTCTCTACCAAAAAAAAAAAAAAAAAATAGAAAGAAATTAACTGGACAGCTAAAAATATATAGAAAAAAAATTAGCCGGGCATGGTGGCGCATACCTGTAGTCCCAGCTCCTCCGGAGGCTGAGGCAGTAGGATTGCTTGAGCCCAGGAGTTTGAGGTTGCTGTGAGCTAGGCTAATGCCACGGCACTCACTCTAGCCGGGGAAAGAGAGTGAGACTCTTTCTCAAAAAAAAAAAAAAAAAAAAGCACATGTACATCAGGAAACGAACTTTATCAATATGGCGGATAGCCCCCCCAGACCTCCTCCCAGTCAGTACTCCACTCCCCAAGGTGACCCCTACTTGACTGCTATCATCAAAATTTCGATGTTATTCTTGTTTAACTATTTGGAAGAATTCACTATAGAATGTATCTAGGCCAGTAGTATTCTTTGTCACTATTGTATCACTTTGTCACACAATATTTTTATATAGTTTCTGATTAAATTACTTTAATAGATATAAGACTTTTCAGATATTCCATTTTTTTTAAGTTGAGGAAGAATTTCTTATTAGTTTGGTGAATTATATTTTTCACAAAATATAATTTTCATCTATTAATACATTTGCACATTTATTGGTATAAATTTGTTTAGTTTTTTTTTTGTTTGTTTAGAGTTTTCTATAAACATCTGTAAGATCTATACTGATACCTCTTATCTCTTTTCTTTTCTTGACTAGTTTCTACAAAGTATCTATAATGCTTTTGGTTTTCTTGCTTTTTCAATATGGTAGGTTTGTTTTATTCATTCCTACCCTTTAATATTAAATATGTATTCCATTTACTTTGTTCTTATTTTTTGTTGTTGTGATAGATATACACTAAAGTACACTTATTTTAATTATGTTAATATAAGTTTACAAATTTTTAATATTTATAAACTCACAAAATCACCACCCAGATCAAGTTAATACACAGATTCCCTCATGACTCTTTCCAGTCGTTAACAGCCCTCTCATGGTTTCTCCATTCTTATTTCTCTCATTAACAATCAGTTGGTGATCATAAAAGATGCCTGTTCTAGAATTCCATATGAATAAAATCATACAGATTCTTTTGTGTCTTACTTCCTTTGCTCAATATAATATGTGTTAGATTCCTTCATTTTGATGGAAATATAAGTCATTTAAAAAGAAAATTTTGCTGCGGTATTCCGCTGTATGAATATAGGCATACCTTGGAGATATATTGCAGTCTATAACACTGCAGTAAGACAGATACTGCAATGAAGCAAATGAATTCTTTGAATTCTATGAATTATTTGGTTTCTCAGTGCATATAAAAGTTATGTTTACACTATACTGTAGTCTATTAAGTGTGTGATATCATGATGTCTAAAAAAATGCACATACCTTAAATAAAAAAGAGTTTTGCTAAAAAAGGTAAGGATTATCTGAACCTTCAGTAAGTTGAAATCTTTTTGTTGGTGGAGGGTCTTGCCTTCATGTGGATGGCTGCTGACTGATCAGGGTGGTGGTTGTTGAAGATTAGGGTAGCTGTGGCAATTTCTTAAAATAAGACAACAATGAAGTTTGCCACATTGACTCTTCCTTTCACAAAAGATTTCTCTGCAGCATGCAACGCTGTTTGATGACATTTTACCTAAAGGTCACCTTCTTTCAAAATTGGAGTGAACTCTCTTAAACCCTGCTGCCACTTTATCAGCTAAGTTTATGTAACATTCTAAATCCGTAGTTGTAGTTTCAACAAGTCCACAGCATCTTCACCAAGAGTAGATTCCATTGCAAGTAAAACCCTTCTTTGCTCATTCATAAGAAGTAACTCCTCATCCGTTCAAGGTTTATCATGAGATTGCAGCAATTCAGTCATGTCTTAAGGCTCCACTTCTGCTTCTAGTTTTCCTATTTCCCTGACATTTGCAGTTATTTCTTCCACTGGAGTCTTGAACCTTTCAATCAACTATGAGGACTGGAACCAACTTCATTCAAATTCCTGTTAATGTTCATATTTTGACCTCCTCCCAGGAATCACAGATGTTCTTAATGGCATCTAGAATGGTGAATTCTTCCCAGAAGGTTTACAATTTACTTTTCCCAAATCCACCAGAGTAATCATTATCTATGGAAGCTATAGCCTTACAAAATCTATTTCTTCACTACACTTGATCTTAGCCAAAAGGCCAAGAAGCAATACAACAAAACCTATTTCTTAAATAATAAGACTTGAAAATTGAAATTACTCCTTGATTCATGGGCTGCAAACTGGATGTTGTGTTAGCGACATTAATCTTGTACTTCTCCATCAGAGCAGGTACATTGTCAATGAGCTGTACTCTTTTGAAAGGAACCTTTTTATTTCAAGCAGTAGGTCTCAACAGTGGGCTTAAATTATTCAGTAAACCATACCCTTTGAAGCTTTGACACCAAGCATTGACTTCTCTTTAGCTATGAAAGTCCTAGATTGCATCTTCTTCCCATAGAAAGCTGTTTTGTCTACATAAAAATTCTGTTGTTTAGTGTCGTCCCCTTCATCAATGATCTTACCTAGAGCTTCTGGATAACTTGCTGCAGCTTCCACATCAGCACTTGCTGCTTCAGCTTGCACTTTTATGTTTTGGAGATGGGCGCTTTTCTTAAACCTCATGAACCAACCTCGGCTAGCTTCAGACTTTTCTCATGCAGCTTCTTCATCTCTTTCAGCCTTCAAAGAATCGAACAAAGTTAGGGCCTTGCTCCGGACTAGGTTTTGGCTTAAAGGAATGTTGTGGCTGGTTGGATTTTCTATCCAGACCACTAAAACTTTCTCCCTATCAGCTGTAAGGCTGTTTTGCTTATTAATTGGAGTAGCACTTTTGATTTCCTTCAAGAATATTTCCTTTGCATTCACAACTTGCCTAACTGTTTGGTGCAAGAAGCCTAACTTTCAGCTTATCTTTGCTATAAACATCCCTTCCTCACTAAGCTTTATTATTTCTAGCTTTTGATTTAAAGTGAGAGACATGCAACTCTTGCTTTTACTTAGATACTTAGAGGCCATTGTATGGTAATTAATTGGCCTAATTTTAATACTCTTGTGTCTCAGGAAATAGGGAGGCCCAAGGAGAGGGAGAAGGACAGGGAATAGCAGGTTGGTGGAGGAGTCAGAAAACACCTAATATTTATTGATTAAGTTCACTGTTTTATATGGGTGTGGTTTGTGGGGCCCCACAACAATTACAATAGTGACATCGAAGATTACTGATTGCATATCACCATAACAGATATAATATTAATGAAAAGTTTGAAATATTGCAAGAATTACCAGAATATTACGCAGAGATATGAAGTGAGCACATGCTGTTGAAAAAATGGCACCAATAGACATGTTTGAATCAGGGTTGTCACAAACCTTCAATTTGTAAAAAAAACCCACAATATTTTCAAAGTGCAACAAAATATCTTACACTAAAATGAGATATACTTATATAGCATTGACTTATTGATCTATTCTTTTGTTGATGGACATTTGGTTTTTTCTTGTTTGGGGCTATTATGAATTAAGCTCTATGGATATGCTTGTACATCTCTTACAGAGGACATATATACTCATAGCTTTGAGGTATTTACCTAGAAATAAGATTATTAGAACATAGTTTAGAATTATTTTCAGCTTTATTTGATACTGCTAAACAGTTTTTGAAGGTGATTGAGCCAATTTATGTTTCTAGTAATATATCAGAGTAACAGTTGCTTTGCAACCTTGCTTGGCATTGAAAGCCTTTTTACTTTTGTAGTGTTTCAGTGGTATCAAGGTATAAAATTGTGATTTTTAATTCACCAATGAATAATGGTATTGAGCATCCTTTTGCATGCTAATGGTCATTTAGATAGTCTATTTTGTAAAGAGCATGTTCACATCTTCTGCTGTTTCTAATTGGGTTGTTTGTCTTTTTCTTATTGGTTTTAGTACTTTTTTTATTTTCCAGATGTAACTTTCTGGCAAATGACTGTATTGTAAATATTTTCTCTCAGTCTTTAGCTTGTTTTTTATTCTTTTAATAGTATCTTTTGATGAACGTGTATTCTTAATTTTAATTATATCTAGTTTATCTTCTTTTTTCTATTATTAGTGTTTTATGTGTCCAGGTTAGAAAGTACTTGCCAGTGACAACATCATGAAGATATTCTTCCATGCATTTTTCCTAGGATCTTTATTATTTCACTTTTCCACTTAGATACATGATCTGTCCTGAATAATTTATGGTATATATTAATATTAGGTATTAAGGTTTTTTTTTCCCAAGTGATATTCAGTTGCTCCAGCACAATTTATTGACAAGACTAGCCTTTCTCCCTAGATTCCTATGACACCTTTGTTGGAAATCTTGTATGTGTAATCTATACCTCGACTTTCTATTCTGTGACATTGATCTATATGTCTATCTTGTACCATGTTGTCTTATTAAATGCGGCATTGTAGTTCCTTTTTAAATTTCAAAATATTAAGGGGGTATAAATGTCTTTGTTACATGGATAGCTTTTATAATATTTTAGTCAGTGCTACAAGTGTGCCCATCACCCAAATAGTGTTCATTGTACCTGTTAGGTAGATTTTTACCCCTCCCCTCCTCTCCCTACCCTCTTCATGATTTCCAATGATTTTTACTTCTTTCTGTGCCCATCAATTAGTTCCAAATTATTAGAGAGTGCATGTGGTGTTTGTTTTTCCATTCTTGAGATACTTCACTTAGGATAATTGTCTCCAGTTCTGTCCAAATTGCTGCAAAAGACATTAATTCATTTCTTTTTATGGCTGAGTAGTACTTCATGGTGTATGTGTGTGTGCGTATACATCACATTTTGTTAATCCACTCATGAATTAGTAGACACTTGAGTTGATTCCACATCTTTGCAATTGTGAATTGTGCTGCAAAGAACATTTCAGTGTGGGTGTCTTTTTGATAAAATGACTTCTTTTCCTTTGGGTAAATACCCAGTAGTGGGATTGCTGGATTGAAAAGTAGGTCAACTTTTAGTTCTTTGAGGAATCTCCATACTGTTTTCCATAGAGGTTGTACTAATTTGCAGTCACACCAATAGTGTATAAGCGTTCCTTTATCTCTGCATCCATGCCAGCATCTATTGTTTTTGGACATTTTAATAAAAGCCATTCTAACTGGGGTATGGTGCTATCTCATTGTGGCAACATATTGCTTCTCTTTCCACTAATCACTGTAGTTCTTATAATAAATCTTATAATTTGGTAATTTAAGTTCTCCAATTTTGCTTTGATCATCAAGATTGTTTTGACTATTTCTGGGTCCATCTGTCTTTTAATATTTATTTTAGTGAAAGTCTATTGGCCACAAACTCTTCAATTTTTGTCTATTATGAAATATTTCGCTTTCATTTTTGAGGTATATTTTCACTGGTGTAGGATTCTAAGTTGACATTGGTTTTTTTCTTCCAGCACTTTAAAGATGTCACTTTATTGTTGTCTTGCTTTCATTATTTCAGTTGAGAAGTCAATCACCAGTCTTATTGCTGCTCATTTGACGGTAATGCATCTTTTATTCTCGAGCTACTTTTAAGATTTAGTTTTGTTTTGTTTCAGTTTTACCATGATGTGCCTAAGTGTGGTTGTTGTTGTATTAATCTCCCTTGAGGTAATCAAGCTTCTTTGATCGGTGGTTGATGTCTTTCATTTGTGTTAGAAAATTGTTGGTCATTATCTCTTCAAAAATTGCTTCTGTCTCAATCTTTCTCCTTTTCACTACTAGGAGTTCAATTATATGTATGTATCATATTTCTAATTCTGTCCCATGTCTTTTATATGCTTTTCTGTATCTCATTTTTTATCCTCTCTGTCTTTCAGACTGGATATTATTTAGTGAAATAACTTTAAAATTACTAAACCTTTCTTCAACTGTGCCTAATTCTATTGTAAAATTATCTATTATTTTTCTAATTTCAGTAATTGCATTTTTAAATTCTAGAATTCCCACTTAATTTTTCATAAGGTCTTGTTCTCTGGTGAAATTCTCTTGTCTCTATTTTCTTGATGATATTAAACACAGTTGCTTTAAAGTCTGGGTCTAATAGCTCTGGATCACCTTCAGTTCTGTTAACTGCATTTTCTCTTCTGTCTCTTGATATGCCTGGTAATTTTAAACTGAATGCCAGACATTGTGTTTAATAAGTGTTAGAGACTATAAATGATGTTATCTTTCTCCAGAGAAGGTTGTGTTTAGCTTTCAGCTAAAGATTTGGAGTTGATATGAAGCTGTGTTTTAGTCCTTGTAAGATCTGGTCCATTTTCACTTTGTTCTATGATGTGTAATCCTCCAGAGATTCTGCACCTAGGTGGGCTCTGAACTTCTGAATTTATCCCCTGAACATGATGCAAGGTCCATAGGTTGTTTAATTTCTCAGTTTTTTAGCAGCTGCTTTCTTCTCTATTTCTCCAAATTTGGTCTATTTGTCATACACATCGGTAGATGGTTAGATTGATAAACATGATATGGAAGCCAAGCTCATCTTAGAGATTTTTTTTCTTGTCAGTAGCATTGTGACCCTTCAAGTTCATCTGCCTTGCTAACTCTTCAGTGCCTTGAAATATCTCTTATGCCTTCAAACAGATGTCTTTATTTTGTCTTTTGTTTTGCTTTGGCATTTCATCTAACTTTTCTTCTTATTGTCAATAGGAGGATTGGTTTGACAAAAACTGGTGTGTTAGATCCAGAAGTGGAGGTTTTAGGGGCCAGATCTAGAAAACAGTATATATTACATTCTTATAGATTCCTTTGGTCAGAAAATATCTCATAGATCCTCCTAGATAAAAGTTGGGCCATGAAATATAGTCTTACTATGTGCCCAAGAGGAAAATAAAACAAGTTAATGAAAATATAGCATTTTAGTTTTCTATTATAGGTAATCACTTGTGGGTGCACTGTATACCTTGAAGGTTTTACTGGGATCTTTATACATTTTTAGCCAAATTTTAAACTAACACTTAAAAGTCACAAAAAGTCCATAGACCCAACTGTATATATGTATGTATATATGTATATGTGTGTGAATGTATGTATATATATATACACAGATATTTTTAAAAACTCAATATTTATTAAATTCCTTTTTTTGTTGTTCTGAGTACTATTCTAGGCACATTCTCACCCATTCTGCTTTTGAATCCTCACATGAATCCTTCAAAGTAAGTATTATTTCCCACATGTTTTCAAAAGATAAGTCTGAGTCTGAGATTGTATCATTTTTGCATTCTGATGCTTATTAATTCATTCTATGTTTTTTTTTAATTGTTATAAGTTATTTTTATAACATATAGATGCAAGAGGATGTTGTAATTGAGACCAAGGGCTCTGGAACTGGGCTGCTGGATTTTGATTCAATGTCCACCTCTTCCTGATTGTTCAACCAGTAGGCAATTTACTTCATTTCTCTGTGCATCAGGTTCTTCCTCTGTCAAATAGAGAAAATAATAAATTGTTGTATTAAATGCATTAGTCTTTGAAAAGAGCCTAGAAAAGTGCCTAGCACATAATAAGCACTCAATAGTAATTAACTATTAACATTTTGTGGAAGCTATTTCCATAACAGATTTATATAATGCTTTGTAGCTTTGCAACAGCAGTACTAGAATATAAGTTCCATGAGTTCAGAGAGTTAATCCCTCCATAGGAAGTATGGTACTTGGCACCAACTAAGGCTACAGGCTACTGAATTTCAAATAATAAAAGGAGAAGACTTTGGGTGCCGTTTTTGACCTATTCTTGTCAATTCTAGACAATAATATCAATCATGTTTTTTTTCCTCTTTTGTTTGCCCAATTTTTTTTGCAGCCTTTTCTCAGGATGAAATCCTAAATTGCTATGAATATATGTTACCAACTTATTTCTCTTGAGTTGGAGATCACTGTAGAACACAATTAAAATGTTGGGAGGAGCACACATAATTTGGATGAGGTGGTAGATTCTTATTTTCTAACTTGATAAAAAATTTACGCATTTACTGTCACAAACAACTTGCACTGTGCCTTATGTTTCACAATTTATGTACTTGATCTCATGTACCTTTGACAGATCTTTCCTGTTTCTGACAGATTTTTTTCTTTTCATAAGTAAGGAAGGCATATATTTCTGTACCCGTATTCACTTTGTTTTGCTTGTTGTAGTATCTCACTTTTTATCACAACATAATAACTATCTGTCAATTGATATTTACTCAGTATTTATTGCATCTCTCTGTGTACCACATTATTTCAGGGTCTGATGATTGGGAAAAGGGATGGAAGGAAAAATAAAAGAATCACATATTAAATTTTTAGAAATTAATTAGCCTTGCAAAAGCACTTTAAAAATAAGTGAGGTCTTATTTTCTTGTTATTATCTGTTGTTTTGGTTTCCTAGGATTGCTGTAGCAAAGTCTCATGAACTAGGTGGCTTCAAATAGCAGAAATTCATTCTCTATGAATTTTAGAGGCAAGAGATTCAAAACCAAGGTGTCAGTGAGGTTGGTTTCTTCCAGAGGCTCTGAGGAAGAATCTATTCCATACCTCTGTCTGCTAGCTTTTGGTGGCTGCCAACAACCTTTGGTGTTGCTTGGCTAATAGATTCATCAGTCCAATTTCTGCCTATGCCTTCATATCATCTTATCCTGTGTTTCTCTTTTTGTATTTGTATCCTCTTTTATAAAGATATTTGCCATTGGATTTAGAACCCACTCAGGTAAGCCAGGATCTCATCTTAAGATCCTTTGTTTAATCACATCTTCAAAGATCCTTTTTCCAAATAATGTCACATTTACAGCTTTCAGCTGGACATATGTTTCTTGGGGATCACCATTCAACCTACCACATCTGATATGTGCTTTGTTATTTTTTCTTGAGTATTATCTTTTTTCAGGTTTCCCCTCAAGGGCAAGGACCATGTCTTATGTCTTTTGTGCTTCCCAAAGCCCAATTGAGTTTCCTATCCAGTAAAGCCCTCTTAATAAAGATGTATTAAAGGAATGGATGACAAACGTCTGAATGCAGAGGAGTAAAAATAAGCTCATGACATGTAACGACACAGGTGGAGTCTAGTGATGAGACTGACAAACAGAAAAACACGGCACAGTGTCAGAGTGGGAAGTGCTGTGAGATGGCTAAGTGCATACAGAAAGTCATCCAACTGCAGTCTAGGGGGAGTTGAAAAAAAGTTTTCTGGGGAAGGAGGCATAGCAAATGAATGCTGAAAGATTGAATAGGAAGTTACCTGGTGAGAACAATGAGGAAGAGCATTCTAGGCACAGAGAATAACATACAAAGTAATTTCCAGGTTGAGGCCTCCCGGGGCCAGTAGGAAGTACTTGGTGTGGTTGGAAGATATGGTGCATGGGATGGAGGCATGACTCGGGGTTTGGTGTGTGGAAGGTAAATGGCAACAGATAATACCAGGGTTGCATGAAGCCTATATCATGAAGAACCTTGTATGCTCTACTATTTTAGTCTGTTTGGGTTAATATAACAAATATCATAGACTGGGTGGCTTACAATAGAAATTTATTTCTCACAGTTCTGAAGCCTGGGCAGTGTACAGTGAAGGTGCTGGCAGATTTGGTGTCTAATGAGGGTCCACCTTATGACTCATAGATGGCACCTTCTCATTGTGTCCTTACATGGTAGGAGGGTCTAGCTAGCTCTCTGACGTCTCTTTTACAAGGGCACTAATCCCATTGAGAAAGGATCTGCCCTTATGCCCTAATCACCTCCCAGAGGCCCCACCTCCTAAAACCATCACCTTGGGGAGTTAGGATTTCAGCATAAACATACAGGGGGAATGCAAACATTTAGTCTGTTTCATCTACCAAGGAGTTTATATTTATTAGAAAAAAATAATGAGAATCATTAAAGTGATGGTTAAGATATTACCAGATTAATGTTTTGTAAAAATCTCACTGACAGTAGTTTAAGAAAGGGATCCAATGTTAGTGAGACAGGAGGCACTTTGGTAAATTTTAAGTTTTTGAAGTAATTCAGGTGAGAAATGATGGTGTGATGAATACCTCAATTAAGGCAGCCTAGGCTGAGGGTGGGGGAGTTGCATGCTAGAGCTGTTCAAGTGATTTTGGACGGTTGAAAGATGGTGGCTGATTGGAGTGAGGCCACATGGAAAAGAGAGGGGTCAAGGATGGTTTTCAAATGTCTGTTTGAGTCTAACAGATAGGTGATGGTATCATTCAAGCAGCTGAGGACAGAGAAGGATACGCATGTTAATTTTTTGTGCCTCATTTCCCTCATCTGTAAAATGACAAGGGGATCCCTGCCCTTTCCATCTCACAGCATCATTATTAAGACTGTCTTAGTCTGGGTTCTCCAGAGACAGAACCAACAGGAGATAGATAGATAGACAGACAGACAGATAGACAGACAGATGAAAGAGGATTTATTAGGGAAATTGGCTCATATGATTGTGGAGGTTGATAAGTCCCATGACATGCCATCTGTAAGTTAAAGAATCAGGGAAGTCAGTAGCATGGCTCAGTCCAAGTCTGATGGTCTGAGAACCTGGGGGGGGGGGGGGGGGCACTGATACAAGTCCTGGAGTCCAAAGGCCAGAGAACCTAGAGTTCTGATGTCCAAGGGCAGGAAAAAAAGGATGTCCCAATTGACACAGAGAGAGAGAGAGAGGAAGAGATCATGTTTCCTCTGCCTTTTTGTTCTATCCAGGCCCTTAGCCAATCGGATGGTGCATACCCACATTGAGTGAGGGTGCGTCTTCCTTATTCACTCCACTGATTCAAGTGCCAATCTCTTTCGGAAACACCCTCACAGTCATACTCTGATAAATGCTTTACCAGTTATCTGGGTGTCCCTTAATCCGGTGAAGTTGATGCCTAAAATTAACCATCACATAGACCAAATAAGGTGAGGTATTTAAATCAGTTTTTGAAATTATAAAGCTATTTCCAAAATTGTTTTTTATGATTAGTGTACGTTTAACCAAATTTTACAATTAAAACAAAACAAAAATTAAAGAAGTATATAACTGCATGAGGGCAAAAAATAATTTAAAAATAAACTAGTCTTTGGAGAGGATAAGAAACATATACTACAATATAGGCTCTTTTTGCCTTCTCTGCTTTTCTATCCCACACCCTGATTCCATCATGCCATATGCCCAAGGAAAGATCCACATTATCCTCTGTTGTTTCAAGTCCAGAACGTTTAACACCTTGTTCAAGGTTTATGGGTACCTTGCAACTTCATCAGGTGATCTTCCTATCTCCACTCCTGGAACATATGTGCTCCCCATCCTCTCCACATGTTCATATATACAGTCAGTGAGTGAGCTCAGTAATCCCTGGTTAAGATATTGGGCACCGTGTCAGTCTCCTCATCTGTAAAATGGGTATAATGACACCTATCTCACAGGACTGGTAACTAGGTAAAATTAAATACACATGACATTTGTATAAATTGCTACATACTATCCCTGAAAAAGAGTAAAGACTCAATGAATAGTATTTCATGATTATTATTTACCAACACAAACTCTCTGTAGGCAAATCCATCTGGCCTTTGGACTTTGATCTCTGTATTCAGTTTTCCCTTGTTTCCAACCCACCTGCTTTCTTCTATACTCTACCCTACTCCTATCTTTTTGAATTTATATAACATTTAGGGTCTGTCTCCCATTTAATAACGGATTATTGAACTATCTGCCCTATGCTCACTATATCTTTAAAGAAGATCCTGAATTCCTCAAGTGGATGTATCTATCACAGTATAGGGCAACCAGAAGACATAACAAATGGGATGATTTGATAATCAACACACCTTTTTGAGCTTCACAGTTTTCAACATCTCTTTTTTAGGGGCCTTGTTAAAGTTCATATTTTCTAGTTCTCTCTTTGTATATCAAAATAAATCTTCAAATTTTAAAGGAAGAAAAATACTATAAGCTGGAATGGAATATATAACTTTTTTCTCTTTGGTCTCAAAATGAATGTTGGTTTTCGGATATTTTGATCTTCTTGGGCTTATTTTCTTCCAATATCTGACAATTCAAAGATTGCAATAATAATTGGGTTGTTCCCTAAATGTGGTAGTTAGAACCAAAGACAAGATTATTTCATCCAACTATTAGCAAAGAGCTGTAGGAAGGATCCCATAAAACATCTTGTTTTCTTTTTTTTAAAATTTATTTATTTATTTTTTTATTTCAAAATATTACATATATTTTGGTTACATTGTTTGCTTTTATATGATTCGAGTCAAAGTTATAAGCATGCCCTTCACCCAGATCCTGTGCATTGTACCTGTTAGGTGTGAATTTACCCATCCCTTCCTCCCCCCTCCCACCTACTTGATTTCCCTTGTGTTTTCTTGATAAGAATGAAGATCACCTCACAGCTGAAGGAAAGTTAGCCTCAGGCTGTGGATGCCTTGGCTAGACTACATATAGTAAATGGCTTCAGCAAGATGCCTAGAGCAACATAGAACATTAGCACTAAGATATTTCTCAAGATGGAAGTGTATTTATGTGGTAACACTTTAATTTCATTTTTAAATTCTCTTTGTGGAAACTAAATGTTGTATAACAGGGAAAAGACTGAGGCATCTTTTAAAAAACACACTCTTGCATTTTTAATAAGGACAAACTTAGTTAACCTCTTCAAACTCAGTCTTTTCTCTGTTAAATGGGAATGAAAATATCTCCTCCCCAAGAAAACATTTGATACCTTTCTATATAGGCATTTGGAAAATAATAATAATAAAAAAAAAATTGATCTCTTAGTTCTTTGAACTAAATTATTTATAAGTGATTTGGCAACTCTTCCAACTTTCTACCAATGTATAATTGGAAAAAATTTAAACATGTCTATTATGTCAAAGATTTATTTAACTCATTAATGAGAGAACTAGCAGGATGTTAAAACTAGTTCAAAGAGAATTTTAAAAACTGAGTATATATAGGTTCTGAAAGAAAGACTGCCAGAATAAATTGCTAGATTTAGATACATTTTTTTTTTTTTTACTTCTACAGAGCAATTAAACTGTAACTTTTGGTGTTACCATTTCTACTACTCAGATATCATTTGTGTTTCTGTCAGACAAAATGTAAAATTAACATATAACTTCAAAGATTATGATTCCTAATCAATGATAATAGGTTAATCAAACCTAATCAAACAAAGCTACATTCTCCTAGAAAACTGAATAATCCTAGAGAAGACCTGTTAGATAATATTCCTATGACACTGAAAAGACATGCAGTCGTTATTTTACCTTATTCCCAAATTTCAAATATGTGTTTTAATATTACCTAGTATTTTCAGTATTGCCTGTCATTCTCATCCCTGGCTGATACCTTCAATTCATCTATCTTTTTACTTCTCTTTGACCCTGTGAGTCTACCTGTCCCTAACTCCCACTTTCCCATCAGCCATTTATTGCCCAATTCCATCTTCTGGTCTTGTCCTTTTTTGCTTTTTCTTCAAGGCAATGTTTGAGTCTGCCTTAGTTCTTATGCTAAAACTGGATTTAAACCATTTTGACAACTCTTAGCTTTTTTTTTAGTATGAGAGATAGTAATATTTATTATTCCCCTCCTGGTATCTCTACGTGGAATAAAGAAAGCAAATCTCAAGCAAAATTCTTCCACACATCTGAAATCTAAAGCAAGCAGGCACAAAGTTCCATAAACTCCATGAAGTTCTAGCTCTGCCCTTCTTTCTGCTCCAAAATCATCTTATATGAAAGTTTCACTCAAAACAAATGTGTACTAGTCTGTGGCATAAATTTTCTAACTGTTTTTCTTTTTAGCATCAAGTCATCAAGAATGTTCTGAACTAGCATCCCAGGACCAATTAAGAATCAAAACATACACTGAGGAAAAGAATCTCTTTTCAATAAATGGTGCTGGGAAAACTGGATAGCTACATGCAGAAGACTGAAACTAGACC